>NW_026057577.1:84591407-84804389 GCF_023721935.1 Panthera uncia
TCTTCCTAAGGAATCCTAGATATGTCCGTGTATCATAGATCACAAGAAAAATTGACCACTTGTATGTGCTTTGGAATTGGCTTTTTGATGAAACTATAAAAAAATCTGGGTTCTTCCTTTTTGATCATCTTCCTGAGACACAGATGTGTCAGTATGGACACTGTGGGTTAAAGCAATTAGACTTGAGAATAGAGGAGAGTGAGTTAGCAAAAGAGTAAGCCAGGTTGAGGCTTGGTCTCAGAACAGTGAAGAAAGCAGAATTGAGGGTCTGGTACACAGACTGAGATGATACCTTGAGGCAGAGCAAAGATGTCTGGTTGCTGGAAGGTAGGAGGCTATTGAAGGCCAATGGCAAGGCAGAAGAGGTGATCATGAGACTGGGCCAGAAAAGTAGATAGCAGTCTGCAGAAAAGAGGACATGGTGGTAAAGGAGAAACAAATGTCCACTCGGGGAGTCCCTCAGATAGCTTTCTGGAGCACTAATCACACACTTCATTCAACTGAACTGCTATTATGAAGCGCCCACATCTTCCAAGCTTTCTGACTAAAAGCTAAAAGATCCGTTCTACGTCCTCAAAAGTGCTCACAGTCTGATGTGTCTTTGTCATTGGTAAACCTGTGTATATAACAAATCTTCATTAAACTAAATAAACTTAGTTTAGTTTCAGAAAGATAAAGATGATGGTAATTGGTTGAGATGATGGTAATTAGGAGACAAAAGGAAGGTTAAACAGAAAAGAGAAGATTTGAAGACATGAGGTGCCTCCTTGAAAATAAAGAATTGTCTTTTTTTTTGTTTTGCATTATTATTTCAGTATTTCCCGAAGGCTTCCTCAGTGTAGCTAGTGCTTCCCTGTCAATGGGGGAAATTTTTCCCTTTTTCTCTTTTGCTCACATCAGCAAAGGAGCATGGATGATGAAATAGGAAATCTAAAGTCAGTTAGATAGGCGCATTATTTCTAAGAGTGTCTGAAAAATTTTATACAGGGGAATTTTGAATGTAGGCAAACGTTTATAAATGCTGTTCTTATCTTCTATGCTCTTCTTTTTTTGTTACCCTAGGACTCCTTGGAGAAGTTTGCATGACATTCTGTTTGACGTAAAATCAGCATGTGTCCCAAGTAAATCAACAACAGCTGTTTTAAATAGCAGATTGTATCCCAAAATATCATTATGAATTGCTTGGATGCTTATGTTTTCAGATTACACTGTTGGATCCTAGCATCTGGACATTGCAGCCACAAGTAGACAGAGTTCAAGTTGGCTGAGAGATGGTGGGCTATTTACCAGAGGATATGATCTTTGGAGGAAATTTCAGTGTGATCTCAGGGTTAGAGGTACCAGCAAGAAAGGAGCCAACCTACCTTGCAAGGAGTCATCCTTCAGTTAGTTGAAGATTTTACTTGGAATCTTGGGGATTTCTCTGATTGGGCCAGAAAAGCAGTTTAATAACAGATGGTCCCCGAAAGCGCCCACACCAGTGTCCTAGAAAATATTCAGTATCCTCCTTCCTCCAAGAACTTGCAGTATGATGGGCTAATTGTATTATCCAATGCCACTAAAAAAGTTTCTGTTCTATGACCTACAGAACGTTTTCGGCTCAAGATAGGACCAGCTATATCTTCAGTATCTTGCATTGCCTCCCATTAGTTGGATTCCTTTGCTAATGACTTTGGCACTGCCCTCTGCTTGCATGAGGGCTAAGAGAAAGGGTTAGGCATTTCCCCCTTCACCTCCTAAGAGCTGCTTCTTTGAGCAATATTTTCCCTTTCCACAATACTGCCAAATGCAGGCTTTACCTGATTACACTGTTCTGGGGAGTTCCACCACAGCTTCAGACTGTGGGGGGCACATGCATCTCTCAAGAGCTTCATAGTCGGCCATGGGTGTCTTGCCCATGCAGGGAACACTTGTTTGGGGAGCCTCCCTTCTGCCTTATTTTGTAGGCTTACTAAGGGTCATAGCACCAACTCTCACTTCTAAGAGCTCCCTCCCTGCATGAACAGGCTTGTCCATTGGGCACAATTTTATAAGGCCCTCTGTCACCTCATACCTATTAGAATGGCTACTTTCAAAAATTCAGAAAATGACCAGTGTTGGAAATACATAGAGAGACTGGAACCCATGTGCACTATTGATGGCAAGTTCAAGTGGTGCAGTTGCTATGGAAAACAGTGTGGTCGTCCCTCAAAAAATTAAAAACGTAATTCTTATATGACCTAATAATCTCACTTCTGATTATATATCCAAAATAGTTGAAAGCATGGTCTTGAAGAACTATTTATACACCCACACTAATTGCAGCAATATTTACAATAGCCAAAAAGTAGAAGCAACCCAAGTGTCCATCAATGAATGAGCGCTACACAAAATGTGGTATACACACCCAATGGAATATTACTCAGCCTTGAGAAGTAGGGAAAGTCTAGCATGTGCCATAGTATGGATGAAACTTGAGGACATTATGCTAAGGGAAATAATCCAGTCACAGAAAGGACAAATACCATACGATTCAATGGAGAGTTGTTGTTTGTCCTTTTTTAAGTTTTTGAAACTGTTCTAAAGTTTCAGTTTTGCAGGATGAATAGAGTTTTGGAGATTGGTTGTACAACAATGTGAATGAGCTAAACACTATTATATACTGGAAAATGATTAAGATGATAAATTTTTTATATATTTTTTATTGTTTATTTATTTTGAGACAGAGAGAGAAAGAGGGAGAGAAAGAGAGAGAGAGAGAGAGAGAGAGAGAGAGAGAGAATCCCAAGCAGGGCCCATGCTATCAGTGCAGAGACAGACTCTGGGCTCGATCTCATCAACCATGAGATCATGACCTGAGCTGAAATCAAGAACGGGATGCTTAACTGACTGAGTCACCCAGGTGCTCCGATGATAAATTTTATGTTAAATATATTTTACCACAATCAGCAATTTAAAAAATACTTAAAAAATTCCATGTGCCTACTCTCAGAATCTCAAGGAACTGCTGGATTTAAACCTGTGCCCCAGAGTCTCTGTGACATCACACCTGCTATCTTCGGACTGACAGCTCTAGAAATGTGGACTGTTTGCCACAGCTAGCCCACCTTTCCTACCTATACTCCCAGCATAAGGACAGTCCCTTCCAAGTCCCCACACTCGGCCATAGTCAGGGCTTTGGTCTCCTGCTACTCTGGGACAAGGTTTGTACATATCTCCATTGGTCATCTACCCCCAAAGGCCTTACTGGGAAACATCCATTTCTATCACTTGTATCCAAGTTTTTCCTGGTATAAATAAAAATGTGAATCCAGAACGTTCACTGGTCTAGCTATGTTTTCCCAGTATTTTAGTGCCATTTTATTTGAAATGCTTGGTGTGGTACCTGTTGAAACAGTTGCTGGCCCCAGATCTCTTTTGTCAGAGACAAAATGTATCTAGAAAACAAAATTACTTATTTATTTAAAAATATTTACTAGTCAAAAAGTAGGAAAAAAGCTTGCAAATTTCATTGCTTTTAGAATGCCTTCCAGATAGGTCTAAATCATATCCACCCTTTAAGGTTCAGTTGAAATGCCAAATGATTCTCTGAATCAGAAATGATCAATAACTTCCTCTTCTGAATTCCCATAGCATTTTATCTGAAACTCTCTTAAGATATTTATACTTTTTATCCTAGGTAATGATTACCAATATATATCCATCTCCCTATAGAGTCTATGTAGTCTAGGATATTGTATTTCTGTGTTTCCCACAATGCCTGTGCATGAAGGACACTTAATATATATTTGCTGAACGTAAAATATAGAAATCCTTGGAAAGGTTATGCTAACTTTGCAAAAACAAATTGAAAATGGCAACATTTCTGGTCCTGTAGCTCCTGGGTAGTGCAGATATCTTCAACCAAGGGTTGGTGGGTACCTTCTGGTTCTTCCCACATCACCCTCTCCAGGCAGCTGAGACTCAGAGGAAGCCTGACTCCAAGTGTGAAGTCATTAATGAGACAAATGCAAAGTGATTTTGACCACTCATCCAAGTCACCATGGAATCTAATTAACAAGCGTGGTCTTGACCAACACGTGAGAATAAGAGTTCACATGCATGCTAACATTGCCAGGGAGACCTTTCTGAGGAAAAAAGAGTCTCACTGAGTGACAAAAATGGTCATTTCACAGAGAGAAGCAGCCTGGTTGTTTTAATGGAGCACAGGCAGGGAAATCTGTTCAGTCTGAGAGACCCAGACTTAACTCTTTCAAGTGAACAACAAAGGACTCTCCAGCTTTCAAAATGCATTTCTTCTGTCTGGGGCTCTCTCCTAACTCATGCCCAAGGTCAGAGAAAGGACGGAGCATAAATGGAATTACCAAAAAATGTATTACCAATGCTGGTACTTTTCCCTTGGAGGTTAATTTCTGTTCAGAATTCTCTTCATGGAAAAATTTAAACACACACACACACACACACACACACACACACACAAAATAGAATCAATGGAAACAGCATCCAAATTGCTGTTTCTCTGGGAAAGAGCTCTTGACAAACCCTTCCTGGGACACTCCACTGAGCAAGGCATTCTTGCTCTTCTCTTGTAATTAACAGGGTTATGCTTCCCTGAACCCTTACAAGCAGTCACATTACTCTGTCTTTCTACCAAGATCCTGAAGTTACTTTTAGTGCCTACCAAAAACAATGAATATGGAGAACAGGTGGTTCATGCCTTCTGGTGTACTGTATTTCCTGTGTAATCTCGAATAGCCAGGGAGTATGTGGATGAGTCCCCCAAACTGGCACCTCATAAAGCCTCTTCTGTGTGGTATGTATATTTCCCCTTCATTAGCCAACTAAGTGGTGCTTGTATATGCACAGTTTTCATTATTGTGCCATATTTTTTTAAATGTCAACATAAGCAAAGTATAGAACATACATTTAGATACTGTTTTCTGCCCATAGGGATGTGCATGGGAAGTGGAGAGCAAAATGATTAATAAAGAAATACAATGCGTAGAAAATGAAGGCAAGCACCTGCGTCCATTCTAGTTCCCTTTCTGTAGAGGAACCTGGTAGAAGCTTTCTTTCCTCAGGGATCTCAGCCATTTCCCACCCACCAGCCCAGCCCTTCTTTCGCTCCCACATCAGATGTGCTTACAGACTTGAGGACTGGCTCTAGCTCTTCTGAATTCCTAAACCATATGTTTAAATTCTTTGTTTTGAAAAGTGCTGGGTGATTCTACCAGAGATATTGATTCTTACCCAAACTCTGCAGTAAGTGTTCCCCGTTTTGGGAGTGAAAATGATGATGGTCAGAGAGAGCCAATGTCGCCTGAGTATAAACTGATTGCGTGATAGTCACAGAGCTGGGAAAGTGTTGTTCAGGTATGTCTTATGATCTAACATATTTGAGATGATCAAAAGGGTCTTGGGGATTTCCCAGTGGAAAATACAGAGGCTTTGGACTCGGTTTATGTGGGAACTTCCATTTCTACCTTATGAATATTTTCTCCTTCAAAATTTGATCTGACTCCTGAAGGTAAGATAATAATCCTGGAATGCTGCATTAATTAATCTGTCTTTCATACAACATTAATTGAGCATCATCTATGTGCAGATACAGTTCTCCAGATAAATAGAACTTAAATATATACGTATATATTCATATATACGTATATATTCATATATACGTATATATTCATATATATATGTATATGATTTCTAATAAAGAATTGGCTTAATTGGTTTCCCATTTAAATTATGGAGGTGAAGAAATACCACTACCTGCTGTCTGCAAGCTGGAGACCCAGGAAAGCCAGCACTGTAAATTCTAGTCTGAGTCCAAAGGTCTGAGAACCAAGAGTGCCTAATGGCCTAGGTCCCAGTCTGAGAAGACTGTGTCAGCTCAGCAGTCAGGTAGACTAAATTCAACTTCCTTCTGCCCTTTGTTCTATTTGGATCCTCAGTGGGTTGGGTGGTGTCCACCCACAGTGGGGAGGACAATCTGCTTTATTCAGTCTACCAATGAAAATGCTAATCTATTCTGGAAGCAACTTCACAGACACATCCAGGAATAATTTTTAACCAGGTACGTGGGCATCTTGTGGCCCAGTCAAGTTGACATATAAAATTAACCATCACAGCAGGTCTTTGTTCTGGGTACAAATAAATAAGATCTGGGTCTTATCCCCAATGTACAAAACTACTAAAATCATTTCTCCCTTAAAGAGAGCATATGGTGGGCTTTTGTTAGCTGACTTTTGCTTGCTTCTTCCTGTTTACTTTACTTCTCCTCACCGGCCAGCTTGGAGTTACCTAGGTGAGTTGTACTCTCACAAGCCTCTGAGAGGCACAAGCCATTTCCATGGAAGGGAGTGGCCTCCCTGCATTGTGTCCCCAACACACACTAATTCCTCAGACCTGAGCTCAGCAGCTACCCTCTCTGTAAAGCCTTCCTTGATTTCTTCAGCCAAATTTGGATGCTTCTTCTCCAATGCTCTCCTAACATTTTGTACATACAATCTCATAAGCTCATGTCAAGAAATATGTCTCACCGCAAAACCATAAGCTCTTTGAGAGCAGAGACCACATATTCTTATTTCTCTATCCCCATTATCTTCTCCAGTGACTTGGTAGGTGCTCAACAAATGTTGATGGTTGAATAAATACATAATTAAATGTAGAAAATGATTAATGCTCTAAGAGAGGTACTGATAAGTGGCAGCCATTGTTTGTTGAGTGCTTACTCTACATCAGGCATTGTGCTAAGCTTTTTGTGTTCATTATGTCATTGTTATTTCCCATGTTATAGACAAGGAAACTGAGCTTGGAGAGCTTCATTGTCTTGCCTGATTTAACATGGCTAAAAGTGACAGAGTAAGATTTGCACTCAGGCCTGTCTGGTTGCTCTTAACGGCCACGTGGTGTTATCCTCATTGGGATCGAGCTGACCCATGAAAGTGAGCCTATAATTTAGAATGCTGTGGCTCGTTTTAAATGGAGCAATCAAACCTATGTGTACCACTGCAAGTGTATTGCCCATTATTTCCAAGTCTGACCTATAGCCTCAGATGATGGTTTCAGGAGGAAACAAAACCCTGGAGCTGAATAAGCAGAGAGCAGGCAGTGCCTCTTCTTAGAAGTTAGGTCACTGAGTAATGCACAGTGTTTAATTGATGCCTGATCAAATGCAAATCTCATTTGAATGTGGAAATTAAAGTTCTCTACAGTGAACTCTGAGGGATTTTGTCAACATGAGATAACTCTCTTCCAAGATAATGACTAAATTTAATCTCACATAAGCCCGATAACAGGCAATTCTCCTGACAGCCGTGGAGCTGCTGGGCTGGTGTACGCGTGGAGAGGAGCTGAGGGGTGCACAGAAGTCCTGGAGTGTGGTATTGTGAGGGAAGTGGTGAACAGACAACAGAGCAGTTTTAAGAAAAAGAAGGTCCAAGTCAAAGAGGTCTGGCTGGGCCTCTTAGGGCAAAAAGCTCTGTCAAAGGTACACACAAAGACATTATTGACGTCTTAAGAGGCATTTTTGGATGTGTCCATTTCTATTTTTTTCTATCTCATTTTTTTTTTTTAATGCTTATGTTTCTCTTCCCCAACAATGCTGCCCTTGAGAATTGGTTTCTTCTCCTCAGAACAAAATAAAAGATAAAATATTTCCTCACTTCATACCCCAATCTAGAAACACTTGAGCCTAAACATTTACTGTCCATGATGGATTTGGTACTGATAAATTTGTCAGTGACGGAGGTCCCAGAGCCTTCTAAAATTACTTTAAAAAAAAAATCCAAGTCCTCTTGTTTGGACTCTGCTAGAATCCGACTTGGAATGGATTTTCTTTCTTTCTCTTCCTCCTCAACCACTGCAAGTGATCATGTTCTCCAAGGCCCATGAGAGTCCCTGCCCCTTGCTTTCTGGGGCATATAGAAGGCAGGACTGTTGATAAGCCACAGTCAGGGGCATGCCTGTGTGGGTCCTGGATAGTATGGTGGGGGTAGGGATTTTCGTCCTTCTGTTGTATAAGACTTTTTACCTGTGAGGGTCTACACAGCTAGCTTCGACCAGAGCTTCGTTGCAAAACCTCATTTCAAATTTCCCCAGCTCTCTCTCAATGGGGTCTGGCTCTCCCAGGACACTCAAGGTCATTTCTAGTGATTACTGGCCACCTGCGGTCCATCCCTGCAACTGCAGGAGGCCCATGGTCCTGTCACCATCTCTTGCAGTTCATAGGGGCCAGATAAGGCCTTTGGTTGCCAAGGCGAGAGACCCAGAACAGCTCCACAGTTGGGACTAAAGAAAGATGCTACAGTTATGGATTGGAAGCCACCACTGTTGTATCACCGACTCCCTCACTGAGGGGAAGATTACACAGAAATAGACAGCAGGAACATCCATACGGACAAGGCTTGCCAGGCCTCTGTTGGCTGACCAAGATCACCTTTTTCTGACCTTTGGGAATGACAGAGTGCTGTGTTCTCTTGACTCAGAGCATGAATGGGAAGGGACTGCGAAACCATGCCCTGGGATGTGTATTGTCACTGTTTTATTTATTTTTCCTTCTAATCAATCATGCAGTCCAAGAGTGTGCTGAACTGATTTGGACTCAAGGAGCTAATGATGCAGAGGGGTGCAGTGATACACAGGCATAGTATTTGAGAACAACAGAAAGGAGTCTCAGATGACTGCAGAATTATGTGCGGCTGTCTGAAAAGATTGTAGGAGGAGACCTGAAGGCTCCAGTAGGTAGCTAAGACAGGCTTTAAGAAAAAGTAAGTAAAGCTTGGTCTTAGGGAATGCGCCAGATTTGAGTAGGGGGAGGGAAGGACGTCCTTAGAGTCAAGAACAAAGGGGAGGTTATAGGAAGCATTTGTTCAATGTTCAAGAAAAGTGGAACAATTCTAAGCCACAGAAGGACAGGCTGTGAGGGTCTTTGACTGTGCACTGAGTTCCCGAAGGCACCCTTGTTCAAGGCAAATCAAGTGTGAATCTCCCGCATGTCAAGGGTCCGCTAGGTGACCCCCTCAAGGTCACTAAGCAGCCATGGTGCCAGATTGCCGTGGTGTATCCACACAGTCGAGGGCTCACAGCACTGCTCTCTTAACCATCTTGCTTTTGCTCTCACTCGTAACCTCTTTGAAGCCTGCCAAAACACAGGTGTGCTTTTGTTTTGATTACAAACTCCGTGAGCGGCTGGTGGGACTTTCTGAACCAGGAGGCGGCTGTTGCTTCCGCAGCTGCTTGTGTCCTTCAAAGAGGGGAGGCCTGAGCTGTTGGTGGGGGAGGGGAGCCTTTGGCTTCAGCGGTTGAGGTGGGAGGTGCCTTTTCCACGGTTGCTCCCCACCCCCCTCCCTTTGGAAGTGAAGTCTGCCCGCCCCTTTCAGAGAAGATGGTGAGTTTCCTCCTTGTCCCCAATGGCTCTGCACACTGCCAAGGGCTGACAGGAGGTCGTGGCTGCTTTCAGCTGAGCATTAGCCCTAATGGGTTTGGCAGGATTTTAAAATAATCAAAACAAAGCAGGTAGAAAGGTCTGAAGGGAGAGGGGATATGGTGACTGCCTGAGCTCAGATCACAGGATCTGCCCTGCAGCCTGGGCCCAGAAGAGTTCCAAGGCCTGATGCCAAGGGTCTGAGCTGAATAGAAATCTGGAGTGGCTTTATCAGAGAAATTAGTCTGTGATTAGAGCTGAAAAGAGTCACAAGTCTTAACTTGTATTTAGCACTCCAAGGATAAGGTGTCCTGTGTGGTACCGATGGCTCAGGCAGTCTGCAGAATGAATGGGGAGGCTTATCCAGGAATTAGGGTGGAGGAAAGCCGGGGCAAGACGGGCCGGTGGGGAAGGGGGGTGCCTTGGAGAAATCTGTGAGTGGACACGCTTGGGCTTTGCTTGGGGAGTTTTCAGTCCAGTGATCAGATCCTAGAATATGTGTTAGAGGTAAGGAGAAACAAAACTTTAACCAGGTTTGGTATTGAGCTTTCAATAAAATTGGAATGGTGTACAAAGTATCTTTGAAAGAAAGAACAGGCCTCTGGAGTGGTAGAGAGGAAGGGAGTTACCCACCTATCTTTCCTTCTGGCCCTGCGGCAGGAGGATTGTGTGCTAGCCACAGGCACTGAAGCCTGCAGCTTTCAGGTGTGACCCACTGCCCATTGTAGTGATGTGGCCTAGCTTCTTTGTCCTTGACCCCAGGGCACAGCTCAGGGACACTTCAGTGGATCCGTAATAAGTTATAGTTTGAGAACAGCCAGGGAGAGATGCAGTTGTGAACAGCGATCTCTGGCTTTGCTCTCACTTCTGCCAGAGGCTCTCTCCTTCATCCTTGGTGCCTGTCTTCTAGCTCCGCGTGCTTCTGGCAAAGGCAGAGCGTTGAAAAGATTCTTTCAGAGCCAGCAGGAGGATCTGGCTCTGAAACGGGCCAGGCACTGGTCAGGCCAGGCGGTGGGCAGGTTCCCAGCCCAGCATGGCCCCGAAGTCTGGACTGGGCCTTGCCCTCACTTGGCCAGAGGGCTTCCTCAAAGTTCGTTTTGATTGCACACAAAGCAGGCAAAATGGTGGACTGATGCTAAGAAAATGGGGCTATTGCCTGAAACCAAAGGGAAGAACGTGTGGCTAGGCTTGGGCCCAGGGCTGGCAGGGACTAGCACCTGGAAAATGTTCAGAAAGCAACACAATTTCTTTCTCTTTGTTTCACTCTGGGACTTGCCAGACTCTGGCTCTCCACATGCCATTATGTATCTGCTTTATTTTTCTCTCACTGCACTAACATTAGCTATTTCTTCAAGCACATGGCAGAAGATGGCCGCCTCTTAGCTCCTAATTTTGCAAAACCCTCGGTTCAGGCAAAAAGTTGAGCTGGTCGTCACCGAAATTCTGAAGTCACAGAAAGGAATCTGATTAATTTAAGATTAAGTCAGAGCAGGTTAAAGTGTTGGGAGGGAGGGATATGGTCATTGCCTCAGTTCTGATCATATGTCTAGTAGCCTGGGGCCAGAGCAGCTCCAAGGCTATGATCATAGGTTGGTGGGACAAGGTAGAGAGAATGGTGGGGGAGGGGAGTGGTACTAGAGAGAATGTCATAAAATATTAACATGCTTGCCTGGACCCTCATTCACTAGGGCTCAGAGATGTGTATTTGTGTGTGTGTGTGTGTGTGTGTGTGGGAGAGTGAGATCTTATGGTTGGATGGAAACCTCCAGCGTATCTACCACATCAGATAGATAACCAGATAGAGAGAGGAAAGTTGGATCCACCTTTTATCTAGAAATTTCTTTTCTTTTTTCTTTTTTTTTTTTTTTTAGGCACCTTTCTGCTTTGTACATCAGCAAAGTACCACATTAACATGGCCCTTCTGAATCTGGAGATTTTGTCCCAGATTATGTAATCATCCTCTGTCTTCCCTGGGCGGATAAACTGATGTATGCTGGGGAGTCTTTTGTGAATTTACATTTCCTTTAATATGCATTGGGCACAGATGGTTACCAGGTTGTCTCCGATCCATAAGTCTTCTTTCATCAAGGGCTGATCAGAATTTAGTGCAAGCAGGTTTAAAGGGACAAGCTTTTAGGCTTGGAAATGTGCATATAAATAAAAATGTTGCTGTAGCGGCTCCATTGTTAATGAAAGAAAAATGATCCATGTCCTCTTCTGGGATAACGGAGTCGCTGAATATATTTATTTCAAGATTTAGGTGCTGGGGGGACTGGCCACAAATCGCAGAGCAACCATTAATGAGCCTCTGTCCCTACCTGTTAAGCTTATTAACTGCCTGTTACCTACAGTTCTATATCCCACCTGGGGAACAAAATGGATGCTTTGGCAATACTATGGCTGAAAAATACAGAAGTTAATCAAAAGCACAGGGGGGGCCTGGAAATGCAATCAGAAGACGTGTGCTGTCTGAGATTACTGGGGGACCTGAGGGTTCTTGGGAGGAAGCTTTCGATGCTGTCTGATCTGAGATTTAGCTAATTAAACCTACTGTCCTTAAGCCAGTGTCTCCGCACTCAGTGCATGCGGAGGACATGAAAGGCACAGTCCCTGCCCTCAAGGAACCTGCATGCTAATTGGGTGGGCATGCTACCTGAATCAGAGGGATTCTGATGGAAAGCAAGTTCAGGGCAGTTATGCAGTCTATGTGAATAAGTATTAATGTGATAAAACTAAGAGAGTGTGGTCTAGTGGGAAAAGCCCTTAGCTGGGACAGAGGAGACTTGGGGTTTTGCTCCAGTTCTACCACATGACAGTGTCTGCGCTATTTATTCATGCTCTCCCAGTCGCACTTTTCTCATTGATAAAATAAGAGTTTGAACATTGTCATTGCTAAAGAGTATTCGTGTAACGGATCATGTATCCATGAGACAGGAGTAGGGACAGAAAATTGCTCAGAGGAAGGGAGTCTTGATTTGAGCATTTAGCAGAATGTAGGATTTAATTCATAGAGATGAAGGAAGAGCCATTCTTAGAGATACTTTTTTTTTTCTTTAAAGGAGGCTCCTTGCCCAATGTAGGGCTTGAACTCACAACCCTTAATTAAGGGTCATGTGCTCTACCGGCTGGCTAGCCAGGTGCCCCCTTCTATGCATCAAACCTAGAGGTAGGTGTGTGTGTGCAGAGGTGAGCGCAGGAGGGGAGTGGATACATGTTACAGGCAGAGATGGGCAGAGCCAATTAGGAGGATGGGCAATGCAGATCTCAACACTGGAACCGATGGCTATGTTCTTTAACACATTTTTTAATCTTCCCAGTCGCTTCTCCACTTTAAGGCAAGGTTCTTTCTACTAATAGCAGCAGCAGTCTTTTGTAAGTAATTTGAAGGCAGAGATAAATACTGAAAACTAAAAAGCCTTCACTCCATGATTAATTAAAGGAATCATCTCAAATTTAGAAAATTGCTTAAATAAAGGAAGACACAAAATTGCATCAGTGTGCCTCCATATGTTAATTATGGCTATTTTTCCTTGTTTCTCTGCTGCTGCTACAGCCATGTCCCATCTATCACTTGGTTTCAGGCGTCATGATCAATTGACTGTACCATAAACAACATGTTGCACATGTGGCAAATGATAACATCATTTGACTCGACACAGGCTAAAAAAAACTCCCATGTTTTCATCCTTCCAGTCCCTCAGAAGAGAAAAAGGACAGCCTTGAATTAATTCCTTACTTATTGAGTCAAGTAGACATTTTTTGCAGACTCTACTGGGGTAAAGAAGGGACACCCAGCCGCCCACAGAACTAGACCCACTAGATGGAAGCTCCAGAAAGGAAATCTGTGCCTGACAGTGCCCGGCACATAGCAGGCACTCAGTTGCTCTATGTTAACCAAATCACCACTCATTATTTTAGTTTCTCTGATAGGTGATAAACTTCATAAAGAATTAGTATTCATCACCAGAAGAGATGTTTTTACCCCTGCAGAGAGCAAATCTTTTGCTTGTTGAAAATAAGTCATATTGAAGATCTCATAAGGACCTCCATTTAACTGACACCCAACTCATGGATTTCACCAGTGGACTTCCGTTTCTTCTCTAATACATGGTGACTGAAGCTTGTGAATACATATAGCCAGGTGCCACGCAGAATTATGCCCTTGTGCTTCTTCTGCTCCGCTAGCTATATGCCTATATGCTTACCAAGAGCCAGTTATGTTTGCTTCTGAATCTCTTCCATCTACTTGGCCTTAGATTGTAGTTCTAGAATTCAGTTAAGTATTACATCAACTGATGATATCTTTAGGGAAAGTGAGTTTCCCCTCTGAAAAATAAATGGAACATTCTAGAGGAATTCAATAGTCAAGTTTAAAAGTCTATGAAATTAGTGGGCACGATGCCTGTAAATGATTGAAAATAAGTAAACATCTAAGAGAAATACGCTTTCAACTTTTAAAGAAACTAAGTCTAGCAATAATTGATGTAGGGGCTGTGTGAGTGTGCTCGATGCAAGAAAGACAATATGCAGCTCCAATTGGCAAACGCCCACTCAAAGAAGTACACTTAAAGTTTCATGGGAAAAGAAATATTTAAACCATGTATGTATACTTTTTGGAAATGGTTTGCTGCCTTCCTAAACTTTTTATAATTAGCCAGTCAGCAATTTTTTTCTGATTGGTAGATAGCCTAGGAATTCTACTAAAGAAAAAATTAGTAAATTCAAAAAGAATTGAGGGCACACGAGATCAGCAGTCTAGGTTTACAGTGAAAGCACAATGACTGATGGTCATACCCTTGGAGACAGAAACACTATGGGAGCTTAGCCAAGCACCCCCAAGGGAAGTGTGACCCAGGCCAGTGAGCCTTTCATGGAAGGGGATGGTGCCTTCAATAACAAATCTCTCTTGCAATCACCTTGTTGTCTTAGAATCTCTTGCTTTCTCTTTTTCCCCTTTTCGTGCAACGTTTTACAGAAATGTTTTATTTTGCAAAATTTTCCAACTTAATGGAAAAATTCAAGTATAATGTATTGAACTTTATATACCCTTTGCCTAGATTCATAAGTGTTAACATTTTGCAATCGTTGCTTTGTTTCTCTCTTTCTACAGAACCTCCCACCACACTTCTGCTCTTTCTCTCCCCTCCTTCTTTCTCCTCCTCTTCTTTCTTCTTATGAAACTTGCCAAGAGTTTGAGATGCCATGGCATTGGCCTCTGAATAGTTCTGTGTGTATCTCTTAAGAACAAGAATATTCTTTTACTTACTCATCCTATAATGATCAGATTCAGGAAGCTTAACACTGATATAATATTGCCTAATATACAATTCATATTTAGATCTCATCTCTTACACCATGTTTTCTTGATCCATGGTCAAATCTAAGAAAATTCATTGTACTCATTGGTCACTTTTAATCTGGAATAGTTCCTTAGCCTTTAGTTGTCTCTCAGAGCTTTTACATTTTGAAAAACTACCTAGACAGTTGTTTTGTACAATGCTTCCTTGATTTGTGTTTCTCTGAGTCCTCATGATTACTGTTAAGTTATGAATTTTTTTGCAGGAATACTACATAAGTAATATTGTGTCTATCCTATTGCATCATACCAGGAGGCACATCATGTCACTTTGTCTCATTATTGGTGATGTTAGCTTGGATTGTGTGGTTATGAGGCATCCACTGTAAAGTTGCCACTTTTTTCTTTCTAATTGCTTAAATAAAGTATTTGGAAACTGTATAACTATCCTGTTTCTTATCAAATGTTCACCCAACTGTTTTATCATCCTATGATCATTCTTGTATGAGTCAGTTATTATTTTGGTTCCCAAATACTGTCCCTGTTTCTCTCTACCTTCTAAATTACTTGCTAGAAATCGGATGTGAGGATGAGGAAAAACACTATATCCCTTCCCCAAGCCCCAGTTGTCTAGTGAAGCAAAAATGTCTCATAGCATGGCATCTTCTTTTATTACTTTATTATGCTGAAGGAGTGTCTGTCTACTCCGCATTCTTGACTTACTTCTTTGCTTCATTTATTTATTAATTTTTTTAAATGTTTATTTATTTCTGAGAGAGAGAGAGAGCAAGTGGGGAAGGGACAGAGAGAGAGGGAGACATAGAATCTGAAGCAGGCTCCAGGCTCTGAACTGTCAGCACAGAGACCGATGCGGGGCTCAAACCCGTGAACTGCAAGATCACGACCTGAGCTGAAGTCAGGTGCTTAACTGACTGAGCCACCCAGGTGCCCCTTCTTTGCTTCATTTAATGCTTACATGTACCAGTGCTTGGTTAATCTCATTCACATCTTACAATAACCATATGTTATAGGTACTATTGTCAGAGTCTCCATTTCAGTAAGGAGAAGATAGGCTTAGGTTGGCCTAAGATCATGTAGCTGATAACCAAGACAATCTATTTACAGAGGCCACTCCTTTTGCTACCATGTTTCCAAGAAGTGGGAAAATAGGTGCCACGAAACTTATGCACATAAGTATGGAATCTCCTTCCGGTATCCAGGTAGAGTTTACTGACTGCATTCTGAACAAAATTATGCTTTGCAGTGTAATCATCTTGGTGATGTTACTTGGTTACTCTGACAAGTGGCAACTCTTCTCAAATCATAGTTGATTCTCATGAGAAATAACCATGGCCACACTGACAGATGGCAGCTGGACAGCTGGAAAGGAATCAACAGAAGGTCCCGAATGGCCCACTACAAAGCAACTGTGGTGAACATCCTGACACACCCAGCCCCTGAGACAACAGCTTGAAGCAGTGAAAGACGCTCACACACAGATAAAAAGGGAAATCATGCACTGTGTTCCATTTATCTCTCTTGACAAAAATTTACGTTTGTGAATCTGCTCTTACTCTAATGAGAACAAGGTATGGTGGTCTGGGGAAAATCACTTCATCACAGCTGCTAAATAGGGAAGCAGGATTCAATGGTCTCTAAAAGGTCCCTTCTAGTTTCATGAATCTAAACATGAGTTGTTATTGTAATCATCTAGTTCTAGAATATCAATAACTTCTTTGTTTATGTGACACATAAACATGACCTACACTGAAGTTAATCCTGATGTTCAAACCACAGTAAAATTCTTCAAGACAGTGCTCTCCTAATTGCTTCCTGGAGCAGACACTTTTGGTGAATAAATTCTCCCAAGACTAGGAAGAACACTGACATCATTACCATATTCAGAAGACAAATGCATCACCTCATGAAAATGTTAATGGGCAGCACTAATTGGAAGCAGAGGTCATTCTGGGAGTTCCCTGTAGATCCTGGGAGCTCGAGAGGACTCTGGCAGAGATACAGCACATCTTTTGAGGGCTGGGCAGGGAGTGTTTTAAGCTCCTTAGACTTTCTGATCCTTTCCCTTTCCTGTGCTCTGTGACACCTTTGTGCTTAGCTTCCACCTCCTCACCGCCTCCCCCTCTTCTCCTTAGTAGTGTGTTCCTCCTTTCTGCTATACATTTCTGACATGAACATTAAGGATCAGTGATGCAAAGGAAAGAGACCAAAACCGGGAAAAATGTTGACTTCAGAGGAAGCAATAGTGAGACATCAACCTGAGAATTGTTTAAGAATGGACTGTAACATTAATATAAGGCACATCAGACGTGCGGATTCACCTTCCCATGTCTCTGACCTGTTATTGTCTTTGAGAGGTCAATTCACAATTAAAAAAATACAATCAGCAAACATTCTAGCTTCATTTCATCTCCACCCTTGCTTTTAACTTCTTTTGCTCCTACTTGAAAAGTGTGCTATCCTACTGTATTTTACTTATTTTTGTTAGCTGTGTCACAGTCTTTCCAGAATAAGAGGGACTCAAACAACAACAAGCACGAATAATCTGTCCAGCTATGAAAAGCAATCAATGTGTTTCTATTATTCATAATGATAGTCAACACCTATATAGCATGTATGATTTGCCAGGCATTGTTTCATCATTTCATATATATTGACTCACTTAATTCTCCCATACTCCTTTGAGTTAAGCCCCATTATTGTCCCCTCCCTACATTCTGAGGAGAAGGAAATTGAAACCTAGAGCCATTAAGTAACCCCTGCAAAGCCACACATTTAAGGAGTGGTGGCACCAAGACTTGAAATCTTCTACTCTGAGTGGAGGCACCAGCCCTTTGACCACTGTGATGTTGCCTCCCTCTGGTGCACTAACATGCGTGTGATGAGTGAAAACATGAATGTATCCATTGGTGCTTAGTGAACTATTTTGGATCAGCTATTCTGAAGGTAGTGACTGTACACAGCTACTCTTCAGGAGCTGTAATACATGTAGACTTAAATACAACCCAATTGATTTCCTAAGCCCAGGAGATCTTTCTAGAAATTCCAGCTTTAACATGAATTATTGGTTTGATTTTGCAAGAGTTTTCTGTTGGTCTCTGCTGGTAATTTTAAACTCTGATAAGAAATATGCTTCCCTGAAACTCTTACCTTTTTAAAGGCATTTTGAATGTCTCATCTTCCTCTTCTTTATCTCCTATGGCTGTCCCTTGTCACACTTTCAGCTTTTTCTACCTGACAGGAAGTAGTTTATTTGCCTCCAAAGTAGCGCCATCTGAGACTGTTTCAACCTTAAACCTCATTTGGCTCTTTTGCTAGAGAGAAGACCTTGCTTGGCAGGTGGGGGCTGACCTATCGTGTGTCCCTTTAAGGAATGGGCATTGAAGGGCTTCCTTGAGATGCCCATTGACTTCAAAGCTGAAATGTATTGCTTATGTTTGTGGATATTGTCCTCCTTTGATGTAAAATTCTAGCTAATTCTAGGTCTTCTGATGTTCTGATAATTATCTCCTGATAGAAGGAAAGAGATGCAAAGTTTCCTTTGAAATTCAACCATTGGCTTGGGCCTTGCCTCAGCCCCAGTCAATACAGCCAGCAGTGGTTTTCAGTTGTTTTTCAGTTGGGCCCACAGAGTTTTACCTAAGGGTGATGGAGCGAAGGGACCAAATAAAAATGTTGCATTGGTACATACCATTTACACAGAAGGATAAATTTATTAACACTTAAATCATAACTAAGAAACAGATTTATGAAGCAGGAGTCTCCATGATTAGTGGAAGGAAGCCTACTCTTCTGTTTGGAAATCATTAAAGGTCAATTTTGAATTTTCTGTCTTTAATGATATCCCAACAGTGTGGCTTCCTCTCAAGCATGATTATTTTGAGTAGCTGTACAGGTTGAATTGTCCCTGCCCATGTTCTCTTAAGAACATGGATGGTTTCTTGAGACACAAAAATGATTTAATGACTTCCATTCAGCTGACAACTTTTTATTTATTCGTCAGATTGTGACATATTCCTTACACACATGGTTATGTGTATGGTGGCCTGAAGGAGGCCCTTGACCATATTTTATACCTTTCCCACTTTAGGGTAACTATTCCCAGTTTTCCTTGGCTAACCCAAATTTATGCCTAATATTATGAATAATATCACTTTCCCTCTAGAAATTGGCCAAATTTGGATGGTAAATGATATGGTTATGCCATTTCTGGGGGACCCAGAGCAAATATCCCATGGACATACACCGTGGTATAGTTGAAAAATGAGGCCTAGAACTAAACAGCATCTTTGAAACCCTTCACCCTAGGTATTTTCCATGGCTGGTGGGACAACTTAAGTCTCTCTGAGCCTCAGTTTCCTCACCCAGAGAATGGAAGTAATAGTACCTCATAGTTTTTGTGAGTGTCAACTAGGTCAATACATTTATGAAAACACCTAGACATGTCCATGGAACCCAATAAGGAGTTATGATGTTTGTTTAAAGACAACGTTTTTCACCTGTAGTGAGGGTAGGGATGGATTGTACCTGGCTGCAGTTTAAATGAATTTTTGTGATGGAAATGGGGCAGAGAATTAAGTGAAAGAAGAAAGCTAGAAGGTAAGAGGGGAAATGAATTAGAAGTGATTCTAGTGCAAGACATGAGAATGCTGATTTTAGACACAGAATGGAAATTATTTCCACTCAGGGTTACATGATAATTGCACATGAATCCTCCAGGGCATGTTTGAGGTTTGTCAATGTATTTTATATGTCTTGAGGTTTTGATGCTTTTCTATGCTCTAGCCCCTCTCTCATGTTCTTTTGAAATAAGCTCGTTTCCTCTGCAAACATGGCATTTCTGTGGAAAGACTTGTGGGTGCTCTGAGACTTGGGTCTCCAATAACAGAAAAAAATTAATCTGAAAAACAACAACAACAGCAAACAACCAGATTACCATGCTGGGGAGACCAAGAGAAAGGATGATCCAGACACAACCATTCTCAGGCAGTTGGTTTCGGCTGGTTAAACACGAAATACAGTATAGTGACAGGTGTCCTGTGTCTGCAAGATGTAAAGTTCTAGGCACAACCAGGTTCTACTTTTTTCTGTATCTATAATTGCTTACTACTTCACCTAGAGTCAAGATAAGTACACAAGAAGTGAGAGCCTTTAACGTGTTTGTATTTAGTGCATCATCGATATAGTGCATGTTTACTATGGGAAATATCTCCGTTTCTACCATTCATATGCAACCACTGTGTTGGCGTATTTTATTTGGTCATATTTCCACAATTTTTTATTCCTTTTCTTTTTCTTTTTGCTCACGCTATAATTTTACTATGTTGAAATTCTACTGGATTAATTTTCTAAAGCGTACATAATTATTCTTCAAATATTAGAGTTCATTTGTCTCAAATTTATGAAATACACATGTTTGTGTATAAGTCTTTATCTGCATTTGGGATTATTTCTTTAGTATAAAAATTAAGGAAGAAGAATTATAGGGACAAAGGTATGAACATTTGAAAGTTCTTTATGCCTACTGAAAAACTGAGACGCTATTTTAAACTACTGTGATCAGTTCACAATTAATGTTCTTTTCAAAATCTTTTAATGATATGTAATAGGCACTAAGTATAATCATTGCAATTAATCCTTACCACACTCTGTAACATATGCTGGTCAAGACAGCATATAGGTTAATCTAGATTTCAATATAAATATTTTGGCTCTTCTGTACTTAAGATGGGTGATATGCAGTATTGGATACTAGAATAACAGAGGTTGATTCTATTACTCTTATGTTTTTTCATGGCTTGATGTTTTTCTTGGAGTCTTAATGATACCTTTTTTTGCTCATCTTTGTATTAAAATTACTTTAAAAGCCAAGTTAGCAGCATGAAGAGAGGAAGGGCAGACATTTCTTCCATTAGAAACCGCTTAAGAAGTCTCAGGTGGGCTACACTTCTTATATTTGCACACAAATTGTGGAGAAAATGTTTCAGTTTTAAAAAGAATGAGTTTTATCTTCTTTTAGCTTCTGTGGATGAGCATTGTAAAAATTGGGCAGAAATTTTGGAATGGATTTCCATAAGTGGGGGTTCAGGATCTGTAGTTGCTTTGTGTCTCCTTGAGGTGAAAGTTCAGGTCCAAAATGACAGCTTCCACCTCTCTGTGGCTCTCTCAGAACTTGTTATTGCCAAGAGAGAAACCTCTCCTCGGCAGAAGAGAATAGCTCTCTGAATTGTCTTTCTCTTGGGCCAAGAGAGAAGAGTACCTCCGAACCAAGATCATACTTTGGACTCGGATCACGATGCCATATCTGAGAGGAAGGGTCCCATCACACCCCAGGCCCTGTGCCATGACTTAGCGGTGCATGGCCAGTGGGGTGACTGCCAACTAACTTTCTTTGGAGAATACAGCATTCAAGTTTCTACTCTGTTGAACAATGAGTGAATAGTGCTAGTCTGGAGCTCAGACAAGTTTCGGTCAAGATGGATGTGTTTAGAGTTAATTTTGGTGCTTTTTACAACTCCAGTAGCATTTTTACTAACCTTGTAAATGTCTTTTCTCCTGGCTTAAACATCCTCAGTGTCTTAAATAATTATTCTGGTAGAGTAGTTTCTAGAACTTTACCTCTGGTCAGCCTCCTCCACAAGACCACCAAGCTTGTTGGTCTCATCCAGAATTTTTCTTGAAACACTCCTTTTGAAGTTTTTTTTTTTTTTGAAGTATTGTGTCTACATTAACATACTCCATCATGTGTCATCTAATTGGCTAGCCCACATTCTAATAGTGTAATATATTCATGTGATCAGGATCCTACCACTGAGACAGTCCAAAGTTAAATCGCCACACACATCATACCCTTTGCTTATCATAAATCATAAGTCTGCTATGGCCTTGGGAGTTACTACCAAGATAATCTCGAGTCTATTTATTCTGAGCTTGTAGAATTGCCTTTTCCCTTTTCTATTTATTTGAATATAGGACTTTACATCTATGTCATTTCAAATGCATCTAGTTTAAGTTTAAGGCCATAATATCATACTATGTACCTAGAAGGTGTTTAATAAATGCTTGTTAACAGAATGCTTAATATATGCTTTTGAAATAATTAGGTGACCACAGAGTCTTTCTGCCATTGTTAGAAGTTGCTTTAGTTCCTCTCCTCCTTTCCTTTTCCTTTTTACTGTATTTTGAATTCTTCCTGAAGTTGTCAGTGAAGAAATATATTTCTCTTTCATCTCCCTACTTGCATTAATGAAACACCAGAATTTGTCTCTAATGGTCCTAGTGCCACATTTTAAAAGAATGGAGAAAAGGAAAAAGAAGGGAATTAAGCATTCATTGCCCTCCTTAATAATACATGTTTTCTATTCTCTGGATAGTTTATTATTTAGAAACTGTGGACTCGAAGATCTTTCCTATAGCAAACAGAAGCAACATAGGGTAAATCATAATAATTAGTATGCATGGGGCTGAGTCTGGGATATTCACTATAGCTTGTCCTTTCAATGTGTCTTCTTTTGACATCTTCACCCTGGGTATCCTGGCAACAGAGCACTTCACAAAAAACAAAAGTCCCATAGACACTGTTTGCTGAATTCCATCAGAATAATAAAAAGACTGTTTTATTGAAGCATTTGCTGAAGACAGTAATTTAGAAAAATAGCAAGACTGCAGCTAAATGTACTTGATTCAAAAGTGACTGACACCAAAGGAAACCTCAGTCCAAGGATGGTGTCTTTGGGTCATATAATTTCTGAACCATTTGCAGGAAGACAGGACAGTGAAAAAGAGATGTGTATGGGCTAAGATAGGAAGTAAACCAACATGAATGTACTAGAGTAAGAAATCCCTAAAAGGGCCTGAGTGTATAATATGGGGCACATGTCTCCGTACAAGCTAGAGTAGTGTCTTTGCCACTTGTGTGAATAGCCTTAGAAGAGTTCTCTGCTGGCCACACAGGAAGTCTTCCTCTCCCCAGTGCCCCATCTGCTCTGTGGTAGAGCAGAGAGCTGGAAACTAGAAGGTGACCAAGATCACCTTCTAGGGTGGCACATTGACTGTCTCTAAGCCTTTAGAGATCAAAAAAAACCTTAGCAAGACATTGGGAACTTCTGATCCATTTAGTGCAGTGATGATGCTATCAATGATTCCCTCTGGGCCTCAATAGGTTAATTAAAGCACCTCCATCAGACTTCAGCCATCTCCTTGCTTAGACACTGGGGAGAGGGTGGTGCAGTGTATGAGTGAATGGTTACTATGCTCTCACTCCTCTTTTTTTCAGGCTTGTCCTTATTATTCTGTATTTTGTGACCAAAGTCTTCCTACATTGTCTCAGTGATTGTCTGCTCTTCCTGAAGGCAAAGTTAGGATATGTTATCCTACTCCAAGGTTGTTTGTCTTCATTGCACAGAACTCTGAACTCACAAGGGAGGAGTTTAGGCACTAGAAGTTTCAGCTCTTCAAAGAATTGCATCAAAACAGGCTATGTATTAGAACGTATGCATTGTGACAGTGTGCCCAGCCTAAGAGAACCCTCCTGATGCCTGCCCTTTCATCACCCTCTTCCCAATCCTCAGAGCCTGTTGCTAACAGCTCTCTTGTGCTGTGTGAGCCTGAATCTCACCTCAACCCTGGTTCTAGGCCACAGGTGATGGGACCAGGATCAGACCCTGACCCCATCTGTCTGGTCAGCGTCTCTCATCTGGGAGTTTACAAATGGAATTCAGCAATACTTGTCAGTTTAGCAGTGTTTTAACTTAAGAACATTTGCACTTGGAGGGCCAACTCATGTGGGCGTGCACAGGCAGGCAGGAATGATAGTCATTCAGCATTGCTAGATGAGAGAACATGAAGAGGGGAGTGGGGAGAGGTTGTGGGGTGTGGTGGGGGGGAGGTAGAGGGAGTAGAAAGGAGTAAGAGAGAGAAAAGCTGTCTTGGATCTTGGTCACCTTCTAGTTTCCAGTTACAGTTTTTTCTGGGGTTCAATTCTACTCATTTGCCTTGGGTTCTATAGAAGACCTATACCTGAGACCTTATTTGGCCTAAGCTAATTTGAGTGGGTTTAGCTTTATTGCTAAAAAAAAAAAAAAAAAAAAAAAAAGAAGTTTGGCGAAGACAAATTGATCCAAGAAAGTTTCAGGACTGAAACTCAGATCTTCCTTCCCTGGAGGTCCTATTGCCCACATTACCAGACTTTTTGTCTCTTAGTTTGACTGCAGACAACAGGGGAAGAATTATTTTGTGATAGCTCAGCCGTTTCCTGGTGGAGCCAGGGAGCACAGACCAGAGGTTATTCCCCGAATGGGCCTTCCCTCCAGTGCTTTGCCCCAGGTTGTTTCCGAACTGGAGGATCTACTGACACCCAGGGCTCATCCTCACTCAGGCTGGAGCAAAAATCCATACTGTGGCCCCTCAACATGGCTATCTGAATGGCAAACCTGAAAAACTCCTGGACCCTTGGATTTCTGATTCCTGTATGACCTCCAACCCCCCTAGGATCAGTTTCTGGAAGTCCTTCCCTGGAAAGCCTCAGGTGATGAAGATGATGGCCTCTGCCACCTTGGGTGGGGGGGAGGGGTCACTTGATTATCGTTGGAGGAAAAGAATCCTAGACAGGCCCTCACTCACTGCTCTGAGATGCCAGCTCTTGTTCTTTTGTGATTGTATACCGTTAGGATAAGGGCAAGCTGACATTCTGAGTGAGGCTAATTGTTGGGGGCAGGAGGGAAGCGGGAGCGAAACTGGACTTCTGATCATGTCAACAATGTTTCTGTAGCTCCTGCTGGGGGGAGGGCCCCTCTCTCCAGGGCAAGACAGGCTGCATGCTTTGGGCATGAATAAAAGCCATGTAGTAATCCAGGTTTGATCTTTGCACAGAAGAGCTTCCTGCATAATTTATGGCTTTAGAATGGGCAGCCATAGATTTCTGGGCAGAAAAGGAGGCTAACATATTCTTGTGGAGCAAAGAATAGAATTAGTGAGATAAATGGTCCTCGAGAAGCTCATGACCAATCCCATACTAATCAGAAAAAAAGTCTAAGTAAGGCTGATTACACTTTAAACAATTTTTGGGAGGTTGCTAATTTGGCTTGCTCAAATTCAGGGGCTGGCTGCAATCTCAGGGCATGAGACATGGTTAAGAGAGATAGCTCTAGTCCTTTAGTGACCATCGTCACAGCCACACTTTCCTTCTTTTTGAAAGATGAGGCAAGTTCTGTTCTCAGAAACAAGTGTGTTACTAGGCAGAGCCAGGATATATCAGCATCGAAATGGTCTGGAGCCTGAAATTATTGTCCTTTTTCCTTGTCTATGTATCACCTTCCTGGCCTCCCCTTCAAAATACATGCAGGCACATACAAACACACAGTTGTGTTCATACAGATAGACACATGCACACTCATCCCACAATAATAGTCCCTTTGAAAAAATAGATTCTCAAACTAATGTAATATTAGGATGAGAAGGGGCTTTAAAGGCTGTGCTGTGTTACAAAGTACTCCAAAACTTAGCAGTATAATGAACAAACATTGATTATCTCACAGAGGCCAAGGCAGGAAACTGACAAGGCTCAGGTGCCTCTGGCTCAGGGTGTCTTACAAGACTGCAATTAAGGTGTCAGTTGAGGCTGCCATTGTCTCAAGGCTCACAGGGGGAGGATCTGCTCCTAAACTTATTTATAAGGGCTATTGACAGGTCCTGAGTGCTCACTGGCTGTTGGCCAGAGACATCAGTTCCCTTCACAAGGGTTCCACAGAGAAGCTGGCAACTGGCTTCCCTCAGAATAAGTGAGCAAGTGAACAAGAGGTCAAGAAAGGGAGAGAAGGCACCCAATATGGAAGTCATCTAATCTCCAAAGTGACTTCCCATCATCTTTGCTGTGTCTTTTTCTCTAGAAGCAAGTCAGTAAATCAGGCCCATAGTCAAGAAGAAGGGATTACACAAGGGCATGAATGCTGGGGGATTGAGTCATTGGGGATTCTTTTAAAGCTGCCTACCTCAGGGCCATCCATTTAGACCCCTCAGGCAACCACATCTTTGTCTGCATACTTCTTGTACAGGAAGCTTAGTCACTTCTGGGGAAGATTTTTCCATTCAACTTTTAAAATTCCTGAGATTGAACCTTCAAACCTGCTTTCTTAGAGTGGGCATGTTTTGTTTGCCACTTGCTCAGCTTTCCTTTCCTTTCTGATGCAGGCACTTCACTTTTCTTTCACAGGCTCCCTCTTCTCTTCTCTTTGGTCTAGTTTTGGGGTGGGCATACGACCTAGCCGCGGACAATCACAATTTGGTATCTTCTTGATCATGGTGATTGGTTAAGGAATGGTACATTCCTCAAGCTGATCCAGTTTACATACCTTGGGAGCTCTTTTTACCATTTCTTTGAACCTCTTCCCCTCTCTATCCCTACACCTTCAATGTGTTCTCAAGAGCACACACCATGGTCATTCTTCTGAGGACCACTCTTGGACTATGCCAGCCACTTTGCCCCAACTACAGACAACTGGAGGTGCCAAAGAGTTTTATTACCTACCCTAAACCTTCCCCTCAAGCTTTTGCTTTTGTTTTCCATGATTTTGGCCAGTTAAACAAAAATAATTTTATTGAACTGTAAGTCACATCTCATACACGTCACCCATTTAAATGTGCACTTCAGTGGTTTTTGTATATTCACAGATGCATACAACTACCACCACAGTCAGTTTTAGCACATCTTCATCACCTCAAAAACAAAACCCATACTCTGTAGCAACTAACCTTCTATCCACCTCCATCTCTAAGCAATTGCTAATCAACCTTCTGTCTCTATGTATTTGCGCCTATTCTGGACATTTCATATGAATTGGATCATACGTGATATCTTGTGACTGGCTTCTTTTACTGAGCATGTTTTTTGAGGTTCACCCATGTTTTTTGAGGTTCACCCAGGTACCAGTGCTTTCTTCCTTTCAGTGCTTTATTCCTTTATGTGGCCAAATAATATTCCATTGCATGGATGTACCACATTTTATTTATTCATTCATCAACCAGTGAGCATGTGGATTGTTTCCACTTTTTGGCTACTGTGAATAATGCTGCTATAAACATTCATGTATGTGTTTTTCTGTGCACATGTGCCTTCATTTCCCTTGTACACATACTGAGGAGTAGACTTGGCTGGGTCATAAGGTAACTTTATTTTAATTGCTTAAGGAACTGCCAGATTATTTTTTAAAGTGGCCGCACACCATTTTACATTTTCCTATCCTTAGTGTATGAGGGTTCTGATTTTTCTATATTGTCACCAACATTTGTTATTATGTGACTTTTTAATTCTAGCCATCCTAGTGGGTGTGAAGTCATATCTCATTGTGATTTTAATTTACATTTCCTTGATCACTAATGACGTGGAATAGTTTTTAAAATGTGCTTATTGGCCATTTATATCTTTCTTAGAGAAATGTCTATTAACATTCTTTGCCTATTTTTTTAATTGGGTTCATCTACCCTGTTGACGAATAATTTTTGGTGTGAGAACATTTCACTGTAATCTCTTAGGCTGAGACAACTCTGAGACATGACTCTCTCTCTCCAGAGTTCCTCTGAAGAATCAGGTAGAAGCCAACACACTGAGACTTTTAACTTCTCTTCCCTATCAGATCCTTCTGGAAATATATGGTAATTATCTTAAAAAATGACAGTTCCTTCAGTTCCTTCCCTGTGTGTATACACATGTCATTCCCACACTGAGATGCATAATCTCCATCTCTGCAGCGTACTTGAACCTGGGCTCACTTGCGCTTGCTTTGGCCAACAGAATACAGCAGAAGTGATATTGCCCATTTCTAGACCTAGACTTAAGAATGTCAGCAGTTTTTACATTCTCTCTTGAAAAATTACATAAGAAGTCCAAGTGGTGGTTGGAATCTTATCCACTCTCTGGGTTTTCCAAGTTTTTTTAGACCATTTCTGTTTTTATTTTACTCTAAAACATTTTTTTCTCATTGCAAACTACAATTTCTCATTGTAGAAGAAAACTGGAAAAAAAAAAAAAACAAAGAAATATGGGTGGGGGTAGGGAGAGGGATGAATAGGCAGAACACAGAGGGCAGTAAAAACACTCTATATGATACTATAATGTTGGAAACATGTCATTGCACATTCCTCCAAACCTATAGAATGCACAACACCAAGAGGGAGCCCTAAGGTAAACTATGGACTCTGGATGACGATAATGTGTCAATGTATGGTCATCAGTTGTAACAAATGCAAGGCCCTGTTGTGGGATGTTGATATTGGGGGAAACTATGTTGAGTGGAGGCAGGGTATGTACATAATATATCTGTACCTTACCCTCAATTTTGCTGTGAGCATTAATTGCTCAAAAAAATTAAGTTTTTAAAAAATTTTTAAATGTTTATTTATTTTTGAGAGACAAAGACAGCATGAATGGAGGAAGGGGAGAGGGAGAGATAGAGAGAGGGAGACACAGAATCTGAAGCAGGCTCCAGGCTCTGAGCTGTCAGCACAGAGCCCAATATAGGGCTTGAACCCACAAGCCATGAGATCATGACCTGAGCCGAAGTCAGACACTCACCCAACTGAACCACCTAGGCGCCCTGAAAACAATGAGGTTTTTTAAAAAAAAAGCTTACATAAGATGATAGAAATCATTGGAAGTATACTCCTTAGCGATAAGTACTGCTAGCATTTTGGTATATATCCTTGCAATTCTGCCTGTGCTAATAAATCCATATCTAGCCATCATTTGTCTACCAATTTACCTTTATATATTTTATCAAAAATTTCAACTTGATTTATAGGTGCCTTTCCAAACTCTGCCAAGTTTCTGACCAGGATCATAATTCTCTTGGTCTTAGAAGCCTAGGACACTCTGACAAAGTATTGGAAGGTATTTGACTTCAAGAATTATAAATTAAGAAAGAGAGCTTAGAAAAGATCATTGTGGAAGAGGGAGAGAGAGGAAGAGTCACAATTTTCCCCTAATTAATATTAAAATCTCTGATCCTTAGTATACTTTTAATACTGAAACTGTTCTTTTTTTTTCTTCATCTTTAAAAGACCCATTTTTTTTTTTTTAAAGGGAATGGAACGGATGAGCTACAGGAAAGGTTCTCCACATGAAAGCACTTACTCCGCAGAGGCCCCATTGCCTAAAACACTTAGTCTAGATAAAAGAACAGACAACAAGCATATATCTGCAAGTTTTAGATGATGGAACTTTAAGATAATGAGTTCTGCTTCAGATAGCACAGGGTGAAATAAAATCACAGAAGATGATTTGCAAACACTTACTGCCAAGCCTGGGGGTTAATTGCATGGATGGGAATGGAGGCCCTGGGACAGAATAGGTTGGACTGCACTGGCTGCTGGATGCCCAGGTAGAGGTCTCAAGGAAGAGAACAGCTAGTCCATCAGGAGCATGTCCTAAGCGAAGCCCATGAATCATCTGTAGCTCTACAGTTACATAAAATAAAACATTAGATATAACATCTGTTCTGTTAGGATGGTGAGGGGGTGAGTACAAACCAGGAGAAAAGGATACATGACAAGTACAAACTATTGTAGCTATGAAGAATCAATAGAAAGTTGGTTGCAAATATATCTGTACTGGGAGTCAATGTAAAATTCAAAAAAAAATCTGTTTTGCCACCTCCTGTGACAGCATAAATAGATAGCAAATGACTAAAAGGTAAAAAATCATTTTGGGAATGTAGTGGTTACCTTCCCCACCCTATGAATATTGAAAATGTCATTTGTTACATCCAAACTTGGAAGAGTGGAGGCATGTGGCTCTCAATGAAGCATCTGCTTCCCTTCCTTGCTCTTCTGGCACAAGAAGGCTGGTCTCTTTTTCCTTGCTGGAGGATGCTGGTTTTGAGGCTTGCCAACACGCCCTACACTCCCATGTCTGCTCGATGTCAGTGTCATATTTTATAGGTTCTTATAAGTTACTATGTCCAAATTTCCTGCCATTAATCACCAAAACCTAACATCTTCACATTACTGAAATATAATCTAATGAATTCACATCCACTGAAACAAACCCCCTTTCCCTGGCTGCTGTAGTGCTGAAAAAGGAATAAGAATTTCTGGCAAGCTTTCTGATCAAATGCAGTTCCACCAAGAAAGAATAACCATGTCAATTCTAGCATCAACTTTTTTTTCCAGGGTGCATTTTTGCAAATCTGTGATTGTTGCAGCATTAATTAGAAAGACCTTTGACTTTATTAGATAGCAACTATTGACCTTGGTTGGCCTCCCAAGCTGAACTGAGTCCAAATGACTGGTTGACAGGCTGGGTATTTTGTCACAAGACAAATTTCTTGACCATGCCATTTACCTCAACTAATGTTAGCATTTGGGTAAAACAGTGTCCAAACCCCATTGCATGCAAAGATAACAGATACATGTAAGAAAATAGTAAAATGGAGAGTCATATCACATTTAAGGCTCTTTCTACAAAATAAATTCCAATCATAAATATTAGAACTTCATTTAAATTCATATAATAAAATACATGCTACATGGTTCTTTACCTCACTGCTATTGCATATTCATTTAAATGCTCATGACATGTCTATCGACATGTACTAATATAGTATTAGCAAAGACTAGTAAAGTTCTGAAGGATTATGGTGATGGAGATAAAAAAAGGTAGATCTGAAGGACATTTTAATATAGAATCCCCAGGAAAGTGATTCTATGTAGAGGAAGAAGGATTTGGATAGCTGAGCTTTTCCTCTTGGAGACAGCCTTAACTGAGTTCTGGGAATGATGGATTCAAGGTGCCAATTGACATGAAGGAAATTAAAAATTAACTACTTAACACAGTAACCCTTAGTGAATTAAGATGTCTGTCTGAAGATGTTCCCTCTGCACTCTAGCAAAGCAGGAGTGAACCTTTGGTCTGGAGTCGGGCATGGAATCTCCGTGCAGGTTGCTGGCAGTGCCTGGACTTGAGGTGCGCCTTGGGTAGATTTAAGAAATAACATCTGGGGGAAAGCATATTGAAAAGCCAGGAGGATGTCTAAATCTGTGTTTGAACTCATTCCAATAAACCCCATTGTAGAAGCAATGTCATTTTGTTTTTTAAAAAACCAACTTGATTTGGGACCCTGAACGCCCATCCTGTTCAGATAGTGGCACATCTGTCATTGGAGTTCCTTCTTCCCCTTGGGATTGCACCAAAAAAAAAAAAAAAAAAAAAAGTTTTCGAAGTCCACTGTGTCCATTGCTGGCATCCTCACTATCCAAACCTTTAGTGTCTCCTGACATCCGGTAGCTCTCTGTTTCCACATCACATGGGATATGGGCATTTGACAGAGTCAGGACCCTCCATGCTTAGGTTTCTGTCCCCTTAGATGCCCATGGAACCACCTCTTTCTGAGGTCTTTGTGCCACAAGTGGCCACCTCAGAGAAGACCATGCTGTCATCCTGTTCTTCTGGGTGCCCATCACTCTCTCTCCCCTGCCCGGGGAAATCCCGCCAGGTATTTGCTACTTCTCCCAAGCCCCTCTGCATCTTCTGTCAGACCTTCTCCTCCTCAGTGTGTTTAGGGTTAAGGAAACACAAACCAGAAAATCTAACAGGCTTCTTGTTTTGTACTTTGCCATGTACCTGCCCTAAGGCAATGAATCAAAGAGTTGGCTACCTGCTTTGATGAAGGAAGAAAAAGGGGAAAGCACAGGAAAGAAATCTACCTAAATTAATATCTCAAAATATTATGTGGCTGCTTCAGTCATGAGCCTGAAGGGGCTAGGCAGAGAGAGAAATTCTAGATTTTAAAGCCAATGTGATGAAAAGCCTGGTGAGCCCACAGATTGCAGGCTTGGAGAAGTAAGTGGGAGGTGGAGCCTGAAATAGTTCCTTCAGCTGGGGTGGAAGTGTCTAGCTATCACATCTCTTCACAGGATGTTCAGGGTTCCATGGAAATGGGGGGAGAGGAAGCAGCATGAATTTTTCTTTCTGTATTTCCTTTTGAAAGAGCTAAGAGAGTAGAGGTTTGCCCTCAAAAGGAAGTTGGGTTTACCCTACTTTCTGCAGATTGATTGATCTGCTCTTGCATTTCTGCTTTCCTGGTACACCTTGCCCTCCCAGGCCCTGGAACTCAATGCTTTCATAACTCAGGGCAAAGCAGAGTTGGAAGGCTGGGGTGAGCAGAAGGGGAATATTAGTTGAGCCACTGCTGGGCTGGACTCAGTTATTGATTAACTTATGGAGCAGAGAAGACACAGCCGATGGTGCTCTTTCAAAATAAATCAGTATTCTGGGCACTGAAAGGGAAACCAGGTTTGAGGGGATTGCAAAGACAGGCTGAGAAAAGATCAAACCACAGAAGGTCAGGTACCACCAACAGGTTGCTGGCAGAATGAGGTAGCCTTTTTATTGAAGATTGTAGGCAGCTAGGGAAAGGCATCAAGGGAGGTTGTCTATTCATAGCTCCCTCGTTCCAATGCAGTCTGCATCTTTGAGTCCACCCAGAAAAGATCAAGAGGAAAAAGAGCTTGGAGTGGGGAGAAAGTGGTGGCTCAGCTGGCAATGATGTGACGGGAGAGCGGCATGTATGTCCGATGAAGGGAGAACTCAGTAGAGCTTGAGGTACCACTCTGACATGGACATCACTCCGGGGTGGGGTGAAAGTTGGCAGAAGTATGAGGGACTGCCCCCCTTTCCCTGACAGGAATTGCCAAGTGCTAGAAACATCATCATGGGCTGGGCACCAGTATAGCTTCATTCATCTGTGTGGGCATGGCTGAGGGTGGGTGGGTGGTGCAAAGTCAGGCACAGACTGGGCACTGTCATGAATGAGACCCCGGGAGTGGATGCAACCAAGCATGGACAGCTCGCTTCTCCTCACTAGGCCTTTCTTTTGTCACCTGTGTAACGAGGATTTGTATGGAATTGTGAGTATCAAATGAGGTCATGCAGTGGTTTATTCAGTAACTCATTCGTCTATTTGTTTTCTGGGTAGTGAGGATATCAGTTTAAAAATAAAGTCTCTGCCTCCACGGAGGACACAGACAACGAACAACTCAACATAGAAATATAAAAGACAGCGTCAGCTCCTAAGCAGTGATAGAAGCAAAGTGCAGCAGGGTGAGTAGAGGAAGTGAAGGGGTATTAGGTGGGGCTTCTTGTCTAAAGGGGACATTTGAGGAGCCATGAATGAGCAGTGGGAGCAAGCCATGCCTTTCTCTCGGGGAAGAGCATTCTAGGTTGTGGGAACAACAAAGAAAACCCTGAGACTGGAACAGACTTGGTGTGCTTGGTAAATGACTAAAAGCTGGTAGGAAAGGGAAGAGTCATAGGAAATGAGGTTAGATAAGGAGTCATATCATGTAGGGCCTTGTAAGCCAAAAGAAAGACTTAGGGTATTATTTTAAGTGTGTTGGGAAACCTGACATTCACAGGTTTTAATTAAAACATATATAAAGCACTTATGGTGTGTCAGGCTCTGATCTACTAATCACTAATCACTAATCTCTGATCACTAATTCAATCTTCACACCACCCTATGCTGTGCCCAGAGGCTAAGTGGGTCACTTGGTTGCCCAAGGTCACATGGTTGGCAAGTGGCAGAGCCAGGATTTGAACCCAGGCAGTGCGCCTTTGGATTAATGCTCTTCACTTCCACCCTTTGCACCATGTCTGGCAGTTAGCAGGTGCTTGATGTACGATTATGCTGCTGCTGTTAAAACCCCTTCATGGCTTCTCATTTTCCTAGAAAAATATCCATACCTCTCACTAGGGTCTGCCTGCTCTGGTTCTGCCCGCCTCTGTGATTTCTTGTCATGCTGCCCCCACCCTCAAGCACATGGGATCTTGTGCTTTCTTGAGCATTCCTAGCCTTTTCCCTCCACTGCCTCTGCCCGGAATGTCTTCTCCCTCAAAGCCTTGGCCCAGGGCTGCTTATCCTCTTCCAAGATGAGACTACTGACCACAGATCTAATGGCTGGCCCACCCACTCTGTGATTTTTCTTTGTTTCTTGTTTCTTCATGACTTGCTACACTCTGCAATGATTGCATTTATTTATTCATTATTTGTTTCTGTATCTCCCATCCATTGGACTATAAGCTCCATATGAATGGGGCATTTGGCTTACTCACTCAGTATCCCCGGGGCCAGAACTCAAAATACACTTTTTGGATAAACGATGGTTTGGACAAATTAATATTTTATGAGTAGATTTTATGGGAAATTTCAATTTTTTTTCTTTTTTAACAATATATCCATTTGAAGATGGCATGATTGAAGTGTCAGAGTCTATTACATCAAAGTTTTGGTAGTTTTTCTTTTCTATAGATGAGAAGGTTTTAAGTTTTTGTACAATTTCAGGACAAATAGAACTTCGATTTACCTTTCAGAATTTACATCACTAATTTCATGTATTATTGACAGTTCTTTGTGTTGCCTATAAATTTTTTTCCAGTGAGAAATATTCTAAAAGTCAAGAGGCATCAAAATAATGAGTCTGTTTTAGCCTAAGTGGGTAATATTTACATGCAAATATTTTCAAATATGGGAAATTATATGAGCATACATATTCCTTAAGGAATCATTAATTAAGGCATTGATTCAAACAATAATTGAAACAGATGACATGTTATATTCTGGAGCACAAAGATAAATAAGTCAAAGTCCTTCTTCCCAGTGACTTTATAATTTAATGGTAAAGACAGCTAAACATAATTGCAACACATTTTGACAAGTTCTATGCTAGAAGGAAGCCCAAGATATAAGAGTATGTGAGAAGAAGGAGAAGGAGAACCTAATTCTGGGCAGGGGACATTTGTCAGGGAAGGCTTTGCGGCTATGCTGCCTGAGATGAACGCTGAAGAGGTCAGAGATGGCATTCCTGGCTGAGGGAAGAGTGTGTTCAAAGGTACAGGAGCGTGAGAAGGCCTGGAACATCCTAGGAGCTGTAGGTAGAGCAATTAGAGCCAAGCCTACATGGATGTCCTTAAAGGGCTCCATATTGGTAACAAGCACAGGCTGTGTCATCTGGTTTGCAGATTTCTCCACGTTTACCCTACCCTTCCTCTAATTCCTATGGTAAATCTCCACGTTTACCCTACCTTAACCTCTAAGAGCTGTTTCCTGCTCCATTCAGGATTATTCTACATACTCCATATTTATTCTAACCTGTAAACCTTTTTTTTTTTTTTTAATAATTATGTTCCCAGACTGTATTATCTCTCCCATTCTCTTATGGTATTTGAGCTTTTCACCAGCCTTCATTACCTGTCCCAATTACTGCCTCTTCTAGAAAGACTTCTCTAACTGTACCTGTCCATGGTGTTCTCTCCCAGCTCTGAAATGATTTTATCCTTAAAAAATACCCTTAAGAATATATTTCATTATCTTTTAATTATTTCAAGTGTTACATTTTTATTCCCAATTCATTTGTGAATTTGGCAATGGTAGTACCCCTTTGTAATTTTAATTTATTTATGTAGCTAGGTGTAGGGCATGAACACTCTCAGACAGTACTACAGTTTGGGAAATATTAACTGATGCTTTTTTTTCCCCAAGAGCATTGCTGTATGCTGATTATGGTTTGGAGTTCCTAGTCTCTTGTACATGAGTGGTAAAATGGGCAGGTTTTATTTCTCCTACACTAATGTATCATGTGACCTTGGGCAATTAAAAATAAATAACTAGATCCATGTATATCAATATGTATACATCACAAAAGAATGTTGAGTGAAAATAGAAACTTGCAGAATGATAAAGGATGATATCATCTAGGTAAATTTTTAAAAATGATATATAGGGGCGCCTGGGTGACTCAGTCGGTTAAGCGGCTGACTTTGGCTCAGGTCATGATTTCAGGGTCCGTGGGTTCAAGTCCTGCGTCAGGCTCTATGCTGACAGCTCAGAGCCTGGAGCCTGTTTCAGATTCTGTGTCTCCCTCTCTCTGACCCTCCTCTGTTTATGCTCTGTCTCTCTCTGTCTTAAAAATAAATAAACGTTAAAAAAATTTAAAAAAAATGATGTATACTATACCATATTTTTAATGGTCACACACATACACATATATATATATGTTAAAGTATAAAAACTGGACTAGAAGTATATACATGCTAATTAATGCTAATGGATTCAGAGAGAATGGTCAGAGAAGATTGCAATGTGACCTATTTTTATTTTATAAAATAAAAAGTCCAAAGCATATACAACAAAATATTTTTATTTTATTTTATTTTTTTAATATGAAATTTATTGTCAAATTGGTCTCCATACAGCACCCAGTGCTCATCCCAACAGGTGCCGTCCTCAATGCCCATCACCCGCTTTCCCCTCCCTCCCACCCCCCATCAACCCTCAGTTTATTCTCAGTTTTTAAGAATCTCTTATGGTTTGCCTCCTTCCCTCTCTGTAACTTTTTTTCCCCTTTCCTTCCCTCATGGTCTTCTATTAAGTTTCTCTGGATATTTTTAATAGTCAATGCTATTTTTCCAGTAGTTAATATGTTATGGGATTGTTTGTTGTACTATTTCTTATATTTTTCTCTGAAGATTTTTCTCAAACACATAAACATATATGTACACACAGGGCTTGCATGTGTGTTCAAGAGCTGGAACATTTAGGAGAAACAGAGACAAGGAAGGTAGGGACATAGCTTGAACAACTCAATTATTGTGAGTAGAAAATTTTCTTGTAAAATATTCAAGCTCCTGCTAGTTCACCATTATTGCTCCTTGTAGCTCAGGAGACAATTCTAGTAAAAATAAATTCTATGGCCTTTGCACGGTCTTTGGTTTTACTGTAGGCTTCATAAGACAACGTGGGAGCTGCCCTGAAGGACTTCAGTAGACTCTCTCTGAGTGAACTGAAGCTTTCTCTCTGCTTTTTCTGAGCTGCATGAATTCAGGTGAGGTTAATGAACATTAGGTTTACCAGTAGATGGACTATATGGGGCCTGAATTTTAATGCCTGAACTCCTGACATTCTAAGGTGAATAATGACTCGGGAGATAGATAAAAGTAGATACAAGTAGATAGAAAGCGTCAAGGGGCTGACCATTAACATTCCTGTAAAAGCTGAGAGGGTGGGGTAGGTCGAGGGGTTCAGCAGTGATCTAGAGCCCAGAGGACCTGAGGATGTCACCAACTTACAAGATCTGAACTGTTCTCACTTAAAGTCACATCAGTGGGAAAGATCGTAAGACTTTAAAGGAACAAATTGAGCTGATTCGACAAAACTGTGTGACCTTACAACCAAGTTCAGCCTGAAGAGACAATAAAGAGACAATTGAATCCAAAAAGGAGCGCCTCATTATTTTAATACTCACAGAGGGAAGTTTCTTTGAAATCCACATCTGCCTAGCTTCCTAAGAATAGGTCTTGGAGTAGGCATTTAAAAATCTTTATATGTACATGTATGTGTGTGTATATGTGTGTATGCACACATGCATATACACATTACTTGCACACGTGGACATAAACATATGTGAAGGATATATATACATGTGTCATGGTAATGTATAAATGTACACTTCATATATAGACAATAATAGATTATATGTACATAGCTCCCAGTGTATCAGTTCCTATGATCAAGAAACGGAGCAAAGCAGCAAGCAGCACATGGTAAGTACTAAAGCGCAGGTTGCTATTGTTATTATTAACAGTAATGATAAATGCTGTTAAACTTAGGGGAAAAATGTACACGGAGGTCTAGCTAGAGAGACAAAAGAGTCTGACCTAGTGTGAATACTTGGCTCACAGGTTAGCAGCACAGAGGTTCCCTTTGGAAATGGCCTTCCCTTTGCTGTTGAACAACGGTGTGAGGCCCCAGAGTTCATGCTGCATTTCTCTAGCACTCACACTCACCCTGCGAGGTGGCATGACCATCACCATTCTAGAACTTCAGAAACTGAGGCGTAGCGAAGGTAAGCAACTTTCCCAAGGCTGCAAGACAATTAAGCGGTAGATCTGAGATTTCATCTCGAGTTCAGTTCCCCCAACCATATTTTGTAATGTGGTTGATCCATAAGCCCTGAATGGTGAGTTCTCAAAGCAGACCTTTGCAGGCCAGCTGGAGTGCTGGCTTTGGGTTGTGGTCAGTCTTTGGACATTTCTCCGTCTTGGTCTATTCTCTTGTGTGTCTTGAAGGTACCCGTCTCGTTGTGTGTTAGCATTTTGCAAGCAGAGTTTTCTCTTTGAATGAATAGTTTCTCTTTGAACAAGGAGTTTCATTCCCAAGGGGAGCCCATGGACACATTTATGATCATGGATAGACTTGCAGAAGAAAGACAGCAGAAATGATCAGCTTTCAATAGCTAATGTTTATTTAGCACCTAGTGTGTGCCAGGCACTGTTTTAAGTGCTTTACGTGTATTAGTGTTTCAGTCACTTAATCCTCACAATAACACCATTACGTAGATACTATTGTTCTCTGATTTTACAGTTGAAGAAACAGGCACCCAGTGTTTACGTATGTTGCCGAAGTCACAGTCTTTCAGTGGCAGAGCTAGGATTTAAGCCCTGGCAGCCCAGCGCCAAAGTTCTTGCACAGTGGAGGCAATGATTGCTACTTATAGCCCCGTGGGCTTTATATCATGGTAATAGAGTTGTGTACAAAGCAAAATGGCAGTTAGCAGAAAGAGTTCCCTCTATCTCAGCAACCCAAAGGCTTTGCTACCCAAAGTTAAAGATATGCTTCTTCTAGGATTGTGTCACTGGCATCTAATTTTAGAGCAGTTAGGTAGCAGCAGGGATTCTAACCCATATTTACTGAAATCAAATTAAATGTCTGCTCATTTTGTTATCTTGGAAATATACCTTGCTTTAATGATATGCTAAGTAGATACAATGTCATGGCAAGATCACAGAGTACACCATCTTTGTTAGCTATACATAGGCGGGCTTTTGTGATGTTATTTTTATGGGAATTCATGATTTTGGTTGTCTGATTTATGCATACTCCAACTTCTTTTATGCTCGACATTTTGCTTGTTTTTCTTTCACAAATTTGCCTTGCTTGTAACAGAGAGTGTATTTTGAGTTCAAATGGATAAGGTAGCCTAAGACATTCCAGGCCCCAGGAGTTCTCAAATATTCTAATGCTTTCTAGTTAGAGAGAAAGAAACAAGTTATAAGGTAATAAGAAGCACTCAGGAGAACACACAGCTGCTAAATTTCATTCTGCTTGTTCTCATTTATAGCATATACCCAGAGATCTGCAATGTTTAACTCCTTTCTGTGCCACAGAGAATGGTTGGATCTTAGATTTCCATCCTTGATTGCAGAAGCCATTGCCCTAACCATTTCTACCAAGTGCACAGGTAACTTGTGGTCCAGAAGACAGAATACTATATTATATAGATGTCATCAGTAACATGTTCAGGGAACCACATGAATTTTGAGGACACCATCTTTTATTAGGTAAATCTGAATCCATGGAGCTTTTATTCATTTTGATTCCACAGTCTTTAACTTCAGATCACTGAGAGGGTTTAGCATACTGAGCGAAGGCCTTGCTAGATGTCTAGACCAGTCCAGGCCTAGGCCAAATGGTGACGTTGGTGAACTTTTTCAGTGTTGAACTTTCCCAATATGGCATCTCCTTTTCCTGTCATGGTGAGGCCACCTCTGGTGAATCATGCCTATGACTCCACTTTCCTGATCCTATCAAACCTGGGGCTCATGAAATAATTTGAGAAAATCACTTGCAGTAACAGGTGATTGACAAGATCTGTTTGTTTGTTTATTTCTATTATATTCTGGGACATTTGCATTTTAATAGAATTTCAGTCTTCAACCAAAAGAATTAATGCATTCTAGAAGTAAGGAACTGGTCAACCAAGCGTATTTTTGGAGTTGAACGTTTCTAATGCTCATGAACACATAAATGGCCACTTTTACTGCATACTTAGAACACTGACCTTGCATATTAAATATTCACTTGAAGAGAAAAATAAACTGTGTGCCAAGACCTTTTGTTCACTATTAAAGGCAAATAATGAGAGTAAATATAAATTATCCTTAACTACAATGCAGCAACACAGTCTGATAATATGCATGCTTATAAAAACTAGCAAAAGCTATTTTACATATAAAATTAATATTAAAATAAAAATTTATGTAACTTGAATTTTGCACACTCTACGGTACAATAATAAAGCTAAAAGGAGCTTTAAAGCTCAATGTTTTGAAAGTGTGGTCTTTATACCAGCACACTTTCCCATATCACATCAGAAACTCTGGGGGTGAGCCCAGCAGTCAGTGTTTTAACAATCTCTCTGAGTGTTTTCAGGGGGCAAATTATGCTCAGAGACTGAGATCTGTTTTTGTCAATAATTTATATAACACAGGTTTATTGTGGGAATTATATTTTTTTTTGAGAGAGAGTGAGAGAGAGAGAGGCAGAGGGAGACAGGGGAGAGAATCTCAAGCAGGCTCCATACTCGGTGTGGAGCCCGATGTGGGGCTCAAGCCCATGACTCTGGAATCATGACCCGAGCTGAAATCGAGTTGGGTGCTCAACCGAGTGAGCCACCCCGGCACCCCAGAATTATAAGTTTTAATAGTAACATTTCACAAGCCAAAAGCAGATAGGGTGATGTATCTTATTAAGCCAATAAAGAAATAACACACTCCAAACCAATGATAGAGTAATTACACTAGAGCACTATTTGTTCTAGGCAAAGAGGAGAGGAAAGACAGTCCAAATTTAGCTGAGGTATATCTTTGTACAGGTTGTTCTTGGTAGAATCAGTCCTTCCAACTAAAAACAACTGTGAATCAGCTTCTAGCTAAGGTCCGTTGCTGCTGGGGGCACATACCTAACGGGCGATGGTACTGGTATTGGAAGGCAAAGTGGGCTGCTCCAAAGGTTATTATTATTGCAGGGATCTCTGTATGGCCTGCACCACTGTCTGCAAGGAGTAGCCTTGCTAAGGCTGAAACAGGTGTCCCTTCTCTCCCGAGTCTGCTGCACGGTTTACCACCATGGCCAACCAAGAGGCTATGGAAGGAGCAAGTGTCTCAAAATCTTTGGAGAGCTATTTAGATCAGCAAAGAGTCGTCTTGCCCAGACAACACTCTCAGTAAGTCCTCACAAATTCTTGGTATTTAAAGTTTAGATGTGCATTACACCAGAGTAGCTCCTCTGTATATTCGTACCGATAAGCATTCCCTAGCACAACAATTCTGCCAATATCATCTTGACCCGGCTTCCCAAATTTTCCCTTAGAGAAAAACAACTTCACTCAAGTGATAAACAAGTAGATCAAAACCATGTCACTTAAGTCGTAAACGAGTGGATTTGAACTCATAACAAACCAACACACCACACTGGGTACTTTTAATGCACCCAAAAGTTGAAGAAGCAGGGTTGTAGATGCTTATGTTTGAACTCATCCTAATTCACAGATAAGTAAATTGAGGCTCAGAAAGATTAAGAGACTGAGCAGAGCTGCTGATTTTTAATAGTGCTCTTTTTACCATCTTAAGAGAAGTCCATCCGGCTAATCAGGCTGGGTGAGTGAGGTCTGTGCAGCTTTTTTGATTGACGGGATGGTCAAATAGGTTCCTGATTGTGCGGCCTTACCCTTTAAGGCCGGGGGGGGGGGGTGGTGAGACTTGAACAACTTCAATCTCTTGGAGCCTCTCAGGGATCAGGCTGCTCCATATTCACTCTCTTTAAAAAGATCAGCATTCATTTTCCTTTAAAGTTGGGGTTAGTCTGCCTGAGTTGCATACAAATAAGATGAATGAATTCATTACTAAAAGCTAGATTAAGTTTTGCAGCTGTTCCGCCTGGGGATCTAGTGGAGAGAGGGGCCAGCACAACTGAAAATCCTTTACTGATCAAGGCAGTCTGAAAATGCAATCTTACGTGGTAAGTAGCATTCAGAAATACTGAAATGAAGTGAAAAATTAAAATGACTTTTGCCTAAACATGTGGGGAATGGGGAAATCCTGGGGTGCCACCAAACATACATCAGAGCTGTGGAATACAGATGGTGTCTTTTCAGCTGGCTCACCTCAAGGGGAACGGAACTTGGGGATATAGGAAAGAGAATTCTCAGTCATGATTTCAAAGGAGCTGTGTATATTTCAGGACAAGTACTGATGTCTGTCGGGTTAGCAAACTCATTTATCTCTAAATTGCAACGTCTAAACTAAGCAAGATCCTGGACCTTGTTTCTTTTTACCTGGTATCTTCAGTATAGGAGTATCAACATGTGCATTCATCCATCCGTTCCTTCATGAATGCAGCTGTTTATCCCGCCGATATTCTAAAACTATTTACCATGTGCCAGGACTATTCTGGGGTGGGTTTTTTCTCTCCTTTCTTGCCTTTTATTCTTGATTGAATGAATGATTTTTATCTTCTATTTTTCCCTCTACTAGTTTGGAAGTTACATGTGCTGTTTCTTTCTTTTAGTGGTTACCCTAGAATTTTACCAAATATACTTAAATTGTTGAAGTTTAAAATTCATCAGAATATGGACCCTCCTCCCAGTAATACCAGTTTTCTTCAAAGTTGAATTCCATTATCTCCCTGTGACTTTGGTTATTGTGTTGTATTTTAAAATCTACTTTTAAAAAGCTGACATTATTATCACTGCTTTATACAACCAACTGATTAATATTAGTTCACTTTATTCCATCCTGCATCTCATAGCTTACATCTAGAATCACTTTCCTCCTGCCAAAGTACCTGCTTTAGATGATCTTTTAATGGGTGTGTGCTAACGATGAACTCTCTTAGGTCTGTAAAGGTCTTTATTTTTACTCCTTTCCTGAAAGATGTTTCCCAGGATATAGACTTTCAGATCAGCAGGCATTTTCTTTACGATTCCATTCCACTATCACTAGGACTCCATTGATGTATTGGGAAGTCAGCTGTCTTATTTTGTTTCTTATGATCTGGCTTTTTCCCCTGACATCTTTAAAATTTTTCCCCTTATTGGTTTTCAACAATTTTACTATAATGTATTAAAATTTCTTTTAATTTATTCCATTTGGGATGCACTAGATTTCTTGAATCTCTGGATTCCTGGCTCTGATTAGTCCTTGAAATTTAAAAAAAAAACCCATCTTTTCAAATATTGCCTTGACCTATTCTGCCTCTTCTCTCATTTTAGTTCTCCAGGATTTTTACCTTGTCATTACATTTTCACCATCCCTTGCCCTCTTGTCTGTGTTTTTATATTCTTCACACTGCGTTGAGGATCATTTGCCCTATTTTCCTAGAATATAGTAGGCATTCAGAAAATTTTTTCTGAATGAAATGAAATACTGAACTCGAAAAAGTGTTCTTACTACATGACACTAGTTTTCTGGAAGACATACAACTTGAAAAACCTGATTTGATACAATCCTTTCAATTTTTGGTTGCAAACACTGAAGCCTATTGGTTAAATGACTTGGCTAAGGGTATAGAGCTATGCAGGGCCATATCTCATCCTAGAACTCAGATCCGACTCTCAATCCACTTTTCCTTCCAATTCACCACACAGTTTCTCATTCGAATCCAAAATATCATAGTAAAGGTAATGACAATATAGGTAAGAGACCTCCACTATTTTCCCTCATGAGAAGTTACGTTATAATTTTAAGAGTAACACATTTCTTCTATTAATGACTGGTGAGAAATAAGGAAATTGTAAGTCAAGTAGAAAAGACAGTGGGTAGTTGCAGAACTAACTAATGAAGGCCTGGACAGCTTTCAGTAAGACGATGACTCACCAGTGGTGAGCCCTCAGGTAAATAAGCATCTTCTCATTCATTGGCTTGGCAAAGCCACCCATAAATGTGACAGGTAAAAGGAGTAGATTTACAATGAAATCTTGCCCATGGTAAAGTGATGGAGAATGCGTAGAGAATTATAAGGACTTATACTGATGCATGAATAATTAGCCCTAGGGTAGGGGCCCCTTATCACAATTCTAAGAGAGTCTGCTGAAGTTAGACACTTAAACATGAGTGAGAACAACACTGCAATTGGATAAAGAAGCTCTGGGAATGCAGTCTGAGGAAGGACTTAAGTGACAGGGAAAGTGGACAAGCAGTGAAAGTACAAGATAAACCCAATTGGGTTTATTGGGGTGACAGGGGCAGCATCCAAGCCTACACCACAAACTACAGATATCCTGGCCGTGTGCTTCCTGCCTTTATCCTCAAAGGGACAAAGCAAAATGTTTGGACCAATATATTCTCTCCTTTTCACCCCAATAAAGAACATCATCCTATCATGAAATGATAAGATCTGACGTGTTCTCTGAAGACCATCTCTTTTCAGGCAGCCATCTGCATTAAAGCCATCTGTCAGCTTCTCTTGCTTATTAGTCATGTCCCTGAGAAACCAATTGTAGTATCTACTAATCCTTAAGGGCCATGAAATGTTATTGATCAGAAATTGGAAAGGATGACACCTAGTTGTACAGTCTCCACCCTTACCGTGCAAAATAAAATAAAGCACGGAAAATGTGATTAATTTTTATCAGTATAGAAAGACAAACAAGAATACTCATCCTTCAATGTGTATTTTTTTCTATCTCTCCCCCTTTTGTTCTGGTTGGTTGGTTGGAATTTTAATGTTTCATGTCCTGAAACTGTCTACAACACATTTTTTTTGTCCTAAATATTTTTACTTGCTTGTTTGTCATAACTGATGTGCACAAAGAGGTGATTATTCACCCAAACCATTTAATTCTAATCCTTTTCCAAATTTAAAGTTTAATCTAGAGGGTGTTTTGAAATTAGCAGCATAGAAAGAGCACTGATCTTTTAGTCTGACAGCCTAGCATCTAGACCAGTTCTTTTCCTAACTCTCCCTGAAATTTGGGTAGGGCATTTGACATGATTGACTTTTTTACATATGATTTAAAATGAAATGACCTAACGTATTCATTAATTCAGTCATTCAATTATCTACCCATCCATCTCTCCATCTATCTATCCAATCAACAATTTGTCTTTTCAAAACATATTTATTTCTAATAGGGGCCAGGAAGTAGGGATAAAGCAGCAAAAAAACTAGAAAATGTCTGCCCTTGTAGAGTTTAAAATCTAGTAAAGGAAAATAAATAGGTTATAAATAATTAAGCTGTACAGTATACAAATGATCACGGGTGTTATGGGGAAAAATTAAGGAGGAAGGGTGCTGGGGAGTGGTGATTTTAAATTGAGCAAGCAGGGAAGTCTTCACAGAGAAGGTGGCATTGAGCAAAGACCTAAAGGAAGTGAGGGAGTGAATCATACAAATATCTGAGTACAAAGTGTTCCAACCAAGGAAACAGTGTAAAATTCCTGAGGCAGGAATGTTCCTGCCATGTTCAAGGAAAAGTCAAGAAGTCACTGTGCTGGAGTACCTTGACAAAGGGCAGAGTGGCAGAAGATAAGATTAGAGAGCTAGTAGGGGCAGAAAATGTGGGGTCTTGCAGACCACTGAAGGGATACTGGCTTCTTTTCTAGAGGAGATGGGGAATCATGGGAGTTTTGGGGCAGAGGCATGCATGATCCGATTTAAGTTTGGGATTCTCTGTTGAGAAGAAACTGTGTTGGGTGGGAAGGGAGCAAAAGTAAAGGTGGAAGCCGAGAGACTCATTAGGGGAGTATTGTCATCATCCTGGACCAGGGGAGTAGCAAGTGGTAAATTCTGATATGTTGTGATAGTAGAGTCTGGTAGATCGGCTGTTTAGAAAAGAAAGAAAATGAGAAATTAAGGATATTTATAGGACTTGGTCTAAAGGATTTGAAGAATGAGCTGTCTAGTACTAAGATGGTAGAATGGAGCCAACTAAGGAAGGAGTAATTTGATGGGGAAGATAAGGAGGTGGGTGTTGGACTGATGAGTTTGAGGTGCATGTATCCCATGCACTGAAGAGCACCCAGCCTGAAGCCAGACCACACTGAGTTCTTGGAGTTGGAGAGCACTTAATAGGCAGAAATGATGGAACAGCCATTCCAGATCTCAAAGTTCTTACTCCTTACGTAGGGAGACAGGTATGGACGCAGATAATCACAACCAGCAGGCAGACTAGCTTAGAGTGCAAGAACAAGTCATTTTTACCAGAACTTTCCTGTAGGATACAAATAAGTGGCTCTCTATATGGTTCAAACTTTTAATCACTTATTCAGCTTTCAGACTAGACACAACCAATATCACATCTCATCTTATTACAACCCCTGTCTCAACATGGTTAGAGATAAGACTGGAAGAGACCTCTATTGCCCTACACACACCTGCAAACCACACTTTGATGGGTATGTGATTATATACCTCTTTGAAAAAGAGTCTCAAGTGAAATCAAATCCTCCTGCTGATATTTCTGATCTTCACCTTTTTGTTCTATATATTTTGCCCAATCTTTTTGCATGAAGCTAGGATTGTGCAGATTAAGGTATGTATTCATCAGCATGCTAACACAGATAAGAAGTCATTTTGCCACCATGCATGATTACCAGTGGGACTATCCTTGATAGGCCCATGTGTTTGCAGAAAATTGTCTTTCCAAGATTGGTTTTGAATAAAATTAAGGGGTATCAAGACTACAGTTAAGGCAATTTAAAATCAATGTCTAAGACTGAGTGAACACCTATAAGAATTAAAGTAATTGAGCTGGGTGGTAGAGTATAGGTGTTTTTCTTTTTTCCAAGGTTTTATTATTTAAATATACAGGAAAGAACCACTGCCATAGTTCTATATTAGATTGATATCGTGTACTTGAATATTTGATTTAAAAAACATCTTTCTTTTATCTTTCTGTGTTCCTTTCAAACTACATCATAAAGCTAGTGTACAATGTGTTTGTGCTACATGCCATTTTTTCCTTGCTTACTATTATGCCCACAGTTCAAGTGAGCTGACATTGGAAGTAAAGAATAAGAGTACCTTGTCCTAACAGATATTAGTGTGACCTAAAGTCACTGCATTGGGCTTCTTTGGGCATCCTATTGACCTCAGCTTCCTCCAGGGAGAGCCTTAGATGCCCAGCAGGGGAAAATAGGGGGCCAGTCCTTAGATGAAAACAAACAAACACAACAGTTGGATAATATGGACCAGTGAGACTGAGATGCAGTAGAATGATCTTTCATATTGGGATTGAGGTTTGGCAGGCAGACTTTTTGATCAACAATTACATTTCCTGGAACCTCCAGGAAGAGGATAGGAGTGAAACTCGGGTAAGAGTAGGAATAATAAAAATGCATCTTTTTAGTTCCCTGGGGCTCTTCTGCCATGTGGATTTTGGAGTTTGGGGTTTTAGGGATTCTCTATCTGTGTCTGTCTTTGCATAATGCTTGCAGGACAACCTTGACTTTGTAGACTCAAACCATCATGAGGCTCACTGAGGAGAAAGAGGGCATGTGCTAGCCATGTAAGTCTAAGTCTTGCTCCAGGCTCAAAGAGAGAAGGGTAGATGCAGTGAACAACTGTTGTTTGTTTCCAAACAGAATCTCTTCTTTTTTTTTTTTTTTTTATGACAGCACCCACTTCCCCTGAGAAACTGGTCCTCCTCCACTCAAGTGCTTTTGTGAGAATTGGCACCTACAGCCTTTACCTCTGTGATGTCTAACGGGTAGGTCTGTCAACCAAGCTTATATAATCAGTGCTCGTTGTGGAAGTTGAGAAGAAGAGCTCTCTTCCCCTTTGGACAGTGACCTGCAGAGATATGACCCCAGAGTTTCCAGATCCCTCAGAATGGGCAGTAGAGCAGACAGGATGAAGTCACTGGGGACAGAAACCAAGATGAGGAATGGGTAGAAGTGGAGTGGATGAGAGGGGGAGAGGGTGTAGGTTAGACAGTGAGAATACTTAAACTCTTTTCCGTTCTGTATTCCTGGGGACACTGTACTTCTTCCTTTCTGTGTGTTGGTTCCATGATCCAGTAAATCATCTTAAAAATTTTTTTTTTAATTCTTTGAATATTGTTTCTGTTACTTTCAGCCAAAAAATACAGATTAATACAGGGGGATGTATACTTTGTTCTAGAAGTCTGAGCCCATGTTTCTAACATAGGCAAAGAGGCAGGTGAGAGAGAGATTGTGAATATGGCTGGAGGTTTTCTGTGTTGACTGTTTCTTTTTCTTTCTCCTCCCCCCATCCTTCCCTCCTCCTTTCCTTCCTTTCTTCCTCCCCCTTAGGCCCTCCCCTGTTTTTCCTTTTCTCTTCGTTCCTCCCTTCCTCCCTCCCCGCTTCCTCCCTTCCTCTTTCTTTCCTTCCTTCCTTCCCTCCTTCCTTCCTTCCTCCTCCCTCTCTCCTTCCTTCCTTCCTTCCTTCCTTCCTTCCTTCCTTCCCTCTCTCCTTCCTTCCTTCCTTCCTTCCTTCCTTCCTTCCTTCCTTCTTCCTTCCTGCACTTCAGCACAAAAGGGCAGAAGTAGATTAAAATTCTTATAACAGCAGAGGAGAAATGGTAATTAACTGAGTTAATCACATTTACTGGAATTACTAATAACTATTTAATGTATGGTGTCCAATTTAAGTGAGGATTTAATGAAGTAGAAACATTTGGGAGAGGAAGAGAGCTAACGTTAAACTGTGCCTATTACATCTTCAACACGTGCCAGATACTCGATATCCATTACCTTGTTTAGTGTTTATGAGAGGCTTATAAAGTAAATGTATAAATTGCACGTACTTTATGACCTAGCTTAAGTGAAAAAGAAAACTTATTGGCTTCTATAACTGACTAGGTCCAAGATTAGAGCTGTCTTTAGGAGGGGCTTTATTCAGTGCGTAGATGATGTCATCCGATCTGCTTGTGAGCCAGAACCACTGTTGTAGAACTCCTGTTACATGGAAAACTGGGTGAGTGGTGCTCTCTGGAGTTGTGCAGCTGTTCGTGCTCTTTTTCCACCATTGCCTTATTCTTAGGCTTACTTGCTGGACCCTGGAACTTGAGGCTCATGTTATGCCAGTGTCGTTTCCATTATAGTACAAACTTAAGTCCTAGAATTAAGTCTTACCATTTCTATGCATCTGGGCAAACAAAGATTATTCCCAGTGGCCAACACTTTGGTTTAAGAACTATAATATACTTCTGCGCAGCAAAGGAAACAACCAACAAAACTAAAAGTCAACCAACGGAATGGGAAAAGATATTTGCAAATGACATATCGGACAAAGGGCTAGTATCCAAAATCTATAAAGAGCTCACCAAACTCCACACCCAAAAAACAAATAACCCAGTGGAGAAATGGGCAGAAAACATGAATAGACACTTCTCTAAAGAAGACATCCAGATGGCCAACAGGCACATGAAAAGATGTTCAATGTCGCTCCTTATCAGGGAAATACAAATCAAAACCACACTCAGATATCACCTCACGCCAGTCAGAGTGGCCAAAATGAACAAATCAGGAGACTATAGATGCTGGAGAGGATGTGGAGAAACGGGAACCCTCTTGCACTGTTGGTGGGAATGCAAATTGGTGCAGCCGCTCTGGAAAGCAGTGTGGAGGTTCCTCAGAAAATTAAAAATAGACCTACCCTATGACCCAGCAATAGCACTGCTAGGAATTTACCCAAGGGATACAGGAGTACTGATGCATAGGGGCACTTGTACCCCAATGTTTATAGCAGCACTCTCAACAATAGCCAAATTATGGAAAGAGCCTAAATGTCCATCAACTGATGAATGGATAAAGAAATTGTGGTTTATATACACAATGGAATACTACGTGGCAATGAGAAAAAATGAAATATGGCCTTTTGTAGCAATGTGGATGGAACTGGAGAGTGTGATGCTAAGTGAAATAAGCCATACAGAGAAAGACAGATACCATATGGTTTCACTCTTATGTGGATCCTGAGAAACTTAACAGAAACCCATGGGGGAGGGGAAGGAAAAAAAAAAAAGAGGTTAGAGTGGGAGAGAGCCAAAGCATAAGAGACTGTTAAAAACTGAGAAAAAACTGAGGGTTGATGGGGGGTGGGAGGGAAGGGAGGATGGGTGATGGGTATTGAGGAGGGCACCTTTTGGGATGAGCACTGGGTGTTGTATGGAAACCAATTTGACAATAAACTTCATATATTGAAAAAAAAAAAAAAAAGAAAGATATCACGAGAAAAAAAAAAAAGAACTATAATATACTTAACCCAGGAAACTTGGTGCCTTGATTCTTCTGCTTAATTCAGGTAGATTTTGGTGTTTCTTTTTTTCATCCTTAAATTGCCTTTCAGATTTATTTTTAGCAGTAGCCAGAAGACAATCTATTCAAAAAGAAAGGTTATGGTCACCCAACTTTTGCTGGAGAGACTTCACTCTGATGTTTTCTTTCCAAGTAGAAAGAAGCTTTTACTAAATCATTCTAAACTTTTCTCCTTTCATGAGAATCTGAAACTTGCAAATTGTTCTTTTTATTTTCCCCACAAATTGTTCTAACTTTGATATCTATTGTGCACAAGTTTTATTTTAAAGGATCACTGTCTTCGTTTTTCTTAGATTTCTTAACTTCCTAAAGGCTGCATAAATAGTAAATATGTATTAAAAACTAGACTCATATTTATCATATATGAGATTATACACATGAAAGGACAATAACAATCTCCTTGCCCCCTCATCTCTCCAATGTGCCCCTCCTGCCCAGAGACATTTCCACCTGTCCTAACCTGATCTAGGGTGTCTTTGATGCTCTGTCTGGCAAGTATCATAAGGTAGGGTAATGCCTCTTTTGATTTTTAACACAAACACATATGCTCTTGGGATTCACTTCTGGAAAATTAGAGGAAATTTAGAATTTGTCATTTTGTATTATTTTTGAACTGAGTTTGGCTTAGGAGAATTTTTACTTATCAGTGAGGCTGGAGTGTCCTAAGCACACTGTGAAACTGACAACTTGCAGAACATTTATGTAGTTCAGAGGTGGAGACACCGTTTCTGCCCACTAAGGCATCCTCCTGCATAAACGTCTCAGGGAATCCTGTCCTGTGAGCTTGGAAGATTATCTTTGGTTGTCAGGATGTTCATGTTCTTAAGATATAATAATATAAAAAGAGGAGATATTCAGGCACTGCTGCCCTCCCCCACTTCTGATAGAGTCATATGTCGCTGACCATGTCACGATGACCATGACCATGACTTTGAAACCATGCACATTTCCCTGTGGAGAACACAGGCAGCTTTTTGTAAGAAACATCAGGTGCTTAAGGCTTAGAGAAGATATGAGAGCTGCTCCCAAATATTTGATGAGGTGTCAGGTGAAGAGGGCGCCCAAGGACTGAACTGGAGGTAGAACCAGTGGATGGCGGATTTTATAGGGGGGCCAATTTAGTGAGAAGTATCCTGAGAATTGTAACCATTTGACAAAACAGCAGGTTTCCCTGAGGTCATCCAGTGAGGGCTGTCTGATGTTATTCAGGTTAGAGAGCAAAAGCAAGAGGTTCAACCTAAGGTGCATGGGCCCTGAGAATGTCCTTAAAAAAAAAAAAACAAAAAAAAAAAAGAAATAAAGATATTTTTTTTGGTCCTGTTGGATACACTGACCCACCTAGGTCCTGTTGGATAAATTGGGAAGAAAATTGTGTATCCTGTCCCAGTCTCAGAATCACCTCCACACATTTTTTCCCTCAAAAAATTGGAATATAAATACTCTAAAGGGCATGGGGATATGCATGAAGGAACAGAAATGAGCAAAGTGAGCTGGGTGGGCACTGTGATGAACTAGAGCCAAAGTCTGTTTAAAAGTGGTTTTACACCACTGCTTCCCTTTGCCAGGTGGGAATTGTGACCCAATATTGGCAGATATGCTGAATTTTCAAGGAAAGCAGGAAATAGATATATGTTTTTAGATGTGGAAGTGCTTGATCTTTTACATGTTGGGAACTAAAAACATTCAAAACACAATGCAGGATTGAGGGTGGGACGGGGTTCCAACAAAACTTGTCTGCAAATCAAATTTAGCCCTCAGGCCACTTTCTTATGACATTTGGAACAAGGAAAGAGATAATAAAATGAACGAGTAAGTAACTATCCCGGTCGCAAACGAGAGCACAGATGAGAACGCATGATTTCTCAGTCAGGTATCACTAACTTTGTCATCATTTGTGTCATGTGATGTCTTGATCGTGGGGCTTGGGTCTACGAAATATATTTGCTGTTCTCATAGCAGTACAAATATCTCAAAAGACAACATGGCAGTGTAAAAATATTCTAGGTGAACATACATAGTCAGAGCGCTCTATGTGTGCACCTAGAATATTTATTTTGAGAAAGACAGACGGAAACAATGTGCCATATTGGAGGTCTGATGGGGCAATGCAGTCAGAGAAACTTGAGGCAATATTCCTATATCCTTCCTCAGCAGCAGGTGACCTTGGGGAGACACCTGAAGCTGCCCCAGTCCTAGGTTTTGGGTCTGAAGAATGGGGAAGCTGATACATACCTCATAAGGTGAGTGTGGGTTTGAGTGGAAGGAGGTTTGTGAAGTACCTGGCAGAGGACTGGACACAGAGCTAGAACTCAAGAAAATAACTTCCCTAGATTTTTCTCCAGGATCTTCCCTCTCAATCATTTAAGCTGATTTTCTATTGAAAACTATGACTAATTATCTGAGTTCATCCAGGAAAAACAGATAAATAAACGAATGAAGCAAATCAAACAAAAACAAACAACATAAAAAAACATAACCCATGTTATGGTTAATTTTATATGTCTTGGCTAGAACACAGTCCCCATATTTGGTCAAACATTATTCTGGATGTTTCTGTGAAGTTGTTTTTAGATAAGATTAACATATAAATGGGTAGATTTTGAGTAAAGCAGCTTACCTCCATAATGTGGGTGGGCCTCATCCAATCAGTTGGAGATCTTAATTAAACAGAAGCTGACTTTCCCTGAACAAGAAAGAATTCTGTCAGCAGGATAGCCCTTGGGCTCAGAATATATATGTGCAATGTGTATATGTATATGTGTATGTATACACACACACACACACACACACACACATATATATATACACATACACACACACACACATACACACATTTATCCTGTTGGTTCTGCTTCCCTGGAGAACCCTAATACAGCCAACAACCCTCAATGTGCAGTATATGATGTATGAAAGGGTAATTAATTCATGTAAAAAGTGGTGATGAATTGTGCAAGGGCTTTGGTTTGTGATATTTTTGTGTCCCGAACTGTGTATCCCCAAGGCACAGGAGGTAAGTCCAGACTTGTTCAGTGCCAACTACTTTGTTAGCATGACTTCCCCCAGAATCCCAACCAATGGTAAATCCAAATGACAGAGTTGCTACCCATTGGATGACTCATCTTTCAAATCCTCCTTCCAGTGCTGGGGGAGAAGAAAAATTCCTGCTCCCTCTGCTCTTGATGCTTTATATCCTGCCGCCTCATGAAATGCTCCTAGTGTTGCAGGGAAAGACTATGTGGAGTGGAACTACTTTGGATTACACTTGCTCACAAAGTTCTCCATGTGAGACTATGGAAGAGAGAAATTTACTGCAGAAGTTTCATTTGCGGTCCTTTGGGGCCATATTGTCATGTTTTGTGTATAATAGCTGCATGCCCCCACCCCACCCCCCTCAGCTGCTGTTGTGCATCTCTGGGTGAACTTCTATCTCCATGTCTAGAGATAATATCCAGACCTGCATGTCTTTCCTGGTCAAGGATGTGAAACAGCTTTCTGCTGGAATTTCAATCCTGAGTGCTCACACAGCTGTCACGAAGAACACATAGCTTCATGGGGCACTTTGGAGAATTGTTAACCTGTGCAATCAATGCCTATTACAATCTGCGCAGACCCTAGAGCATTATTAGTTAAGATGCATTCTTTTCTCACTGCACTGCCCACCTTTTAAATAAGATCCTAAACTGCATTAGTACATTAAACAAATGATCTCAGGAAGTGACAGTGATACTAGTGGAATCTGGCTTATTCTGATTATAGTCAGAGTAAAAGTGGGCACAGGAGTCCAGTTGTCCAGAAATCACACCATTGATATGGTGATATGACATCACAGGGTGTGAAAAAGGCAGCAGTTTTACTGTCATCACTATATAGATCTATTTATCCCGCATCCACACCTAGAAGGCATGACTGGGTACCATTTCACAACACATAATCTAAAACAGGTATGGATAGTAACACCAAGCATTATTCCTTACAGTAAACAGATTGCACTGATTGATATTTATTCTGCGGTTTATGGAGAATTGAATGTCCATTGTTTCAGAGCTGGGCAGAGATGGAGTTAGAGGTGGGAAGGAGAAACTTTAATTACTTTTCTCTCATAAAATGAGGGCAGCCTTTATGGAGAAGTAGATGTATATAAATTGTTTAAAATAAAGTAAGAGAAAACAAAGTTTGGCCAAGAGATTTAAAGAATCAGAAGAAAAATGTTGATATGGTGGTCACTTGGTACTTGTTGAAAGAGGGTCTGAGTCTCTTAATTGAGCAATTAATGGTAAGCAGAATTCCAGAGACAGCACCTAGGTTTCAGTTTTGAACGTTGCTTAAAATCCAGTGGGATCAGGGTTCCCTTAAGGTGATATGCAAGGCCTTATGTTCCCATTATGATACTTTCTGGGTTCTCTGAGCTGGAGCACCCTAATTGGGATTCAGACCTTTTAACTGAAAAGACCTAGAAAATTGCTCCCACTGAAAGTTGGACAGTACCCATTACCTTAAAGCAATGCCTCGTCACCATTTTTAGGTTAAAATGTTATTAAATAGATTCTTCACTCTTTCTTCCTTGTGATGCTGCGTTCAGACAAATTTCATCTCACATTTATTATTCATTCCTCCTTAATTTCCTCCCGTTATGTCAAGATTTTTCATATGTTTCTGTCTTAGTTTTTTTTTTTTTAATTTCTTCCACTCCTTCCCTATTACCATGATATTTCTTTTACTTCAAATGTTGCTCACCATTTTGGCATTACTCTTTTAAAATATATGCATAAGAACCTATATCCACAGGGAACAATGATCCACATTCAAGTGTCTTCTCATATTTTTTTGTAAGAGTGTAAAAGAAGAATGGACTCTGGCATGGTCTTCCCTTCCCCATCACAGAGCACAGACCCACTTCCCACATGCACAAGCCTGCACACGCCCTGTTTCTACCCAGACTCAGTCAATTGCTAGGACTATTTATCAAGTCACCCAAGATACAATCACCCGGGACTGACACCTCTCCCTGGTCTTCCCAGTCACTCCTTCACTCGGTACCCTCCCTGGTGTCTCTCGTATCCACCTCCGACTCTGCTGCCACAGCCACGGTGTGAAGATCCTAGTGATTTTCCCCCAGGACTATTACACTTGCCTCCTGTTTCTTATCTCATTTCCTCCATTTATTCTATAAGAATTCTTAAGAAAAAAAAAAGTTTATTTATTTATTTTGAGAGAGAGAGAGAGCATGAGCAAGGGGAGGGTCAGAGAAAGAGAAAGACAATCCCAAGTAGGTTCTGCTACACAGTCAGTGTGTAAAGCCATATGCACTCATAAGGGGCTCAGACTCACAAAACAGTGAGATCATGACCTGAGCCAAAATCAAGAGTCAGCTGCTTAACCGACTGAGCCACCCATGTGTGCCTATTCAATAAATATTCTTAAGATCCTACCATCACCTGTGTTTGGGTGTTCATCATGTTGGGCAAGACTGGTGATCAGTACCCTCATGGACTTTATAGTTAACCAAGGGAGGGAAATGTGAATTACATGATCACAAAAATGTGTAAGTGTAGGGGTGCCTGGGTGGCTCAGTCAGTTAAACATCTGACTTTGACTCAGGTCATGATCTCGCCGTTCCTGAGTTGGATCCTGCGTTGGGCTTTGTGCTGACAGCTCAGAGCCTGGAACCTGTTCAGATTCTCTCTCTCTCTCCCCCCCTCCCCCCCTCACACTCTGACTCTGTCTCTCTCTCTCTCTCTCTATCTGAAAAATAAACAAACAACAAAAAAAAGAAATCTCATAAGGTCACAGAGCCAATTTAAGTCTTCACATCTCAGAGCCAATTCTTATGACTGACACATAGCAATATGATTCATTGCAAATAATGTGTGAATGAGTAAATATAGAATTACCAAGATGTATCAAGTGCTTGTTCTGCACACTGTTCTAAATATTTTACATGTTTTTAATCCTGCCATCAACTTCAGAGAGAGGTATTGTTATTTTTTTCCATTCACAGATGGGGTAATCATGTTAAAAAGCCCCAGCTTCCACAAGTTGTAAGGAATGGAGCTTGAGCAGGCACAGGAATGAATGGTTTAGAAAATGAATGACTAAGTGGATGAATTCAGAAAACCTGCAATAACTTCATGAAACGCAAGTCTTCTTCTTCCTCTTCTTCTCCTCCCCCTCCCCCTCCCCCTCCTCCTCCTTCTTTTATGTCGCCAGAGAGGATATTACTTGTAGTAGGGATGCTCTAATTTTAACTGACTAGAAATCTGGACAACGCCTTTTGTCTTAATTTATCTACGAGGAGACTGTGGTATACCTATTCCAGGTTTTCCGTGTGGATTAAGTGCGGTAACACAGGTAAGGTGCTTCACACAGCGTCAGGCACATGGTCAGGGCTGAGGGCAGCACCTGCTCTTATCTTTAATCACCCTAGGTCTTTTCTCTTTCTTCTCAAGTTTTAAATAGAAGAGTACAGAAAACAATAATGCAAACCTCCATATACTTAACAGCTAGATTGAACATGAATTAACAAAGTACAGATCCCTTTAACAGATAAACCTATAACATAATAACATTTTACAGTTATTGTTGTAATCGCTTCCTGTGCCTCCCTTCCCAGAGGTAAGGCCTATACTGACATTTGTGCTTACTCTTCCTATTCATTACTTTTTATACTTTGGTTACGCATATGCTTATGGAAAAACAATGTATGCAATTGTTTTGTATGCTATTAACATTTGCATAAAAGTATTATATTGTCTATACTTTTTTTGGCAGCTCGCTTTCTCCCTTCACACTACACAACTGAAATTTACCTATGTGGGCACATATATTAATGGCTCACTCATTCTATTTTGTGAATATGCTACCAAGTTATTAATCATATGAATATATATTCATAAATATACATTTAAAATGTTTTGGTTGTTAAAATGAAGCTCATTGAATATCCTAATACATGTCTTATTGTGTGTATATGAAAGAGTTTCTCTTTATCCCTTCTCAGCTAGGATTTTGGGAGAAAATTAAACCCTCCTGCTCTAAAGCATCCATCATTATGTAATGAAAGAATTCACTCCTATGAATCTAGAATGGAACTAGCTATGTACCCTAAGAGAATTGAGAAAATTGTTACTCAAATTATTTTTTTATAGGACGATTTTTTCACAGAACCCTGATTGAGAGGGGTTTTACACAGAAGGGGACATATTAGATTACAGGGTATATATTGATTCAACCATGTGAAATTGCCAATATGTAATCACTTCTGACCTATAAAAATGGCAGTTTTCTATAGCTCAACCTATATGTCTTTAACTCTGCAAAATTTTGCCTTTCTGATGAGATAGTATTTTATTATTTATGAGATGTATTTTATTCTTGTTTTAATTTGCATTTAATGGATTGTAAGAAAGTCTGAGAATCTTTTTATATATTTTTTGACAATTTGGCTTTTCTATTTATTATAATTTCTGTCTTTTTTTTCTGCCCATTTCTCTAATTTCTTGCCTTTAAACATGCATATATGTATGCGATAGTAATATCTTCTCCCTATCTTTGGGCCTATAAAGAATTTTATGCATGGTATCATTTTATGCAGAAGTTTAAATTTCACTATAGTTAAAATTGTCAATCTTTTCCTTTAGAGGTTTTCCTTCCTCTTATTTAAGACTCCTTTTCCGCTTTGAGGTCAAATATATGTTCTATGTTTCCTCTTAATAGTTTCAAAGTTTTGCTTTTTTACATTGTTTCTTAAAATATTTAGACTTCAATTTTTTTGTATGGGATGAGGTGGTGATCTAATATAAGTTTTCCCTACCACTTGCCTCCCCAAATCCATTCATGATCTAGAAGTTAAAGGATTAATAACTGCTACTCCAAGAAGCATCTGGGATCAGTGCTAAAGCCCTTTTAACTGATTTGGGGCCTTCCTTTTTGAATATTTGGACTCCCATTCCTGTCAATACTCACTATACTCAATGTGACAATTTAATAACTTCTTTATATATGGGAGGAAAAATTCCCCATGCTATGTTGTTGGTCTTCAAATTGTCATAAATCTTCACTTTTTGTTCTATGAATTTTTAAGATCAGTTTATCAAATAAGTTCCACTTAAAACATCTACTGGGATTAAGAAAACAGTTTCTTATTTGAATCAAAACTGAAAACTGAAATGATAGATTTTTATTTGCTCATGTGTCTCTTTTAATCTATAGGTCTTCTGGGGTACCTGGGTGGCTCAGTCAGTTAGGCTTCTGACTTTGGCTCAGGTCATGATCTTGCATTTGTGGGTTCGAGCCCCGCATTGGGCTCTGTGCTGACAGCTCAAAGCCTGGAACCTGTTTCAGATTCTGTGTTTCCCTCTCTTTCTTCTCCTCCCCCACTGACATTCTGTCTGTCTCTCTCTCTCTTAAAAATAAATGAACATTAAATTATTTTAATCTATAGGCCTTCTTTGTTTCTCTTGTAATTTATTTGTTAAAACAAAAATAAACAACAACAAAACAAGTAAACATGTTCTGTGAACTGTTGAGTTTCTCAGAAAAACTCAGACGGGTAATTCCTGATTGCACTTTCAAGGCATTTTTTAAATGTTTCTCTGGCACTGGTATTTCCCATAAATTGCTAGTTAGAACTAGACGATTGATCAGATTCAGGTTCGACTTATTTTTCAGTTGCATGACTCCATCAAAGATAGTATTATACACTTTAATCAAGAAACAGAATGTATCGTTATTTCTCTTGTGTAACGTTAGCAGCTTTGATGATTGTTGCCTAGATCCTTAATTCAATAGAGGGTGAAACATGGTGATATTCTAATTCTGTCCTTCCTTCTTATTTACTAGCCGGAATACATCCATCAAGAAGAGCTTTCCTTTCTCAACTATTTGATTACCCTGAAATGCAGTTTGTATAAAAGAGGCAAGATGAATTCTTGACTTTTTTCTCCTCTTTCACCAGTTTTCAAAACAATGGGTTAGTTATCTAGCACAGTCTGAAGGTGATCTTTAGAGTCCGTTTTTTTTTTTTTTTTTTAAACGTTTTTTATTTATTTTTGGGACAGAGAGAGACAGAGCATGAACGGGGGAGGGGCAGAGAGAGAGGGAGACACAGAATCGGAAACAGGCTCCAGGCTCCGAGCCATCAGCCCAGAGCCTGACGCGGGGCTCGAACTCACGGACCGCGAGATCGTGACCTGGCTGAAGTCGGACGCTTAACCGACTGCGCCACCCAGGCGCCCCTAGAGTCCGTTTTAACTCGAGCCATATTTGATATGTCTCAGTCCATTGCAGTTCATTGTCACTGATGTCTAAATTGTCCCACCTTTGAACAGAGTAGCTCCCTCAGGGCTGGCTTCATCAGCACGGGGCCTGTGTGGTCCCTCGGGACCCTGCATTCAGGAGGGCCCTGTAATAGTTTCCTGTGCCTGCTCTAACAAATGACAAGGCATTGGAGGTCCTACAAAAAGAGGTCTTTTGTAAGACCTCCTACAAAATCAAGGTACTGATTGAGATGCATTCCCTCCAAAGACTCTAAAAGCAAACGCTTCCTTCCCTTTTCCACCCTCTGATGACTCCAGTGTTTCTTGGCTTGTGACTGCATAACTCCAGTCTCTACTTCTGTCTTCACATGGCTCGCTCCTCTGTATGTCTCTTACAAGGGCACTTGTCACTGGATTTAGGGCCCACTGGGATAAGCCAGGATGCTCTCATCTTAAGATCCTTAATGACACTGGCAAAGAACCTTTAACCAAAGAAGGCCATATTCACTGGTTCTAGGGGTTGGGATGTGGGCATATCTTCTTGGGCATATTCAACCCACTATAGTCCATATTCTCGGTCTGATTTCAATGTGGTTAAATACTATCATTTTCTTTCTTTAGGATTAGTGCCCTTGTGTCTATTTTAGGAAAGCTTTGGTTATTCATAGGTCATGAATATATATTCTATGTTTTCTTCAAAACATTTTGCTTATTTTTTATATTTAGATCTGCAGTCAAATCCATCTGAAAGTATTTTTTTGTGTGTAAAGAGGGAGATAGGGGTCTACATTTTAGTATATATTCATTGACCTGGCACAGTTTTTTGAAAGATCATTCTTTCTTCTTGCACCTTAGTGTGTCATCTTCAGAAATCATATTACTCGATGTGTGTGGACTACTTACTGACTCTATTCTATTCCACTGACCTATTTGTTTATTATAGTTGTTTTTCATACCTTTGGGTGTAAGTTTCCCAGCGCTCATCTTCAAAGTTGCCTTGGTATCATAGGGTCTTTGCACTTATAGGCACATTTGAGAATGCATATGAACTATAGAATTTTGGAAGCCTGTTAATTTGCACAATTTGGGGGAATTCTGTTTGGGAATACATTGAATCTGTAGATTAATTTTGAGATTACTGACACATTCACAATGCAGGTTTTACAAAGCCTAACTGTGATAAATCTCTCCATTTGTTTAGAATTTTGTTGTCGCATTATTTTTTAGTGTAGAAGTCTTTTGCTTTTTTGTTAGATATAATCCTAGGCATTTGATATATTTTAGTGCCGCTGTAAATTGTTTGTTAAATTTTATTTTCACTTGTTTGCTGTTAAATATTAAGTCAAATGGTCAAGCAATTCCTAAGATTTCCTTGCCACATTTCCATGACTTTGATCGGTAAGAAAATGAGCCCAACTGGTGAAGACAACTTATTAGTCATGGCACACGTTTACATCATTTTTCTTAACTATCCTCCCAATCCCGTCAAGTTCCTGAAGGCGATGCAGAGTGGGCCAAGGGGAATTCTGCCCACACAGGCTTATGTGGGCAGCTGAGTAATGGAACACTGAGTATTGGAAACTCCTGATCTTGTAAGAAGCCCCTACAGACCTGCCCGTTCTCCCTGAAGGAGACAGATTAGGTTTATCAGCCAGGAATGTAAGCAAATGGCTCCAGAAAGATAAATCTCTAAATCTCTCTAGAACCATACATTATCTCTTGCTTCTAAGGCCTTTGCTATTCAAACTTGCTTCCTTGCTTAAAATGTCAGGACTATACAGAAATGAAAATGTTCATGGAGGATTTTCATCAAATCCATATAAATTCACTTAAAAATTCTAATTATTGGAGGATTTTCAGTTGATTAATTGATTTTTCTCCATACACAATTATATCTTCTGTGAATAATGGCAGTTTTATTTTCCCGTTTCCAATCGTTAAGCCTTTGATTTCATCTTCTTGCCTCACTGCATTGCTTGGAATCTCCAATCAAGGTTGCATAGAAACGGTGACAGTGAATCTGCTGTTTCATTCCTTACTTCAGGGAGAAAGTAGTTATGTGTGACTTTAGACTGTTGTAGATAACTTGTGTCAGATTCAGGAAGTTCTCTCTCTTTAAAAATTTGCTCACAGTTTTTTAAAGATAAAAAATGAGTATTGACTTTTCATCAAATGCTTTTTTTTTTTGGTCTCTATTGACAAATAATTATATAATGTCTCTACTTTTTCCTATTAATATGGTAAATTACACTGATAACATTTTTGAATGTGAAGCCACCTTTGCTCACCTGAAATCCCATTTGGTAGGGATGTATTAACCTTTTTGTTTTTATGGGTGTAGATTTTTATAATATTTTGTTTGGGATTTTTGTATCTAAGCTCATTAGATAATGTGGTCTGTAATTTTCCAGTCTTGTAATGTTCTTGTCAGATATTGATATCAAGGTTAGGCTGCCCTCAGGAAATGAATTTGAAGGCATTTACTATTTCTCTTCTCTGTACATATTGTATGAGTGTTAGTTCTTTAAATATTTGGAATAATTCACCAGTGAATCCATCCAGACTTGGGATATTCTTTATGTGGGAAAGTGTTTTTGTTTTTTTGTTTTTTATTTTTTTAACGTTTATTTATTTTTGAGAGACACAGAATGAGCAGTGGAGGAACAGAGAGAGATGGAGACACAGAATCTGAAGCAGGCTCCAGGCTCTGAGCTGTCAGCAGAGAGCCTGGCGCAGGGCATGAACCCACGAACCGTGAGATCGTGACCTGAGCCAAAGTCAGTTGCTTAACTGACTGAGCCACCCAGGCGCCCCTGGGTTTTAATAACGAACCCTGGGAAGGGTTTAATAACGAACTCAATTGCTTTAATAGATATGAAACTAGTATTTCTTTTTTTTTTTTTTTCAGTTTTGATCAGTTCTCTTTTTCAAGAAAATTGTTCATTTCATCTAAATTTTAAAATTCATTGAAGTTTGAATGTATCTTTACTATGTTCTTTCTATTTTCTTTGGGGCTAATTTGCTTAATTTTATGTAGCTTCTTGAATTGTAAGGTCAGATTGTTGATTATTTTTTAGCTTTTCTTTTTAAGTATATTTTTGAAGATTATGAATTTTCTTTTGAGTACTGTTTTAGTCGCAGCCTTCAAGTTTCAAATTTTGGTAAATCATATCTTCACTATTATTTAATTTAAAATCTGTTCTGGTATCTTTTGTGTTTGGTTGGAGAAGTTTCTGGATAACAGGCAACTGATGGTTGAACCTGGGAGCTGCACCTGGGCAATAAGAGGCTTCTGACCCTCCTCCCCAGTGCTTGGAATGTTTGTTCCGCCCACTGGCTTCAAGGTGGGAGCCATTTTCAAGGACACATCCTTGAATACTGTGTTGTTGAGACTCCGGAGAACCCAGTTAAGGCCTCCGAATAAACTTTTAAGATTCTGGCAGAGGTGGGCGTGGAAATTCACTCATCCTATGAGGCCCACAACAAACATAGTAAGTTTCCTTGCTTAGAAAAACTGCCACCTACCAGTGTGATGTAGTGTGCCAGTTTCTTCGGTCTCTTTGCCCTCCGTGTACAGGACCAGGTTGCTAACCAATAGCTTTTGATTTATGAATATTTACGAGTGTACTGCTTAGTTTTCAACTAAGGGGGATTTTCTAGTTATCTTCATGTGATTTTTTTCAAGCCATTTGATTTATTTCTAGCTTGACCCCGTTATGGTCAGAAAAAAAAAACAAAAACAAACGCTGAAATTATTTAAATCCTTTGCAATTTGTTGAGATTTGTTTTATGGGGCAGCATATGGTCTGCTTTTGTAAACATTCCATCTGCACTTCAAAGATTTTGTATTGTTCGCTTGATGGGTGCCATGATCTACATATATCAGTATGCTTGCTGATTTTTAATCTGACTCTATCAGCCAAGATTATACAACTAATTCTCTTTTATTTTGGTAGATTTTTGTTTCTTCAAATGTCAGCCTTTTATTGATAGCCAAGCTATCAGTAGGTATTTGGAAGCTATGTTGTTGAATGAATGCAGACTTAGAACTATTATATCTTTCTGGTGGACCGGCTCATTTATCATTATAAAATACCTCATTAATCTCTGCTAATGTTCTCGCCTTAAAATTTTCTTCGTCTGGCTCTGTGCTTAAGTTTCCATGGTACATCTTTTGCCATCCTATTGGTTTCAACCTTTTCCTGTCCTTATACTTCAAATTTGTCTCTCGGAACAACCTAGAATTATTCTATTTTTAAACTTTAGATGATAATTTTTTTTTTTAATTTTTTAATGTTTATTTTTGAGAGAGAGAGTGTGAGAGCAAGGGAGGGGCAGAGAGACAGAGGGAGACACAGATCTGAAGCAGGCTCCAGGCTCTGAGCTGTCAGCACAGAGCCCAACTTGGGGCCCAAACTCACGAACTGCGAGATTTTTATTCTTTATTTTTGAGAAAGAGAGCACAAGCAGGGTAGGGGCAGAAAGAGAGGGCGACACAGAATCCGAAGCAGCTCCAGGCTCGGAGCTGTCAGCACAGAGCCTGGTGCGGGGTTCAAACTCACAAACCGTGAGATCATGACCTGAGTCGAAGTCAGATGCTTAACAGACTGAGCCACCCACGTGCTCCTAGATCATAATCTTAATCTTTTAATGGAAGCATTAAATCCCTTTATGCTAATGTAAGTACATATATATTTGGCTTTAAGTTAACAGTTTATTTGACATCACTACTTTACATTCCTTTTTATTTTTTAACTCTTATTGGATTCATCAAATATATTGTTTATTTTCTCTTTTCCCCCTATATATAGTCTATTCTTTTTTAATTTTTAGAGATTAAAACATGCATATTCATGTTGATGTAAGCCAATATTTTACCACTTTCTTAAAATTTTCAGAATCTTAGGACACTTTAATTCACCCTTTTCTGTGTTATTTTTGTCATTTTGTCGTGCATCTTAAATCTAGATATATTTGAATTCCTACAAAACATTTTAGTTTTTTGTCACAGTAATGGTCATTTAGATTTACCTACATTTTTACTTTTCTCATTGCACTTTTTCTGCATTTCTGTGATCACATGTTTGACAAATTCTTTTATTTATTTATTTTTTTATTGTAGATCTCCTGGAAATGATTTTTTAAAAATTTGTAATAAAAACATTCATTTTGCCTTTGTTTTAAAATATTTTTTCTGGATATAAAATTTTAAGTTGGCAGTATGTCATTCTTTGGTTTTCTGGTTTTCATTATTTCTGTTGAAAAATAGCTTTTTAGAAGCACCTTTGAAGATAAAATTTCTGTTTTCAATCTGAATAGTTAATATTTTTTGTCTTTGTTTCTTAAAACTTTTAAAATAATTAGCCTAGTTTTTTTAAAAAATTCTTTTCAAAGGATTTTTATTTTCTTCCTGTTTCTCTCTTCCACTAACCTAAGGTAAAGATGTGTTCTTTAAATATTTTGGAAGACAACATGGTGCTTAATTTGTGAGCAGATTTCTAAAAAAATTTAATATTTCTTTAATTGTTAATAGACATCACAGGTTTTTTTTCTTTGTTTTTACTTACTCAGATATCAGTTTTGGCAATGCATATTTTTCTATAAAATTATTTCATTTGAGTTTTCAAATTTATTGCTAAAAATGTTCTTAGTATTCTCTTTCCTTCCACCCACTCCCCCTTCTTTCTCTGTTTCTGTTTTCTTTCTTGCTTTTCCTCTTTCTTTTCTAGGTAGCTCAGTTGTATGGTTATAATTTTAAAATATATTTTATAAAGCATTTCTAAGAATTTATTTTCTAGAGAAGACCTCATAACCTTAGTAATCCTAGTAATTTAGTAATCATGTAACCAACAGTAACCATGTTGCTCAAAAGTCAGACCCGGACAGATTTGGCAGGATATTTTCATGCTATCAGGAAACAAAACACAGCTAGTTGCATTACTTTCCTGATACAGCACAGTTCCTTTTGTGACATGGTGGTGGCTTATAATTTATTTTCCTATCCTAATTCTATTTTTATTGCTCTACATTTTTATCTATGTTTATTTCCTCTTCTGTTCTCTTCTTTTTGGGGAGAATGCAGGCCCATTTTGAAATCCTCTGCCATCATAGCAAAAGATGTGGCCATCCCAAAAAAATTAAATAAGAAACAATAAATGTGTCAAGATAAAATATGTTTCACCCAAGCAGATGTACACTGTAGAGATGTCAGTACTTTTCTGAGTGATTGCTGTATTTTTAGCAAAATTTGCCCTGCAGTTTCAACAATTCCTCCTCTTTTGCACATGACAATCCATCCACATTGTCTTTCTTTCCAGGGACAATTTTTTTTAATACCTAGAATGGAGTTGATTGTGGGCTGAAAGCATAGAGTGATTATTTTCCTTGGCTATGCCATCCTTAACACATCTTCTCCTGATGATGCAGAACCAGGTCCCTTCAAGAATCATTTAGGGGGCGCCTGGGTGTCTCAGTTGGTTAAGTGTCTGACTTTGGCTCAGGTCATGATCTCATCGTTCGTGGGTTTGAGCCCCAGGTCAGGCTCTTTGCTGATAGCTCAGAGCCTAGACCCTGCTTTGGATTCTGTCTCTCTCTCTGCCCCTCCCCTACTCGCACTCTGTCTCTCAAAAATAAATAAATATTAAAAAAACAAGAATCGTTTAGGGACTATAATCCTACCAGAATATGAAAAATCATATTTTCCTGTTTGTCTCTTAATTTGTGATTGAATTATGGACAGTGTTATGTCAATTAACGTATAGTTTATTTTTCTCTTCCTTTAAAAAGTTTGACGGGCAAGTAAGCTACTTTTAGATTCCTTTGAGAATTATTTTAAATCTTCTAGAGCATATCCAGAAGAGCTTTTATTTATAAGGGCCACTTTAGTCCTACTTTTTAGGAGTGACACATCTGGGATCTCTACTGAAAGCTGGATGGTCTCTTACTCTAAATGCCAGAATTCAAATATCTCCCAGATCTGGGACTTGAGAATCGTTGTACTTACTGCTTCCTCACTGGCCATTGTTCCTTACCTAACCTTTATTTACCCATCGGAAGTCTCACTCAATGCATGCACATCTTGATATGCCGCCAAAGCCCCAAGAAGACCCCTGTGCACATGTCTGGAGATCATTCTATGCATGGCTTTCTCTTCTGCCCCACACTTCTCCATTGCGTCAGCCTCCACACCCCACTCTGTTTCCTCATCTCAGACTACCACAGTTGCTGGGGTTTTGTCTCCCAGCACCACAGTTTGAAAAGTGCCTCCAGGTAGAAAGCTAGGGATCTTGTGAGGCTTAGATCATTTTGTGTCTCTTCTTTTGGATCACAGACCGAGGCTATCTGTTGTTCAATATCTGCATATAATTGCTTCATAATATTTTAAGTTTTCTAGTTGCTTTTGGAAAGAGGCAAGTTTGATGCCAGTTTTTGTCATAGATGGAAGCGGAAGTGTTAGCCAGTATAATTAAAAGTTAAGAATTTATTTTTCCTTTACTGGGGGAGGAGAATTATGTTATATTCTCCCAGGATACTTAGAATACAAAATATATTCTAAATATGATACAAAAATGTATCAACTCTAATAAAATACATAGGTCAGACTCCTTAACAATGATTTGCTGCCTCTAAATCTTAAAGGATGCATGAAAAGAATTCTTTCTCTAGTGCATGATTTTCAGACTTTTTTTTTAACAGAAGGCCAATTGTTAGCAATAGAATGGATATCGACTGAACTAAGTATTTCCCTGAGCAAACTATCAAAGAATTGACAAAACTAGAACCATGTTAAAAATATACATGTACAGCCCAGAGAACAGATGGAATAAATAACAGAGGAATTTAGAAATAATTTTTAAAATCCTTAGTGAATGTTTTTCTCATGCTTCAGAATTGCCAATCATACTCTCTAAATCACAGTAATATTGAACTTAAAATAAAATCTGGTTTGCATATCTTTTCTATCTGATATGACACACTGTAGTTAACATGCCATTTGCAAAAACAAACATACTATTAAATAAATTGAATTAGTCATCCAGATAGCATTTACCTATTTCCTGAAACACTGAAGGAGAGAAAGAGGAGATGGAAATGTAAAACGATAGCCTGGCTCTTTCTGGGTCACTGTAGCCCCGTACCACACTATTATACTCCTAACTCCTCAGCTGTATCAGTTAGAAGAATGTCAGTGTTAACTCACAGGACTTTGTCAACAATGTGTTCTTATTTAGTTGACTTTAGGACTATTGGATATTGTCCTCTTTTTAATATTTTTTCTAGCCGCCTGCCAAGGGCTTCTCATACAGATGCTAAGGGCTGAAGAACCCTATTAAATTGACAACATGTTAGTTGTTGAAGTGATGATGGGCTTATGGGGCTAGGTTCCTATTTTCCTCCGTATCATACTTTTGGTCTTCCCCTCTCCCTTTTGCGTCTCCCCTCTGGCGGCAGATTTAAGGGCTTTGCTTTCTCCACCAAAGCCTGTTTATCCCCTTGGCTTCATACCCTTTCACTGCATAACTCCAATCCTCTTTCTCTCCATTTATCTCTGATGACACTTCCTGTTCTTTCACCTCTTCCTCTTCCCTTTAGTCATTCTGAACCTAGAATTTGATTCACCACGAACTCCAGCTTTGCCATGAACTCCTTGTCTCTTCTCAGGGACGAGCACCCTTTCAGCACCCTGTGTATGGACTCATCCTTTGTATGGACTCATGTCCTATAGCCATTTGCAGAAACATTTGCCAGAACCTTCAGAACCCTCATTCCTCACTGTATCGAATTTTGGTGCACTGTCTGGTTTCTTTGTGTCTGATTTGTCTTCTGAGTATTGCTGAGGAAAGTCTCTACTCATGCTCTCTAGTTGTAAACTGGGTTCTTACAGCTTTTTGGGAAACCATTTTTTCATCTTGTTTGGCAACTACATTCAGATACTGACCCTGCTTACTGATGTCCTTATTCCTAGAAAATGACTTATCTCTCACTTTAAAGATACCAGATGAATGAACATAAATTCCCTCAACTTTCCTTTTTCTCTGTCATTTCTCTGTATTTGTTTTCCTCCCCCATTTCTCTGCATTTCTGAGAATTATGGTCCTTCTCATTTCTAGGGATAGATCCTCCATATAATGCTTTAGTCGTTACAGTCTTTAGAACCCCCTCTTTTAATCCTGCTACCACCTCAAGACCATACTTACTGTGTTATCTCTGCATCTTGAAAGCATAGTACATATATATTTACTATGTCTACTTCTTTATTTCTTCCTTAACCTCTTGATCCTTTGGTTACTTGCTGGGTCTCAGTCAGCATATAATTACCCATGTTTGTTATTTGGTATCATTGCTGCCATTCATTTTCTCTTTCTCTCTCCTACTTTATTCAGTGCCTGAATCTTCCCTGACTTCATGAAGGAATCAGTGATGGCCAAGAGAAACACTAACAGAATAGCCAGGACAAGCAGGCAATGAAACGGGCCGATTGTATTCATGACTGTGGTCGTGACTGAGAGGTGCAGGCTCATATGTTGCCTGGAAGACCACCTGCTAAGGTAAATGTCAAATCTGAGGATGTAAAGGAAGGACCATAACTGGAGTTACAGAGCCAATAATTTAGAGTTGGGAAGACTATCACAGAAAAACCAACTGGAATTGGGCAGGGAATGTGGAGTTGGGGGAGATCGTTCTGAGTGACAGCTTGCACGTTGGCTGGTGTTTGAGGATTGCCCTTGTGAGCTGGCAGGGGTAAGATGCCGGGGCAGGCCAGTCTGGTTTTAAGGTTATAGATGGATCTGCCATGTGGCTTTTCCGAGAAACTGTCCTGGGCAGGGTAGGGATGGTCTTTCCTTCTGTTTTCCCAGTGGAACTCCTTGATGTGGTCTAGTGCATTTTTAAAATAAGACTGCTTCCCAAATAAGTCCTTTAGCCCCTGAGGTTTCAGTTGCTCCAAGCATTAATGCTACAGTGAATCAAAAATTACTATCACTGCCTGATCTGGGTCCCTACTTCTGGTTGAATGGGCTGAATGTGGGTCTATATATATTTTTAAAAGACAACAGGAAAGGCTGAGATCAGGTTAAGGGTGAGTTGCAGACAGTTTGTGATGGATATTACACGCTCAGAGGGCTCTTTCCATTAGCAGCTCAGTTGAAGATGCTGTGTGCTTCAAGAAGACTCACCAGGGGAGGTTCTCATCCATTCCTCATCTGGGCAATGGTGGGAGAACTGGAGAGATTGGATTAGATGGCTAATTGGGCTCAGTGTGAGGTTTTATTCTGCAGCACTTACTTCCATTCTTGGTTTCTCCAGTGGAGTTGGGGCCCCGATTCACTAAATTACAAGGATCTATAAAGTCTAGCCTCTACCTCATTGGCAGGAAGTAGTATTCACTGATTGAGAGTGTTCAGTGGAACCTGATTGCTCCAGCCTTTACCTGTGGGCAGCATTTAAATATGAGTGGTGTGTGTGTGTGTGTGTGTGTGTGTGTGTGTTTATTTCATGATTTTTTCCAACTTTTTGCAAGCATTTTCTGTAATAACGCACTCTTTGGTAGCAGTAGCCATGATTTCCTCTTTCAAGTGAAGATTTATAGTAGGTCTGACAACACTGACTTTGGTGTTCCATTGGTCATTCTGGACATGGGTTTTGTGTGCATGAGTGTGATTAGATCAGAGGTAAAGAAAATAACATTACTCTCTGGTTAAGCACACAGGTGAACCTCCGTGTTTGGATTTTCTGTCCTAGTGTCAATTTCTTTGCTTAGTAAATACTCTTGTCCTCCGTTACATTACTCAACCACATGAGATAGCTAAATTGCTGTTTTGTTGCCCAGGGCTCTCCTGTGGTCCCCCTGGATTATTTTACATACTTGGATTAATTTCAATCATTGCTGGTAATGCTACAGGTTCACATCTTCCCTTACCGTTCCCTTGCATTAATTTGATTACCCAAGGTGGCTTTATTGAGAGTACTATATATAATAAGGTATATTATTAGCAGTAGTTTTTAAAATCATTTGCAAGCAAATTGCTATGTCACTGCCCCGTAATAATGTTGACTAGTTCTATTCTTTGCAGAGTCCTTTTTATTTCTTCAGAAGTAAGTCATACTCTTAAGAACTTTGGCTCTAAACTAAAATATGAGCCAGTAGGCATCATAATAACCCCCTCCAGGGTACTAACATTATTCCCATCATAAAGGGCCTGTCAGTTAATAGGCATAAGAAAAGGACCCATTCCTCATCTCAGAGTTGTGCTCCAGTCTTTTCATTTTAAGTCTTTCCCTGTGTTTATGAGAACTGAAGCTTGTGTTTGAACTTGGAAGGACATTTCCGAGGACATTTTCTGTGCTCCCTAATCCCTGCATGAGCTGCCCGTGTCAGCCTTGCTGTCCTGACTCTTGGTTTATTGCTTTCATTTGTCCACTCTTGCTCTCTCAGTCTCTTTAAAACATCTAAATCCTTTAAATCACACAGTTCTGCTCCCTCTCTCCTTTTCATGTGATAGTATCAGAAAACTCAAAGTGGAAAAATGTTCCTTTCCAGGACAGTCTTTGGGTATCAGCACAGCAGTGTTTGCAGTCATGATAATGTGTAAAGTTGGGATGAGTTAGATTAAATTTCCTTTACTCCTGCTGTTTGAGCTGACTCTACAAGACCCATTGTGGGCAGAAGGGGGAGTAGCCTCCTTCCCTGGATCAGGAGCCCATGTCAGGCAAGTGTTCAGCTTTGGGCAGTACAGACCAAGAGAATTTTAATTTGCCTCAAGATGGGTACCACCTTGTGCCTAGTGGGAAATTGCATTTTGACACTTTTGTAATGATCAGATCCTGCCTTGAGTTGGTTTCTAATGATAGGTTCCATTTATTGAACTTCTATGATCCAAGTCTATATAAATGTGCTTTATATATATATAGCAGTTGTGAATTTTAGTCTGTAATTCAAATGTGCCCCTTTAAAAAAATGTTAATTTTTGAGAGTGAGAACAAGTGGGAGAGGGGCTGAGAGAGAGGGAGACAAAGGACTTGAAGCTGGCTGTGTGCTGACAGCAGAGAGCCCTATGTGGAGCTTGAACTCATAAACCTTGAGATCATGACCTGAGCTGAAGCAGGACACTTAACCAACTGAGCCACCTAGGTGCCCCAGAATTCACCCTTTTAAAGTGTATGATTCAGTGGTTTTTTAGTATTTTCACTAAAGTTGTGCAATCAACACCATTATCTAATCCCAGAAAATTGTCATCACCCCAAAAAGAAACCCTTTTCCCCTTCTCCTCAGACCTTGATATCCACTAATCTACTTTCTGTCTCTATGGATTTGACTATTTTAGACATTTCATACAAATTGATCGTACAAAAAACCCCACAAAAAACAAAAAAAAAATTGATTATGCAATATATGAACTTTTGTGTCTGGCTTTCTTCACTTAGCATAACGTTCATTCACGTTGTAGCAAAAATCAGTGTTGCATTCCTTTTTATGGCAAAATAATATTCCATTGTATGGATATATCACATGTTGTTTACCCATTTATCACTTGATAGACCTTTGGATTCTTTCCCCATTTTGTCTGTGATGTCAATTGCTCCTATGAAAATCTGTGTACAAGTTTTTGAACATTCACGTGCATATGTTTTCATTTCTCTTGGGTGAAATGGAATTTCTGGACCATATGGTAACTACGTTTAACTTTTCAAGGAACTGCCAAACTGTTTTTCAAAGCAGCTGCATCATTTACATTTCCATCAGCAATATATGAGGGTTCCAATTTGTCCACATCCTCATCAACACATCATTATCTATCTTTTTTATTATAACCATCCTAGTGGGTGTGAAGAGGTGTCTCATTGTAGTCATGCCCCATCTTACTGTCTACAAGTCAATTTAGTTTCTCTTGTAAGCTCCCATCTTGCCAGTCTTAAGCTCAGTGATTTTCAGTATTTGCTATCTGAGGTCACCTCAAGATCCTGGGAGACTTAGACAGTGCCTAGATATTGGCAGGTGATGAATTAAGCTGTCTGGTCACTGAATCACCCACTCAGGTACCTCCTAAATCATCCAGCAGTTTGGTCCACATGGCCAGTATGTGTACATAGTCACCTCTGCCCCTTCTAGAACACACAGACTTTTGTGTGAGGCAGCTGAAGGTTCCATCCACAAAGGGGCATTATGGAGTCATGTGTGGATTTGTTTCACTCTGAGTGTGGTGAGGCCTGAGTCCACATTCCCCCCTCTACCCTAGAATCTCCCTTATTCTCTTTTAATCCCAAAGGAATCTGGCCTGAAGGAAGTTTTTTTCCCTTCATGTTTATCCTACCAAAAAAAATCTTGCTTTCCCCCACCCTCAACTCTGGGTACTAAGGCTGTACAAACAAAATCCATAAAGGCAAGTGATACACAAGCAACAAACAAACAAACAAAATTTCTGCCATGCTATATATTTTTCTTAGAGAATAAACATAGAGCCCGCTTCCTGCTTTTTTGGAGGAAAAATGAATCAGTTTAGGGTAGAATAGTCCTTCATCTGGCTTCTTTTATTTTTTTAATTTTTTTTTTAACGCTTACTTATTTTTGAGACAGAGACAGAGCATGAATGGGGGAGGGGCAGAGAGAGAGGGAGACACAGAATCGGACAACAGGCTCCAGGCTCTGAGCCATCAGCCCAGAGCCTGACGCGGGGCTCGAACTCATGGACCGCGAGATTGTGACCCGAGCCGAAGTCGAACGCTTAACCGACTGAGCCACCCAGGCGCCCCTCATCTGGCTTCTTTTAAATGCTACTATGCAGGCAGCTTCCTAAGCCCTAGAAGGAGGTGGGTGGATGACTAAAGTTGCTGTCTCAAAATGTTATCCAATCACTTACATAATTTCTAATTGAATTCTAACAACCTTAGGAGTAGAGATTATCGTCCCATTTGGAGATGGGGAAATCGAGGGTCTGAGAGACTAAGTAGCATATTAGGTGGATAGTAAATATTGGTGTAATGAATTGAATTTACACACGGTTACACAGTAGACAAGCGATAGAACTGGGTATCACACTCAAAAACTCAAGCTCTCCCCTCAGCCTCACTATTTAAAATTTGAACTTATTTAAAAGCTTGGCTCCAGATGACTTCTTGCAGTCTGATAATGAATTTTGTCTGAATTCCCCAGACAGTAGTAGTATTCCTTGTTTTTTGAACTGAAAACAAAGATGATGAGTTCTACTATAGACAATGAATCTGAGGCTTCTCGTGTGCCACACCAAGTCAGGAAAAGTGTAACCGGGCATGCGTGTAAAAGCCATGGAATCTGGATTTTTGTTGTTGTTGTTGTTGCTGTTATCATTGTTGTTGTTTTTATCTCATAAGAACAAAGTTTGCCACGGTGACTGGATTTGGAGAAGGCTGAATTGAACCCAGTGTGGGAGGGATTGAGTGTGTCAGGGGCACCGTTATCCATTTGAGGGGAATATCCAGTCCAGGTCACTGGAATTTGGGATGTTAGTGTTTTCCTGAGACATTTTCCTGTTCCCCTCGTCCAATAGCTGGGACCAGTGAGCTGTGTCCCACTGCACTTGGCTCAGAAACCATACCCTGTCCTCAGCATTTCCCTTACCCAGAGGGAGGTCAGGTATTATTGGCAAGCAGGTGAATTTGCCTTTTGCGGATGATGCCTTTTCTTTCAACGCTTTTATTCCATGCAGTTCCACAGGCTCTCCTCTGCCTGTATTTCTCCTTGATCAAAATGTGCTCCTCAAAATGCTATCATCAGTGATCCACACTTTCCATCCATTCATCTAAATTTACCAGGAGTGTGTTTCTATTTTGAGAGGCTTTATCTTGAATCAGCAAAACAAGACTTTGACTTATTAACAAAATTTTAACTTGAGTGGGGCAGACTACTTTGAGGTTTGATTTTCTAAAAGTGGGGCTTTTGTTGGGGGTGACAATAAATGCTAGTATTTAGCTAAGACTTAATTCCAGGCCAGGTGAGAACTAATGCTTTACATGTCTTACCTCATTTAATAAATTTAAGAACAGCCCTTGGATGTAGGTATTGCTGTCATGCTATTTCATGGATGAGGATATGGAGGCTTAGCAATATTAAGTGGCTTTTCCCAGATTACTTGGTTAGTACTGATGGGGCTAGACATTTGATGCGAGAATTTCTGTCTCCAAATATTCTCTCTAGTTAGCTGTTGACCCCTTTCGTGCTTGCTTTTGAGATCTCAAAGACCGGTCAGAATACTGTACCTGGAAATTAATGAATTCCCAGTAAAGACAGGCAGCAACTGGGGCGCCTGGGTGGCTCAGTCGGTTAAGCGTCCGACTTCGGCTCAGGTCATGTTCTCTCAGTCCGTGAGTTCAAGCCCCACGTCCGGCTCTGTGCTGACTGCTCAGAGCCTGGAGTCTGTTTCAGATTCTGTGTCTCCCTCTCTCTCTGACCCTCCCCCGTTCATGCTCTGTCTCTCTCTGTCTCAAAAATAAACGTTAAAAAAAAAAATTAAAAAAAAAAAGGCAGCAACTGTGGGTCAGGTAGAAGAGATGTAGAATATTATTTAAAAGAGGTTGGGGGGCACCTGGCTGGCTCAGTCGGTTAAGCGTCTTACTTTGGCTCAGGTCATAATCTAACGGTTTGTGGGCTCGAGTCCCACATCGGGCTCTGTGCTGACAGCTCAGAGCCTGGAGCCTGCTTTGGACTCTGTGTCTCCCTCTCTCTCTGCTCCTCCCCCACTCATGCGTGCTCTCGCTCTCTCAAAAATAAATAAACATTAAAAAACATTTTTTAAAGAGGTTACATAAGTATTTATTATGGACTGAATGTTTGTGGACCCTCCCATTCACACGTTGAACCCCTAACCCCAAAAGTGATAGTATTAGGAGGTAGGGCTTTTGAGAAGTGATTAAGTCAGATGAGGTCATGAGGGTGGAGCCCCCATGATAGGATTAGTGCCCTGAGAAGAAGAGGAAGACACCAGAGTTCTCTGTCTTCTCCCTGCCAGGATACAGGAAGAAGACCTCTGTCTGTAAGCCCTCACTAAGAACGGAATCTGCCAGCATCTTGATCTTTGACTTCCCAGCATCCAGAGCCGTGAGAAATAAATTCCTGTCATTTAAGTCATTCAGTCTGCAGCCTTTGGCCGACTCAGCCAGTGCTCCGTCCTAAAATATCACCAGCCCCAAACTCTTATCTTCCCAAGGAATCATTTAAGATTATATCGTGGGGGGCCAGAAGCCTTTGGATTCTGTGAGTTCAGGTCCCTGTGTGTCTGTGTATTTGTGTGTCTGTATTAGAGACCATCATGCCTGTAGTCACTGCCAGCCAGCTAGCTGCCATTTTATCTGGGATTAATTTAACAAGAACCAGTGATGAATAAACAGCACAGAGATAGACTTGCCTTCTGAGGGAACAAGAGGTAGAGGGTTAAGGGAGTGCAGGAACCAGGGTGAAGTGCTCCATACAGGAGGCTGCTCTCTGCCCTACTGACTTGTCTATTGACACAGACAGCTGCAAGGGTAGTCTGAGGTCTGACAGAAATAGGAACATTGTATATACATGTCAGGGAGAAGGGTCCCCTGCCTTGCAGTGATGAGAGTAGAATCTGTCATTAGTGCTGTGGTTTATGTCTAAGCAGAGAGGTAATTTGCGCAAAGGCAATGTGATTATATATTATTGTATTGTCAAGCTTTCCTTGTTTGGGCTGCTTCTTTTCATTCCATAAACAGACTCATTTCTTCTCAATCCTACAGAAAACTCCTTTGTAAGCTATAGATTTATCTCCCTTTTCTGTAATATCTCCCCAATTTCTTCTTTGACTCCTCATCCCTTTATAATTGAGCTTCTGCCTTCACTCTACTAATGTGGACTTCACTGAGAATATTGAGAACAAAGCACAACCAAACTCCCAACAGTTAAGTCCAAAGGACATTTTTTCCACCTCATGCCACCACAACACCATCTGCGGCATTTTGTTCTGTGGATTGTAACCTCCTTCTTGAAATTCTGTTCTACCTCATATGCTGTTGTGCCTTCTTCATTGTCTTTGGTTAAATATATTCGTATGTTGGTTCATTCTATATATTAGTTTCCTAGGGCCGCTGTTACAAAGCACCCCAACTGGGTGGCTTAAACAACAGAAACTTATTATCTCACAATTCTGGAGGCTGGAAGTCTTAAATCAAGATGCTCCTAGGATTGGCTCCTTCTGAGGTTCATGAGAGAAGGATCATTCCAGACTTGTCTCCTTGGCTTGTAGATAACCATTTTTTCACATTGTCTTCTTTCTATGCATGTCTGTCTCTGTGTTTAAATTTCTCCTTTATATAGTAGTGGTCATATTGGATTAGGGTCCACCCTAACAACCACATTTAACTTGATTACCTCTATAAAGACCCGGTCTCCAAATAAGGTCATATTCTAAGGTACTGGCAAGACTACAGAGAATCTTTTTTGGGAGGGGACACAATTCAACCCATAACATTCAACAAACTTGTCTTGGTTGAATGTAATTTGCCTGACATTGAGCTAGGAGCTGGGAGTTTGGATGTAAGATGACCCAGCACCTACCTTTTGAGGGACTCAGAGTCTGGTGGGAAGATAAGCCCAGACCTCAAATTATATCTAGGGCTTGACAGAAGTGAATTAACACAGCCGGCTGGCTGGCTCCACAGAGCAACCCTGGAGATTTCCCAGAAGTAAAAGAACATATAGGGGCCTAAAGAATGAAAGCAAAGACTGAGAAACCCTTAGAAGAGAGAGTGTGATTCTGGCCTAAAGTATAGTCAACAATGGACAAAGGCAGAAGGGCCAGGTACCAGAGGGAGAGAGTCACATTGTGCCCCTTTCCCTCCGTTGCACTGCCTGGAATGACTAATAGGCACTTTTTTTTCTCACCATAGTGGGATAGGAAAACAGTCAAAAATAACCCAGTTAGTAGGGTTAAGGGGATTGTGGGATAATCTCAACCTAGGAGAAGGGTGGGTTAGGAGTAGAAACAGATGCAAGCTGATTGGCCTACTTTCAGGCATTTTCTCCTTTTACCCTGTCATGCCTCACACCTGCAGGGTCTTACAACTAAAGGCTTAAAACTTTCAGAGAAGAGCAGTGTTTGGGGCCAAAGAATGGAGCAGTTTCCTCTGGTGCAGGATCACTCGATAGGAAGAAACCATTCAGGGGCCATCAAACCCAGACTGTGAACACATTACCAATCAAGATAGGTGATAGTGTCAGGGGGAGAAAAAGTCACAGGCCAAGTCATCAAATAGTGACAAGCATAACCAAGACAAAAGATAAATATTGAACATCCTATACAGAACCTGAATGAATGGAACAGAGAGATCAAAAATCTTAAAGGCACATAATAATTATCTTTAAGGAGATAAGTGAAGGCACTGTAATATGAAGCAGGAACAAGCATGTCAGCTTATGGAGGGAACCTCGGTGTACATTATTATGGGAATGGAAAATTTAAATGTGCTAGGTCAAACTGTAGAATGCCATACCAAAGTGGGGAGCCACTAATTTGATGTAAAACATCAATTTGATTCTTATAAGAAAAAAAGAGCATTACGTGGCAAAAGTAGAAAATAAAAGGAGATTTTAACACAATATTTACCTAAACTAAAACTTTACATATTCCCCAAACGAGATTATACATTTTTTTAAATTTTTTTTTAACATTTTTATTTATTTTTGAGACAGGGAGAGACAGAGCATGAACAGGGGAGGGTCAGAGAGAGGGAGACACAGAATCCGAAACAGGCTCCAGTCTCTGAGCCGTCAGCACAGAGCCCGACGCGGGGCTCGAACTCACGGACCGTGAGATCATGACCTGAGCCGAAGTCGGCCGCTTAACCGACTGAGCCACCCAGGTGCCCCAAGATTATACATTTTTTAAAGAACACTGGTGTATATGAGAACTTACATCAAACACATTAAATGGCCTCCTGTGGGGCAGTTGATACGAATGAGAATGGAGGTCTGAGAAAGAAGGTAAAAACAATTTAAAAGGAGGGTAACTCAACTCTGTATCTTGAAATAAAACATATTTCTCCTACCTCCTAACCAGAACTTCATAGTTTTCTGCCCTGCTTCCTTTTCCTCTCACCACTCCTTAAACGGTGATGTTCTGATCATTGGTAAGCAATTTGACCATACCTAGGACATCAACAGTAGTCTATTCCTGATGAGTATGTCCAGCCTCCTCTTGTCTCCTCATTTCTAGTCTTATAATTTCAGCTACTGACTAGATCTTCCACCCTAAGTCATTAAGTGCACTAAGCATAGCTCTAAGTTTCTGAATCTTCCAGAGAACATGGTCTATGGAAATGGTGCCAAATGCTTGTTTTGGTTTCCTATCTTCTAAAGTTGACTATGGCCTCATATGTGGTACCTGATGGCGAAATGGTACCAAGGAGAAGGAGGTGTAATACTGCCAGAGGTCAAACTATTTTAGGGTTTTTCTAACAATTAGCTCTGGGACTTCCTACTGCCTCAGAAATGGGATTAGGGGCTGAACTTGTAGGAATGTCCCTTTGGGGCTTTCTACAGTTGTCCTTAGTGTTATCCCAGATCATCTGAGGACTGGTTTGTTACAATAGGTTTGGCACAGTATGCTTGAAAACACATGTATGTAAACATTTGGAGTTGGGATAAACATCACTTGGCATGGAGTTTTGTGGTTATCAAACTCTATAGAGCCTTATGGCTTCCTATGAAGCTAAGGGATGGGCTTCTAACCTGCCTACCTCACTTCACTAGAGGTGCTTTGGTTGAGAGTGGAGTGATTGAGTACACAGACCCTGGAGCTTCATGCTGTCCAGATATATGACTATGTGACCTTAAAAAAGATTCTTAACCTCCCTGTTCTTTAGTTTCATTTTCTGTAAAATGGAATTGATAACCAGGTTTACCTTATAGGGTTTTGTGAGGGGTAAGATGAGGGAAATACACTCGAACCATTTAGAACCAAGACTAATGCAGGGCATATGCTCAAGAAAGATTCTTGTTGGTGTAATTAGGACTTGGGGTAAGATTTGACTTCAGAAAGAAGTTTGTTTTGTTTTGTTTTCAAAGTCTAGGACGTTGACTTTTTAGTTCTTTCTGTGATTCCACAGATGGAAAGGCTATGACTCACCCCAATCATGCAGTTAATAGAATGACAATAATGTTTTGGGGCCCCTGACTCTCAACATAATGCTGTACCCCTTCCTGCCTGTTCAGCTACCTTGGACATCCCAGCTCCCTTCCAGTGTTAGTCATTACTCTTGGATCACTAGCAACAGAAAAAAATTCAAACTGGCTTAAACAGAATAAGAATTTATCTAGCTCTGGTCACCCCTGTATCCAGATCTGCTAACTGATATCTCCTTAGCCTAGCATCTCCTACCCTCTTCCCAGGGAAAGATCTTTCCTCCTAATTATGGGAAGAATCCAAAGATGCCCTCTTACAGTCTTATTACTCCAGTGTGTGGTATGTGTGCCCATTTTTGAAGCAGTTATTGTTACCAGGAGGCCCACATGCTCTGCCTGGCTAGAAATGGATCGGGTGCCCAACCCTGGAGCTGGAGGTGAGTAGGTTAGTCCTCAGCAACTTGACAGTGGCTTTGAGTGCAAGGGAGGATGCTCCCAAAGGAGAGCTGGCAGTGGAGGAGGGATTGCTGTGAAGGTCCTCATTTACAAAAATTGACTTAACCCCCACAGAACTGAATACCTCAAAGTCGACAGTCCTTTAACTTACAAGAGCTGGGCTATTTCAGTTTATATTATCAAATGGTTCACTACTGGTTAATCTCAGTTCACCCCCCACCCTTTGCTCCCCTCAGTGGCTGCCATGTCTTTCCCGCTCCCATGGCTCTGCTGATTTCTTGTACCTTTCCTGTTAACCAAAGATTATCAGGAGGATGCTTTTCAAAAAAAGTATTTAAACTTTGGACTGGGAAGGTGTGGTTGGTGTGTGACATTTTAGGTGATATTACATTGCCAACAGTTTTCACTGAGTCCATAAGTTTTTAGTTATAATTTGAGTGTGGGTGTTGTGCCTGTGAGATCCTATGGGCATCTAGCATGTCCCCTGTGACTGCTCAGTGGGGTGAGCTACAAGGATACGAGACCCCAGTGAGCTCAGGCTGCCTTTTCCATTCCTAGTGCCATTCCAACAAAGACACTGGCCTGTAAGGCCCTAAATAACCCTGCCTTGGAAATTGCACCTCTCCCCATGTACCACCATCACAATTAGCATGACTGGAAGCATTCCAGCTACACTTTAGAAATTCAGGCTTCAGGGACAGAGGAGTGAGTGTAGACTTCCCATGGAGGGTCCTCATTTATAAAATTTTCTCTGCCTGCCCTGATTGCAAAGCCCCTGTGAGCAAAACCTTAGTTTTATTATGGGGAGTTACTGATGCTAATATATGGCAGTCAATGTTGTTTGCAATCTATTTAAATTAAACATTATTTTGCACTGGCTCCCTGAAGAGTCTGTGTCACAAAAGAAGCAAATTTCATAAATCTAATAAACAACTATACAAACACATGCCTTTGTGCATTGATACCCCTTGAAATGGCTGTATTTTTGTAAGTTTGTTCTATATGATTGCAAAGACAGCTATTTGTGCTTATTTGTGCATGAGTAATTCGTGTTTCCTTGGAAGTCAAGCCAAAGGCAGACATTGGCTGCTTCTCGGCACATCTCTGTGTACACAGGGATCTATAAATATGAATGCTCCTACTTTCAGAGTTTGAAAATAAAACGACCAAATATTTTTTGAATGAAACTGGTCCGTCTTTTAATTCATACCAGCCCTCTGGAAAACATACTAATAAAACCACTGTAGCAATCACGTGTTTCTTTGGAAACATCGGTATAATTAGCCCTTTCAAGAAGGGAACAAAACTGTATTGGAAACCTCCATTTGAAGTACATTGAAGCCAAATACAGTACCTAATTACAGCGATGCAGTTTTTTCCTTGTGCTTTGATTTCCTGGCAAGTCATTATTTTAGGCCTTTGTTCCCCCTTCAACCACAGTCATAGTCTTGGCAGAAATTTTGCCGGGTGTAAAACCTCCAATCTGGTGGGTATCTCTTCTTTCTACTCTTCTCTCTTCTCTCTTCTTTCTTCTCTTCTTTCTTAAGGATATTCTCAGCAGTGACCAAACACGTGGTATACTTAGAGGGTTACCCCTGGAAATTCAGGAGTCCTTCCTCAGCCAGGCTCCAGAGACATTTCCATCTTTATCCCTTCTTCGTCTGTATCCCTAAGACACTCGGACCCTTGAATCGCTCTTCCCCATGGTTGCCATCCCTTTCTGCTCAAGGGAAGGATTATATTGGGGTGGGCTTTTGGAAGAAAGAGAGATCTTGGAGGAATCTGGGAAGGTTCCACATTGTGGAAGATTTGAGCTGGAGCCCTTACCTTCTCCTCAGTGAACTTTTGTCTTTTAAGCTTTGTGGAATGAAATCTTTGTCCCCCATGAAAGGAATCCCTCTGTGAGCAGGATGGGGAGACTGTTGGTGTGTTGGGAGTCTTCCTCTGGGGGAAGGGAACTAGAAGAACAAGTAACAAAAGCCTAATAAATACAGCTGGTGAAAGCTGGGATTTCCGAGTGACTGCTCCAGTGCTCAAAGGGGCTCTTGGGGTTTGGAGTTAAAACACCTCTCTTTACACCTGACTTAATGACTACCCTGAGGGAAGAGTTGTTCTGGCTGATTGAATTAGATTTCTCTTCACTTTCTGATTTACCCCCAAAACATGAACTGAGTTGAACAGTAAGGATCCTCAGTACTCCAGTCTCATTTCACTACACAATACCTAAAGTACACCTGATTCTATTATTATGTTGATTTCCACCCATTAGCCATAGCACCCTAATGAAGGCTCATATTACAGAGTATGGACGTTAGAATGAAAAGCAAACCAGGGGGAACATTTGCACTTGAATTTGATTTCTAGGAAACCACTCATTTAAAGTTCTCTTTGTAATTAATTTTTCTCATATATGTCAATGTATTGCAAAATTTTAAATGAAAATTAAATTTGAAACATGCCTTGAGACACAAAGTACCATCAATAGTAAATGTCTTTCCTCTGGAAATGATAATAGGTGTCAGTAAGCCATTTTCCAGCTGGTAGCTTCTGAGGCACTTGGGATAAATCTGAAATAACTCAACCATGGTTTCCCATGACTTCAGCACTGGGCCCTGCCTAACACTTAGCCTCTTCTCTTTTCTCACATGCTAGTTACCATGGTCTTCTTTCAGTACTGCAGTCTTACCCTACTTTGTCTCTTGCTTCTGGGAATATGTGCTATTTCCTTAGCCTGGAGCCCTCTTTGCCCTGCTGTTCATCTAAGAAATCTCCACTCACTTTTTGGATTTCACCTTAAACATTATGTCCTTTCCTGGACCACAGAAGAGGTTGGTTCCCTTGTTATCTATGCCCTTAATAGGTACTTTTGACCCCTCCTGCCATATTTGTAGTCATTTTTTTTCAGTATCTTTCTTTGTCATTAGAATATACGCTTACTGAAGGTAGGCACTGTATACATTTTTTCCTCCTATTTGAAGCTGTCACAACTAGCCTTGGCATATAATAGTCACCCAATAAATTTTTATTGGACAGATGTATGCCTGTGACAGGACAAAATATTTATGTAAAACTTTTAGCACAAGAGCCCTTTTTTTTCTGTTACCTTTTTTAAAAAAGTGCACATACTAGATTCTGTATCATTTCTGTGTGAGCTAGGGGATAAGAAAAGGATGAGAAAATCTAATAAATTAAAAACCATGGTGTCATTTTCAATATAATTAGCTCAAAATAGGCTCCATTTTCTTTCAAGCATGACTTTAAGAAGCTTCATGGATTGCTCACAGTGCCTCCTGGTAGTTATTTCCAAGACTGCCAGTGTTGAGCCTAGCAATAAATATTTCAAGCATAAGCTTTGGCTTTACATTGGTCCTTTTCTTTGGTATGCGTTGGAAACACTGACCTTACCACCTCCACATTCACCTCCAAACATTTCATTAAGTATGGATAGAATGTTCCAGAAGTTTTGTGCTGAAAGCGAGATATAGACTGAGCAAAAAATTCTTAGTCCTCATTGATTTGATTATAATGACTCTAAACTCCCAGGAGGTCTAGAACATAAGTAAGTCAAACTTTAGCAAATCCTATGCATCAAGCTCTTAGGCCCTAGGAAGGCTGGCACTGAATGTTCAAAGCATGACATTAGGGCCCACCAGGCTTGTGTCTCCATGCTGACCTCTTCCATTACAGCTCTCTTGCTGCAGTCCCAGGAGTCAGGCTGGGGGCCTGAGCTTCCCTTTTGCTGGATGATGAGCCATCCCAGCTGTAAAAGGATTTAGTTTGCTCCTAATTTAACTTTAATGCTTCTTTAAATTTTTGCTGCATATTCTTGGCATCATCAGAGTTTTCATTATTAATGAAGTTTTATTTTGGATCATTAAATTGTTAGAATTCTAATCAGCATTTAAAAATTATTAACTTTTATGCTTCTAAAATGTTTTTGAAGCATAGGAGTCTTGTGTGGTTCTGTACATAGCCTTAAACCTCCACAGGTGGTGGTCACACTGAATCAAATGATGCTTTTTAATGGAAAGTTACACCTTTGAAAATTTACATAGGAAATAATTCTTTGATCAAATTAAGGATATGCACTGCTGCAATAATTTACTTGGATAGCACAAAACTTTACAGAAATAGGAAATCTTTTCATCTCTACTCCCTGCTTCCCATCCAAGCTTATCCTGATATTAATAACTTCTACAGAAAGGGTGAAGTCTGGAACCAATTTATGATAACTTCATCATCTCTGCAGCATTTATTGAACTGGCTCAGAGAAGTTAGAGTCTTTTCAGGCTAAGAAAATACACTTTCAGACAAATATTAGTTTACCAGCAAAGCATTTCCTAGGAATGAAGCCTATCTACACATCATAAAATATTGAACAAAAATTTCTTAGGCCCTCATATTTCCCTGAAAACATTCTAGTCATGGAAGGTCAAAACAACAGCTTCAAAGTAACCAAGAGCAAAGGGTCTGTTGATCAAGTCAGGAGCCTTCTCATGGAATGAACTGTAGTCTGGAGCCCTTACAGTTTCTTAATCCTCAGCATTGATTAAGCACTGCTGTTTGCCAGGTGCTGTCTTAGGTTTCAGAAGGCTATGGGGGTGTGTAGGCACAGTCCTTGCCCCAAGAGCTCATCGCTTCTAGTCTTCTGAAAGCATTTAGTTACAGTAACCCTTGTATATGAACACAGGTCATGAGGTTGTGAAATGAGGTCATGTATGGCAAGGTTCTGAGAGTGCCTGACTCCACCTCCTCGGGTTACTCTAAGGGCATAATGCCATTGTAGAGATGAAGACAGTTTTGGTTTATGGTTAGAAACACAGGCATGAGGAGTATCTCAAAGCGAATGTCTGCAGTTGGCAGCAGCTTCTTTGGCGTTTGCTTCAAGTCTCTTATTGCATGAGTTTCAATGAAGTGTCTCTGAATTAGCTCAATACCACAATGCTGTCTGGTCTATTACTTCATCCTTTTTTTCCTCACTTTAATCATGACAGAGAAAGGACGGAGTGCAGCCAGAGTGCAGAGACAGTTCTTAGCATACGGAGGTTGATTTAAAAAAGAAAATAAAAAATATTAAAGAAAGGTGCTTTCTTTTTGACTTATGAAAAATTCTAGTTGTGTAAGAATTAAACATTTCTGTAAGTTTATCAGTGTCTTGACTTCATACCCTGCCTTTTTCTAGAAGTGATTTCAAGTCACCTAAAACAATACATGAAATATACCAAAATAACATGGGTAAAAGTGGGATGAAAGAAGAAATACAAATGGGTGAACACTAAGTGTTTTTGGAATCAACCTAAAGGCACATACTATGGAGACCAAAATACACCTATGAAAAGCAGAGTATGCTTGTGTCTATGATTCCTGATGCCAGGATAGCTCAGAACAAATGATAAGTGCCTTGGGACAAAACTTCTCTATAATTACCATCTCTTCCTGATGCACTGAATTCAGTTGTGTGGGTTGGTCCCTCTCAGGGGTAACTAAGTCGACAGACTATTTTCTGTTTTCAGTCAAACTCTTGAAGAGATTGTAAGTTCCTTGGGGCAGAAACTCTTTCTTTATAAAGGTGGCATCTGACAGAGTTCCTAGCACATGGTGGGTGCTGAATAAACACTGGTTGACAGGTTGAGAAAATTAAAAAATGTGAATCAGGTGATCTACTAAGTTGGAGCAAGGATTAATGTTTTTGTTTAGATGATGACTAAGTGACATTCTTGGACTCTGGCAGATTTTAATTTGCAACATTATATCTGGAATAAAGGTAGATATGCAAATCAAAGTAATTATATTCCTGGAAATTACTTGGCAATTAATAGATACCAGTCACTTAAAATAAAAATTGAATGCGTAGAAATATAGCATTTTAATATCTCTTAAAGAAAGCCTTAATGGAGCTAGTTTACAATAACTATATTATTATTTAAATATTTTTCATGTTTATTTATTTTTGAGAGAGAAGGAGAGAGAGAGACAGAGACAGAGCACCAGTGGGGGAGGGGCAGAGAGCGAAGGAGACACAGAATCTGAAGCAGGCTCCTCTGAGCTGTCAGCACAGAGTCTGATGCGACGCTTAAACTCAGGAACTGCAAGATCACAACCTGAGCTGGAATTGGACCCTTAACCGACTGAGCCATCCAGGTGCCCCCTAAACTATTTTTTAAAAAGAGACAGAGGCTTTTAAAAACATGTTTTACATTTTCTAGAATGCAGAGCTGGAAGGGATCTTCCAGAATGCCTCATTTACTCTCTGCCCGTTTCCCACCCTAGTTCTGCAGATGAAGAGATAGACCAAATACTTAACGTTTCTTCCTCAAGTTTATGGCACAGTTAAGATGGGGACTCTGAGTAACTTTCCCTTTGATCAAGCCGCACATGTCCTGACCACCGTTCCCTCACACCAGTTTGGTCAAGGGATAAAGTTGTCTCATAAAATAAAATTGAATAAAACATCAAGAATTGCATGAGGTGATATTGAAAATGTGAGGGTCTTTTTGGCAAATTTTAACAGTGGTAATATATCAAGATTTTAATTTGCCTGGTGATGTATCTGTTCACCCATAAGGTGTATCTGGCTTGAGTTTGATATGATTTACTACTGGTGGTGATTACTTTGATTCAATAGCTGATGTATTTACAGAAATTCAGGAACAGGTGTTTGTGATTCAGCAATGTCTCCAGCATCTAATTCAGTATGCAAGTTAGTAGGTCATGTATCATATTTATAGGAACTCCATTACATTCATAATAGGGTGAATTTTTTCCCTGGGCAAAATCTTGAAGTTTATCAGTGAGGTTACTACGTATTCATGGCCACGTATGTGAAAGTTTGTATATTTGAATTTAAGTGTTTTCTCCTCGTTCTTTCTGAATTATCTTGTTTGAGAAAGAAAGCATTGAGTAGCTTTTACTTTATAAATGCCCAGCTTTAAATTTTTTCTCCTTGTTCTTTGGGAATTATCTTCTTGTTTGAGAAAGAAAGCATTGAGTAGCTTTTACTTTATAAATTCTGAGCTTTGTTTTCCAGTGTCCCAATGGTGGGAGGGAACGCTTTAGGTGTTTGGAAGGGATGTTAAATGAAAATCTTGGTGCCTCAGGAGAGGGGCCAGTAGGACACTGAGTGAGGCCTGAGTAATGCCGCTGGATGTTGGGATAAAGAGCTCATTCAGTCTCCTGGGTCTGTAGACCTTGTGCTTGTTTCAGGGCTGTGAGCAAGATGCTAAAATATATTGCTGATCCCTTGCCTCAGGGAGCTGCGTCAAGGCTTAAACTTGATTTAAGCACACAACACCTGGAAATATTTTCATCCTCTTCACTCCAGGCTGGATTTGAACTGCCGACTCAGAGATGAAGCATTCTACAGCTCAGATCCAAGCCCTATAGTCAATCAAGCTCCTTCCTCAGACATTTCCTATTGTGCTAGGTCCTGAAAGATGATATTAAATGGTCTTGAGGAAAAACAGGGTGTTGTTGCTACTGTTGGCATTGATGGCAATATTGACATGCTATAGTTGGGCTAGAGTTCTTTTATTTTATGAAAATAAAAAGCAGAAATTAGCCTGTATACCAGAAAGCCAAACCAGAAAGACAGGCCATGATCTATACAACAGCAGGACAGTCTGATTATACAGTTCTGCACAAAAGAAACAGATAAATTTTTCTAAAGAGGCTTGCCAGCATTTCTAGTCATAAATGTGTGTTCAACTGATAGTCTAATTGCCTCATTTATAGTAGGAGGACATGCTGGTCTTCTTCCACATTATTTACTCTTCCACTGAGTTTTGGAGTAGACAGCGAGATGGCAGTTCAATCCTTAGGACTGCTTGTCTTAAACATTGCTTCTCTCTCCATGACAAGTGTTTTATTGTCACTTCTGACTGGAATTCTCTTTTGTTTAGTCAGTTGTCCATCTTTCCAGAGTTCCTGAGTTTCGGTGAAGCTTCTGAGAATAATTTTTAAACCCTTTAAGCTTTCCTGGCTCTTCAAAAATGAACTATATTCCTTTATGAGTGAATAGGACAAACTGGAAACAATCCTGTGCATTGGAACACAGTAATTTATACCCATAATACATTTCCCTTTGTGCATATTCATCCATAAAATTGTTGCAATCACTTGGCTAGATACATAAGGCATTCATTCATTCATTCATTCATATATTTATTCAGCACTGAACAGGCATTGGACTAGACTCTAGGGATGCAAAATATGGAAAGGAACCATCCTTGTCTTCTAGAGTTTCTAGATGCTCCCTTCTAGTGGGTACTAACAAAATCTATTACTTTAAAGTGAGTGTGTACAAAGTATAGATAGAGAAACAGGGAAGGATTGTTCAAGTCTATTTGGAAGAACAAGAAAAGATTTCACAAAGAGCAAAACTTTAGGGTAAGATGTAAAAAGAAAAATGTTTGCCAGAGTGGTCAAAGGAAGATACTGAAGTAGGGATGCTATTAACATTGTTTTATGGATGAAGAAACTGAGGCTAACAAAATTAAAAGACTTCATCAAGGTTATAAACCAGTCGATGAGAATTCAGGTAGTTGAACTGAGATCTTCCATTCTGTTTTCAGTACATCCCCATCACCTATCAACAATTCAGTATATGGATTTTTCAAATTTTCATAATTCTGTAAGAGCCAGAGTGTATATATAGTCATCTTGTTTGAGTATGTAAAGGCATTGAAGTGTTAAGGAGAGAGATAAAAAAAATCTAACTTATATTTGTAATTTTTATTTTGTATATTATTTTTACCGATGTGTGAACCATATATAATCAAGTATAAATCTTAAGTGTGTAGCTTGACGAATTTTTAAAAAGTAGAAATACCCATAATCAAGAACTAGAATACTACAAGCCCCTCCACAGTCTCCCTCATGTCAGCTCTTAGTAATTATAGCCCATATAAATTAACCACTCTTCCATCTTCCATATAAATACATGTTTTTAAGTTTTATAAAAATAGAATCACATAATATGTACTCTTTTGTGTCTGGTTTCTTTTTCTCATCATTATGTCTGCAAATTCACCAAGTCACAGCATGTAGTAGTAATCTGATTTATCATTGTTCTGTAATATTCCATGGTAGGAATATACCACACTTATTCATTCTTTTGTCTATGAACATCTGGGTTATTTGCAGTTTGAGTTTATTATGAATAATGCTTCCAAGAACATTTCATGGGTGTCTTTAGTGCACATATGTGCACATGTCTGTTGGGTATACTTTTAGGAGGAGAGTTTCTGGATCATAGAATATGTATATATCCAACTTTAGTAGTTAGTGCCACACAGTTTTCAATTCAGTCTAATTTTTCAGTGTCTTCATGTATATATTTAGTTACACATTCAGTGTCTCATGTATAATGGGCTGAAGGTGTGCTTTTCCTATATGTATGTGCAGTTGATCTGGTGCTGTTTGTTGAAAAGATCAGCCTTTCATGACTGTATTGTTTTGTCAATATGGTGGCACTTTTGGCAAATATCAGGAGATCATGTAAATGTTAGTCTAAATCTGCATTCTCTATTTGATGTCACTAGTGTCTAGTTGTCCATAAGGGAGCCAAAACAATGCTCCCTTAATTATTGAAGCCTTATAATGTCTTTCTATCTGGTACTATAAGCCCTGTCATTTTGTTCTTGTTCTTCAGATAGTCTTTCCTGTTCTTGGCCCTTGCCATTTCTACAAAGGAAGCTTCATTTTAATTGGGACTCTACTGAATCTGTTAGGGAAGAAATGAAGTTTTATAATAATGAATATTCCAATCCATAAATGTGATGCATCCTTTTGCGTATTTGAGTGTTCTTAAACTGCTTGCACTATGTTTTTTACTTTTCTATGTAGGGGTTTTACACATCTTCCTTTAATTTATTTCTAGGTATTTGAGGATTTCTGATGCTATTATAAAAGTTCTGGCTTAAAAAAACCTTCCTGGGGCGCCTGGGTGGTGCAGTCGGTTAAGCGTCTGACTTCAGCCAGGTCACGATCTCGCGGTCCGTGAGTTCGAGCCCCGCGTCAGGCTCTGGGCTGATGGCTCGGAGCCTGGAGCCTGTTTCCGATTCTGTGTCTCCCTCTCTCTCTGCCCCTCCCCCGTTCATGCTCTGTCTCTCTCTGTCTCAAAAATAAATAAAAAACGTTGAAAAAAAAATTAAAAAAAAAAAAACCTTCCTAATCATATGCATGCTGCATCTATCTATCTATCTATCTATCAACACATATAAAATTTGCTGTTTCTTTTCTTTTTTTTTTTTTTTACATTTTTTAATTTATTTTTGAGACAGAGACAGAGCATGAACAGAGGAGGGGCACAGAGAGAGGGAGACGCAGAATCCGAAACAGGCTCTGGGCTTTGAGCTGTCAGCACAGAGCCCGACGCAGGGCTTGAACTCACGGATCGTGAGATCATGACCTGAGCCTAAGTCGGATGCTCAACCGACTGAGCCACCCAGGCGCCCCCAAAATTTACTGTTTCTTAATATTGAGTTTAAGTTAAGAAACATTGTTAAGTTCATTTATTTGTTGACTGTAGTTTAAGAAGTTTCCAATGCACGTAATATATTATCTGTGAATAAGAACAGTTACTTTCTGCTGTAGACTAAATGTTTGTATCTGCCCCACCCCCTCCAAATTCCTATGTTGAAACCCAACCCTCACTGTGATCATATTAGGAGGAGGGGGCTTTGGGAGGAGATTAGGCCATGAGGGTGAAGCCCTCATGAATGGGATAGTGTCCTCTTAAAGGAGATCCCAAAGAGCTCCTTCTCACCTTCTGCCATGTGAGGACACAGTAATAACACAGCTGCGTAGAAACCTGAGCGTGGGTCCTCACCAGACACATCTGCTGGTGATTTGATCTTGGACTTCCCAGCCTCCAGACCTGTAAGAAATAAATTTCTGTCATTTATAAGCCACCTAGTCTATGGTATTCTGTTAGAATAGCGTGGATGGACTAAGATGCTTTCCAGGACTTAATATATTGTTTTTTGTTTTCTATTGCACTGTCTAGCACCTCCAGTAAACGAGGCAGTGATAACTGACATCCTTATTTTGTTCTTGATCTTAGGCAGGGAAAATTTTAATATGTCACTATTGAAACTCCTGTTAAGTCTGACATTTGTTATAGGAGTTTTCCATTACCTATAATCAGATTAGAGGTGTTTGCTTCTATTCCTAGCTTGCTAAGAATAGAGTATTCAAGGTAGATAAATTGCTGCTCCTTCTGTGGGGAAGAGGCAGTGAAAGTTGGTAAGAAATTCTGGAAATGTGATTCCAATATGGCTGAATCCTGGCTAGTGGCACATGAGGGAACTGGGAATTTGCTCATGATAAAAAAGTAGAAGAAAAAAGAAGAGAAAGCTAAGTAGGCGTAGACAGAGGAGTCTTCTTCTCTCTTTGTTTTTCTCTCCTGAGTCACATTTCTCTTATCATGAACCTCTACGATTCGGCTTCTCTCACCATTCTTGTATCTTTTTTTTCTCCTTAATTTCCATTATAGAGTGCAGTTCACATATGCCTTTGCTAATATAAACAGTTACGCATGCTTCAACCCATGAACAACCCATTCTTTTGTTCCCTTTAGCTGGGAAACCACTTTTAATTTGTAGTGTGAGTGACTGGTGACCAGCTCAGTCAATACTGTACCATGAACCACTGTAGCAGATGTCTGTTGACCTCACATTTAGGGCAACAAGGTAAGATCTTGTGTTTCACAGCTCCCCTCTGGAACTTTCTGCCCCAACCCCTCACATTTTCTAGTAACAGCTGTGCTCTTGGAGTCTTGATGATTAACAAAGTATCAAACCATTCCCCTGGAACCCTCTAGAATTGCCTCTCATGGGGAATCTGATGGATCTCTACTTCACAGATGGTTTATCAGTACATCAAGTAATAACTTGCTCTTCTGTCTCCATTCTCCTGGGTACATTTTAGAGGAAAAAAAATCTCCAGGTTCATATGATAGGTGTTTCATCTTTGTTAACACAAGCACCTGGTAATGAATCTTTATAATATTAGCTGCATGCTGAACCAGCCCTATCCCTGAATTCACTTGGAGACTCTATAACTCCACATTTGCTTTAGCTTTCTTACGAAAGCTTGAGATTATTTATTTTCTCTGTGTATATTCTTGGCATATTTCTGCCTAGAGGAAGAGCAAAATCAATAAGTCCTACAGTTTTATTAAGTTTCTTAAAGAGCACGATATCTGATCTGCTGGCTTGAGTTGTTTAATCACTATCCTGTATGAATCCATCTTTGGATGGTGTTTTTTTTTTTTTTCCCTGCATGTTTTTCAGTTGTCTTTCATAATAGTGTTGTCTAACTCACTAACTTTATTTAAAGAATAATTGCTGCTCCTAGCAGCATGTCAGTGCCTTTGGGTGTAGCCCAAAGCAGCCAAAGGTAAAGAATATTTTCCTACGTACACATTCTTTTGCCTTTAAGCCTGCTGTACTATCGGTCAATTTCTCTTCTGTTTTTTCCTATGGGTCTAATTGTGGCAAGCTTAGCTGCCACTCAGCCTACCCCAATTTGCAATAAAAGTCAAGTGAGATAACATGACATGTATCCAATTTCACTCTAATATGGAGAGTCAGGTACACAGGGCTTGGGATAAACTAAAGTGGTCTGTTCCCAAGTTACTAGGGTCTATTGAAGAAAATCATACAGCAGGTAGAACAGACCCTTCAACCTCAGCCAGACTCTCGGGGCTGCCTGGGGTCATTCCCCACACAGCTAGTCAGCTGCTTCTCCCTTTTGTCTCAATAGCTGTTCCAAATGTTCACCACTTTCTTCAGATTCCTTCCTGTGCCCTGTCCTCTCTTGTTCTCAGCAGAGGAACTTGCCTTCTTATTCATTCAGAAAGACAAGAAATAACTCACCCCCATAACCCAAAACCACCCATAAAATGTATTTCCATCAGGACACGTGCTTTCAGTCTTTCCTATTTTCCATGAAAGACTGTCCGTCCCACTGCTGAAGTCTAATTCATCTACCCACCCACCTGCGCTGGAGTTTGTCTTCTGCCTTGACAGAGACCTTGGGCCATCTGCCGTCCACTTTATATCATTTGCTCCCTTCAACACATGAATATGCTCTTTATAAAAATATCCTCTGACCCCATATCACCCTCTAGCTACTGTTGTAGATCTCTTTTCCTTTGTGGCCTGACTTCTTAAAGAGCCATTTACATTTCCCATTTCCCTTCCTCACTGGCCATTTACTGCTCAACGGACAGTGATTTGTCTTCTCTCCCCACAACAGTAATGAAATTATTTCCACCAATTAACTTCATATTGTTAAATCTGATGGATATTTGACAATGTTAACGATGCCCTCTTTCTTAAGCCTCTCCTCTTTTAACTTTCATGACTTTTTTCTCCTTTGGTTGTCCTGTCATGTCTCTGGACACTCCTCTCAGCTTCCCACAGTGGTTCTTTTTCTTGTGTCCCCTCTAAATGGCAGTGTTTGCAAAGGTTTCTTCCCAAATGGGGGTACATTTTCCACACTGACTTCCACAACCACTAAAAATGGCTGACTCATAACTTTAAATATATAGCTCACTCCTCTCTCAGAGTTTCACACTCCTATTCATTTGACTATCTCTTAGTCACTACAACTCAGCATCCTCAAACTAGTCTCGTTGTCCTTGTTCCTAAGCAGGCTGCTTCTGTAGTAAAGAATAGCACTAGAGGCCCAGAAGGAAACCTGAGTCATTCCCAAATTTTCTTTCTTAGCCAGTATGTCTTTGAAAGCTTTCTCTCCTAGACATAGCATAAATCTCTCCGTTCTCGTTGTCACTGCTTTATTTCATCTAATTGCCTGCATAGCTTTCTAGCTGGTCCTTTGAAAATTTAGTCTGACCCCAGAAAATCCAATACACTTACTCTTACTAGAATGATGCTTCTAAAAAGTGGATCTATGTTAATTTTTCCAAATCTTATCTATAGATTTGAAGCAAGTCCAATAAATACTGTGACCTTTTTTGTGTGGATTTAAAAATGTGACTCTAAAACAGTTAAAAAAGAGCAAAGACCTAAGAACAGCCAAAACATTTGTGAAGAAGGTTAGGGTGGAAACACTTGATTTACTGATGCCAAGGTTTATTCTAAAGCCATGTTCAAGGCAGTGTATTATTGCCTCATGGATAGATGATCAACCAATGATACTTAATAGAAAGCTCAGGAAGAGACACACTCATAAATGGAACTGTGTGTGATCTTTGACAGAGTAAAAGAGGGAAAACAGAAACTATCCCATATTTCAAGTATGAGGAACTAAAACAAGAAAACGGAGATATAGATAAATGAAGGGCTGAAAGGGCAAAGGTTTGGGACACAGTGGTGCCATTAGCTTTGCAATTCACAGCTACAACCATCCAGAGAGTCAATATCTGGCTGCTACTCAGCGGTCAGCAAACTGCAGCACACTCCTACTGAAGTCATAACATCCCCAAGACTGACGACTGGCATAGGAATTCCAAGTCCATCTGGCTCTTAAAAGCCCTCCTATACACCCAGATCTGTATTTCCTTTGCCATAGTTGCTGGGAATGAATTGTTTCTATCTCCCTGCTGCTTTCCAAATTTGCATAAGTGCATTTCTCTGACAGCAGCTAAACCACATCTCAAAGCTTGCTGGCAAAGAAGGTTGGAAAAGTCAATTCCTTGGTTTCTAGCTTATGTCATACAGGGGAGAGCAAGAAGAGGAAATCAATGGGTGCCAAGGGCCACAGAAAACATCTAGCAAAGGATCATTGAAGATCAATGAAGAAAGGAAGAACTGTTCAATAAATAGTGTTAGGACAACTGGATATCCATTCAAAAAAACATTGAGTTCCTGCCTCATACTGCACAAAGGAGTCAACTCAGAGAGAGAAGGACTTTGCAAAAAGAAAAACTTTAGGGAGAATATATAGGAGGATTTTTTTCTGGTTCTGGGGTAGGGAAGATTTGTCAAACAAGATATAAAAAGTTCTACCTTCATAAAGGAAATTATTAATTCAACCATATTAAGATTAATAACTTGTGTTTACCAAAGAACATCATAGAGTAAAAATACAACAAAGTGGTAGAATGTATTTGTCACACATACAGCCTATAGAAGTTTAATACCCAGAATATATTTTAAAAAATTACCAATCAATAAGAAAAACACATACACCACACAAAATAGAAAAATGGGCAAATGACATGTGAGTATATGGTCAGTAAACCTAAAAAGGTATTTAATCACTTCAATAATCAGGGAAATAAAAATTATGATCAACCTGAAACATTACACTTGTTATGTGATAAATATTGAGGAAAAATTGGATCATCCTGAATTCTCCTTCCTACCGACCACATCTTTGTGTGTTTGATATCCTAAACACAGCCTAAATTTTGTTGTTTTTGCTTTGTTTTCATCCTCATTGTCACTGTGTTAACTCACAAAGTATTGGTGAGAATATGGATCAATAGGAATTCTTATATAATGGTCCTGAAGCGGTAAATTAGAAAATCCTTTTGGAAAACAATTTGGCATCAGTTTGGAAATAGGAAAATGGAAATACCATATAACTGAGCAATTCCATATCTAATGTAGACCTGAGAGAAATTCTTGTACATGTGTCCAGAGTGTCCTCTTACACTTTGTCCTATCACAGTTTGTAATAGCCAAGAATTGGAATTCTTTCTCAAGAGAATGGACGTATACATTGTGCTACATGTACATGATGGAATATTACACAGTGGAGAAAATGATCCATAGCTATATTCAGTAACATAGGAATGTTAGAAATCTGATGTTCAGTTTTAAAATAAGTCCTAAAAAAACATAAACAGTATGACAGCATTAAGATAATTCTCAAACACAAAAGTTAAACAATATGTTTAATGGGTTTTTTTTAATTATTTATTTATTTTGAGAGCGAGAGAGAGTGGAAGAGCAGAAAGAGAGGGAGACAGAGAATCCCAAGCAGTCTCCATGCTGTTAGTGCAAAGCCTGTTGTGGGGCTGGAGCTCATGGACGATGGGATGAAGAGCTGAGCCGAAATCAAGAGTCAGATGCTTAACCAACTGAGCCACTCAGGCGCCCCAATGTTTTATTTTGTTTTTTAATGTTTGTTTATTTTTGAGAGAGAGACAGAGACAGAGAGACAGAACACGAGGAGGGAAGGGGCAGAGAGAGAGGGAGACACAGAATCTAAAGCAGGCTCCATGTTCTGAGCTGTCAGCCCAGAACCGGATGTGGGCCTTGAACTCACAAAGAGTGACATCATGACCTGAGCCGAAGTCGGACACTTAACCGACTGAGCCACTCAGGCACCCCTAATAAAGGGCTATTTTTAAAAAAATAGAGCTATTTTTAAAAAGCAAGGTAGAGACAAACAGAATTCAGAGTAGTGCTTTATCTTTGGCTTAGTAGGGAGGGGATGAGATGAAATAGAAGAGAAATGCACAAGTAGATGCAACTTATTCATAATGTATTCACTGGATAGTAGGTTCATGAGAATTCCATGTATTATTATGCTTTTCAACATAAATATATGTTAATAAATTATATTGTGTGTGTCAGAAATAACACTAAAAATATAATGAAAAATCTGTATTCTAAGATGTTTAGCTTGTTTTAGGAGTAAGGGCTGTCACTTTTAAATATCTATTTCATTTTTGATGTTTAGTAAATAAATTATGATATTAAAAAATCTTGTGCTCTATCATACATCTCTCTCACACATGTGACCACACAATTGCTAAAAATATTAATTTTAGCTCAGTGCCAGAATGGCTTACTGCCCACCAAAACACAAAAGCAGTATACAGAAAGCAAATAACACTGATTTACAAAACTGGAGGAAATGTAACCTACATTGAAAAGCACCTGGGGATTTTATGTGCTAACATCCCGTAGGGGAAATAAACCTGTGAAAATGACAAAGTAGAGTCAGGATCAATCACTATGGGTTTGGTTTTCTTTTGAAATCTTAGTATATTTCACTGTTGGAAGTGGTGGGAGGGAAAAGCAAAAGGAAATAAAAGACGAAATTGCTCATTGTCTCTCTTTTTAATCCTCCATTATCTCCCTATTCCTTTTTGGACAAGGTTCCAACACTTTACCTTTATATACATGCTTCCCCTCTTAGGGTCTCTCATTTTTCTGCCTGTCCAGCCTCTCTCCTGTGACATCCAGGCCTCCTCCTGCTCATACCCTTCTCATAAGCTAAATTCAACTTCCTGTGGATCTCTGAGTAGGTCCTGCTGTTGCACGCCTCTGTGCCTTTGCCCAGGCTGGTTGCTCTTCCTGGAAATCCTATTCTTTGCTTCTTTCCCTCGCTGACCTCTCACTAGGAAGTCTTGACTGACCCTTTAGTGTGAGGCTCCCTTAGTTCTTTGTGCGTAACTTTCTCACTATAGTTACCATGCTCCCATAAAAGTTAATTTTCCTGTCTTTCCTATTAGACCTTAAGCTCTTTGGTATCAAAGATTATATCTTTTTTTTTTTAGATTAAACAGCGCTACCCTGTGCTTATCACAGTGCTTTATAGTCAATAATGTTAACTGCATCAACATGTATGGGAAGGAACTACTTGGAGCCTGAATTTCTTCACTGCATTGAGCTCTCCTCCACTGTTTTTCCTGAGGGCTGGAGAACTCCTCCCCCTCACCTTACCCACTTAACTCCTAACTCACTTCCTCAGGAATCTTTGTTTTCCATGACTAGATGGTTTTCCTCTATATGTACTCTTCATAGCTCCATAGAGTACTCTCATTGCAGTTGAATCTTTATGTCAGCTTGTATCATTCTTTAAATAGTGTTTGCTTCTCCCACTAGACTGTAAGCTACATGAATGGAGGGACCAGGTCTGCTTTTGTTAATTTTTGCACTTCTACATGGCATAGGGTATACTTGCAATGAGAACTTAATGAAAGACTGAACTAGGAGCGTGGCTGGAATTGAGAACACAAGGATCATGTATGATGGAATGGCAGGGGACATACAGTCTACTCTGCCACCTGAATGCATGGGCAAGGGAGATGTGGTCTATTTAAAGAATATTTCCATGGATACCTACAGGAGAGGTGAACATGGAGAATACAGCATGGTACTTGTCACAGGTACTGCTGTCCCTTTGTGGCTCATGAATTTACAACTGCATCTAAAGGAGAGAAGGTTGACAGGCAGAGGGTGAAGAACTTCCTTTCCCTGAGGGAAACTCAGGTGTATGAAATATACTGCTACATGTCCCAGTTGACAAAGTTATACAAATTGGAGGTGAGGAGGAAAATCTCTGGCTGCTACAGAATCCAGGATGGTGTTTTGGGTTCAGGGTGACTGAATGGCCCCGGGTGGAACCCAGGACATCCTTAGCTTGAACTTGAGTATTCCCTCTTTGACATCAGGTGCAGCATCAATGGCCAGACACTGCTTTCCAATGCATGTTGGGGCAGCTATCCACAATAAAGATGGTGGGGATGGGTAGGGAGAAAAACCACATGTACTCTTACATGTGCCTGAGGCAGAAATAACTAAGCTTCCACAACCCTATGAATCCTGCCTTTTGCAGGTAGAGTGTACAGCAGGGGAATTAAAAGGTTTTAAAATTTTAAAAACTTGATCCCTTTATATCCATAGGTTGCTGAGGCCTGGAAAAGTCAGGATATGTCATTGTAGTTCTCTATGTTTTCAGCTAAGAACTAGGGTTTCTGAATTATTCAAAGTTTTACACTGGATATAGTTTCTAGTCTCAATCTTTAGTCATGTGTTTTACTGGCCAATTTACATAGTTTATGGTTTGACTTATAAAAAAAGCCCTTTAGTTTGACCATCTGGAAGTAGTACAGATTATTGATGTTAATTACTTCTCTTCCATATTCTATTTTTGTGATCCTCTCAGTTTTCAGCCTTTGGTGATACATATGACCATCATTAATATTTCATGTCACAAAGATGGCCTCTAGGTCTTCATTAAGTGAGCTTATATTGCCAAATAAATATGTTGAATCTGGGAGAACAAAGCCATTTATTGCCTCAGACTTTTTGCCTAAACTGGGTTATATCTTCTGTATTATCTTCATATTGAACCAACTTTTATGCTGAAGCCTTCAATGACTCTGGAAGCAATTTTTATTATCTGTAAGATACTTGACATGTGCAGACTTTCCTTTGCACGAGAACTTCAATTCAGTTACCAGTGACGATGCTTCCATCCTTCAAACAGAGGCACTTCACTGCATTCAAGAGAGGAAACCTGAAAAGTGTGTGTGGGAGGGGCACCACACTATACTTAAGGGGAGCTTGGATATGTTTTGGCTCTTCTACTGACTCTGGGCCTCGGATTTTTTCCTCCGTACAAGGATGTTGATTAATATCATCAAGCAAAGAGAACAGATCAGCACCCAGTAGTGGTGTGAAGGTTGGGGCAGACATTGCAAAAACTCAGCAAATACACGCACACGCACACACACACACACACACACACACACACACACACACACACAGGCCCCAAGTGTAGGGAAGGCCTGATGCCTATCAGAAGGTGGTGCAGGGGGGCATGACCCAGAGCTAGAGAATTTCAGCAGGGCTAAGTGGTCCAAGCAAGTCTTATGCTGTTGCCTTCTCCTCTAACCTCCATCTGCCTAAAAATACCTTATTTAATCTAATTCTTTTTTTATATCAAAGTTGTTTTATTATTTTTTTTCCAATATATGAAATTTATTGTCAAATTCATTTCCATACAACACCCAGTGCTCATCCCAACAGGTGCCCTCCTCAATACCCATCACCCACCCTCCCCTCCCTCCCACCCCCATCAACCCTCAGTTTGTTCTCAGTTTTTAAGAGTCTCTTATGCTTTGGCTCTCTCCCACTCTAACCTCTTTTTTTTTTTTTATCTTCCCCTCTCCTGTGGGTTTCTGTTAAGTTTCTCAGGATCCACATAAGAGTGAAAACATATCGTATCTATCTTTCTCTGTATGGCTTATTTCACTTAGCATCACACTCTCCAGTCCCATCCACGTTGCTACAAAGGGCCATATTTCGTTCTTTCTCATTGCCATGTAGTACTCCATTGTGTATATAAACCACAATTTCTTTAACCATTCATCAGTTGATGGACATTTAGGCTCTTTCCACAATTTGGCTATTGTTGAGAGTGCTGCTATAAACATTGGGGTACAAGTGCCCCTATGCATCAGTACTCCTGTATCCCTTGGGTAAATTCCTAGCAGTGCTATTGCTGGGTCATAGGGTAGGTCTATTTTTAATTTTCTGAGGAACCTCCACACTGCTTTCCAGAGCGGCTGCACCAATTTGCATTCCCACCAACAGTGCAAGAGGGTTCCCGTTTCTCCACATCCTCTCCAGCATCTGTAGTCTCCTGATTTGTTCACTTTGGCCACTCTAACTGGCGTGAGGTGATATCTGAGTGTGGTTTTGATTTGTATTTTCCTGATGAGGAGCGACGTTGAGCATCTTTTCACGTGCCTGTTGGCCATCCGGATGTCTTCTTTAGACAAGTGTCTATTCATGTTTTCTGCCCATTTCTTCACTGGGTTATTTGTTTTTTGGGTGTGGAGTTTGGTGAGCTCTTTATAGATTTTGGATACTAGCCCTTTGTTTGATATGTCATTTGCAAATACCTTTTCCCATTCCATTGGTTGCCTTTTAGTTTTGTTGGTTGTTTCCTTTGCTGTGCAGAAGCTTTTAATCTTCATAAGGTCCCAGTAATTCATTTTTGCTTTTAATTCCCTTGCCTTTGGGGATGTGTCGAGTAAGAGATTGCTACGGCTGAGGTCAGAGAGGTCTTTTCCTGCTTTCTCCTCTAGGGTTTTGATGGTTTCCTGTCTCACATTCAGGTCCTTTATCCATTTTGAGTTTATTTTTGTGAGTGGTGTGAGAAAGTTGTCTAGTTTCAACCTTCTGCATGTTGCTGTCCAGTTCTCCCAGGACCATTTGTTAAAGAGACTGTCTTTTTTCCATTGGATGTTCTTTCCTGCTTTGTCAAAGATTAGTTGGCCATACGTTTGTGGGTCTAGTTCTGGGATTTCTATTCTATTCCATTGGTCTATGTGTCTGTTTTTGTGCCAATACCATGCTGTCTTGATGATTACAGCTTTGTAGTAGAGGCTAAAGTCTGGGATTGTGATGCCTCCTGCTTTGGTCTTCTTCTTCAAAATTACTTTGGCTATTCGGGGCCTTTTGTGGTTCCATAGGAATTTTAGGATTGCGTGTTCTAGTTTCGAGAAGAATGCTGGTGCAATTTTGATTGGGATTGCATTGAATGTGTAGATAGCTTTGGGTAGTATTGACATTTTGACAATATTTATTCTTCCAATCCATGAGCAGGGAATGTCTTTCCACTTCTTTATATCTTCTTCAATTACCTTCATCAGCTTTCTATAGTTTTCAGCATACAGATCTTTTACATCTTTGGTTAGATTTATTCCTAGGTATTTTATGCTTCTTGGTGCAATTGTGAATGGGATCAGTTTCTTTATTTGTCTTTCTGTTGCTTCATTGTTAGTGTATAAGAATGCAACTGATTTCTGTACATTGATTTTGTATCCTGCAACTTTGCTGAATTCATGTATCAGTTCTAGCAGACTTTTGGTGGAGTCTATCAGATTTTCCATGTATAATATCACGTCATCTGCAAAAAGTGAAAGCTTGACTTCATCTTTGCCAATTTTGATGCCTTTGATTTCCTTTTGTTGTCTGATTGCTGATGCTAGAACTTCTAATCTAATTCTTTATGCCTCTTCTCTCTCCATCACTGACCTGCTTTCCTCCTTTGACATTTCTTTATTTTTTATTTTTATAAGTTTATTTATTTATTTTGAGAGAGAGCGAGCATGGGAGGGGCATAGAGAGAAGGAGAGAGAGAATCCCAAGCAGGCTCCATGCTTTCAGCACAGAGCCAGACATGGGACTCTAACTCATGAACTGTGAGATCATGACCTGCGCCAAAACCAGGAATTGGATGCTTAACCAACTGAGTCACTCAGGAACCCCAACATCTCTTTAATAGGACGCTTTCTGCTACAAGTTAGACTTCTGTCTTCCCACTTATTTGAGCTAGCAACCTCAAGTAATTTGGACAATGCTCATCCTGGTTTAGTTCACAAGGGTTCTTGTGACCTTAATCAGCTCCATTTTAGTTGTGTCAGGCCATCAAGCCCACTGCCTATCTTCAGAAAATCCAACTCTCACTTGTTGGTTCTTTCCTGAGTTCAGCAGTCTAGAATTTCAGGCACATGAGCATTAATGTTTACTAACATGCAAATTCACAAGCCTTATGGGAGACTTGAGCAATGAGTAGGAGAGGAGTGGGATTTCTCCTATTCTAGGTCAGTCCCCTGCTCCACCAGGGAGAACTACCAGCCTGCTGCTTCTTAGAGTGGAGGCCTTTATTTAGTAAGTGCATCTGAAGATAAACATTGATGTTTTAGAGTTCGCATTACCTAAACCCATACCGAAGAAGGGGTATTTCCCTTCTTACCAGCCCTGTTCTTTAGAAACTATGGTCTCTTCTTATTGCTCTGCTAAATTTTAGATTAATGTATGCTCAGTTTTGGATCTGGAGGCACCAGCAAAATCTCATAGTTGGTTCTAGTTATTTTCATTTCAAACTTCTCTGTGATAGGAAATCTATTGGTACTTTATTTTCGATCAGTTTATTTTCTACTTTCTCTGTCTAATATTTTTCATTACAAGTGGAAACATAAATGCCTTTTTTAAAATCAGCTTGGTTTTTCACATAGACAGCATTTTGCTCCAACAGTTTTCTGTGTAAGTCATTATTTCGCTGATTGTGTTTTCTGTATTTATTTATCAAATTCTGGATCATTGATCATTTAAATATCAGCACATTAAAAAATCTATATTTGGACATGTAATTTTGATACCCAACAAGCAATGTACTATAGTTTGGTCACTTAGATGATTCATATTATGTAATTTCTGTGTTTGACTTCTGCTCATTGAACATTCTGAACTATCTCATATTATTGGTTTCAATTGGCCCAGTGCCTCCACTTCTAAATGCAACACTGGGACTCTTTCCCTTTCTTGGTTATCTCCATAAAAGAGAAGCCCATAAATAGCTAAAATTTTCCAGGAGTCTTGAACTCTGACCTATCTCGTAGGGCCCAAGATGAGAATTCGATTTTCTTAATATTCTTCAGTTTCTTATTCTAAAAACATGGCCTATAAAATCCCATCTGTGGGGCACCTGGTTGGCTCAGTTGGTTAAGCGTCTGACTCTTGATTTTGGCTCAGGTCATGATCTCATGGTCTGTGAGTTCTAGCACCGTGTCGGGGTCTGTGCTGACAGCATGCCGCCTGCTTGGGATTCTCTGTCTCCCTCTCTCTGCCTCTCCCTGCTTGCTCTGTATCCCTCTATCTCAGAAATAAATAAACATTAAAAAAAAATTAAAAATTTAAAAAATACATCTTTGTAATCCCATAGGTGACAAACCAGTTGTATTAGCTTCCTAGGGCTGTCATAACCAAGTACCACAGACTGGGTGGCTTCAGACAACAGTTTACTGAGAAAGAATCTGTTCTATGCCTTTCTATTAGCTTTTGGTGGTTGCTGGCAATCTTTGGCATTCCTTGGCTTCTAGGTATATTATTCCAGTCTCTGCCTCTGTCTTCACATGCCATTCTCCTCTATGTGTCTCTGTGTCCAAAATTCCCTCTTCTTATAAAGGTATCAGTCAGATTTAATGTTCACCCTGATCGGCTATTACTTCATCTTACCTTGATTAAATGTACAAAACTCCTATTTCCAAATAAGATCACATTCACATGCTCTGGGTAGACACAGATTTTGGGCGGGGGTGGGGGACAATATTCAAACCAGTGTACTGATCAACTAACCAACTTTCATTTGGCTTCTCTTCTTGAGGGTTGGGGGAAAGAGTCAGGAGGATTTTACCTCTCCCAGTTTTTAATGGTTAGCTCCTATAAAAATTAGAAATAGATTTGGATTTGGGGCACCTGGGTGACTCAGTTGGTTGGGCAACCGACTTCGGCTCAGGCCATGATCTCACTGTTTGTGAGTTTGAGCCCCGCGTCGGGCTCTGTGCTGACAGCTCAGAGCCTGGAGCCTACTTCCGATTCTGTGTCTCCCCCTCTCCCTACCCCTCCCCTGCTCACACTCTGTGTCTCTCTGTCTCTCAATAATAAATAAATTTTAAAAAAAATTTTAAAAAGAAATAGATTTGGATGCAAAATCAAAGAAAACCCAAAGAAGATTTTTTTTCTTATTCTCTGTCTCTCTCTCTATCCCTCTCTCTCTCTCTCTTTTTTTTTGTTTTTTTTTTTTGGTATGTGACAGGAAGTTTGGAGACAGATGGTACAGAGCAGGTCCTGTGGTTCACACTGCCAACTGGGAGGCAGGTGCTCCCTGTCTTCCTGCTCAGTAGCCCTTAGCATGTGGATATTGACCTTATACTTGCTGCCTTTGGTCACAAGATGACAATGGCTCCACTTCACCACAGTTGGACAAAAGGTACACAGTGACTGCTTCTTTTTACAGAGCTTTCCCAGAAGTCCTATCCAGGGCCTTCTGCTAAGATCTCATTGCTCAGAGCCAACTTACTTGCCAAGAAGGTGGGAAAAGCCTTTTTAAAAACTATTATTTTTTAACAGGACAAATTACTGCACTAGAGCAAATTATGTTTCAGTTAGTAAGGTAGGAGGGAACACAGATAATGCAAAATAAACTAGTGCTATCTGTTAACTCTCCAAACTTTTATCAGGGCCAGGACTCTAGTCCTCAGCGAGGAACTAGGCTTCCTTGTTTGAAGTGGCCAATGTCTACTTGTGTGTGCAGGCATCTATGCATGTATGCATAGACCCAAGACTGACTCCTTACTGATGCTGGCTGGGAATGCTTCTACCTACTACGAAACAACTTCAGAGACTCCCATGCTGTCATAGCTTCTTTATGAGGCTTGTGTTTTGCGGATATATAACACTAGCTCAAAAACACAGAGCGTAATTCCTGGTTGCATAGTATTCTAGCAAATGTTTATTTTACAATTGATTGAGCCAACCCCCTCTTATTGAACATAAACATCCTGATATATTTCTTATCAATTTTCTTTTATGTAATTTTCTAACTGGGTGACTTTAAAAGTTTTCTGTAGTCCTGTAAGACTTAATCACTGCCTAAAGCTGAGGTGTTTAGAGGACTTGATTCTGTGATGTAGTACTGATGTGATACCTTGATGGGTTCTATTAAATTGTTCTATTTGGGTGCAATGCTGTTTTAGGCTATTGGCATGCTGTTGTAACTAGGCAAGGAAGTGATGGCAGAATATTAACTGATATATGATGTGAAACTAAAGGGGAGAGAATACTCAATACCCTTACTCTTCTGTTTTCCCTTTTTGTCTCCCCGTATGCTTGGCCTTGGGCTGAGGTGCCCTTCCCCATTACCATCATTTTATTTACCCCTAAAATTAGCCCAAAGCTCTTCGTGGGTAGTTAATTCTTTAAGACAGATTTTAAGAATCAGTGTCAGCCACCAACTGCATTTCATCTCCTCCCTTCTTCAGCTCCTTTGATTCTGACACAACCATCTGACCTCGTGCTTCAGACTTGGACTCTGGCATCCAACAGACGTTCAGCTTTTCTGTATCTCTTTTCTCTTTGTTCCCAGGCATGTCTGCTAGGGACTTCTAAAGCAGGAAGAAGCCCAGCATTGCACCTTTTCCCAGACCGTATGTAGCATACTAATGCTCGCTCCCCGGGCGCTTGTAATTGTAGATATGGACTGTTTATGTCAGGGATGAAAGTGGGTGAACAGCTGCAGCTGCCAGGCAAAAGATAATGCAGAAATGAGAATGTCAAAGCAGCTTTCGTGGGCCTTAAATTAACTTTGCTTGTTTCTCTTCTTTCTCTCTCCTTTCCATTCAGTCTTTCTACCCTAGTGTTCCCAGCATCTCTCTCAAGACTTTCATCTGTTTTGTTGCATTAACTGAGCTGGCTCTTCTGGAAAGTCTGGCTGGCCTCACGGGAGCAGGAGGTAGAGTGAGGATGTGGTGGGGGCCTTGGAGGAGGAGGTAGGGTAAGGAGGCAAAGCGGCAGGGTACTGAGGGAAAGGGTTTATCATGGATCACGCAGCACCTTGCTACAAGCACTGATTAGAGCATGTCTAGGGTTATAATTCAGGTCCGGGTTCTAATCTTTAGCCAGCACGTTAAAAGTATATATAGCATGGCTCGTGATGTTAATGCCCACCTTGAATTTTAACACTGGATAGTTCTGCCTGCCTCCAGGGATTAAAATGAATGATGCATTCCACATGCAATGAGTTATTCTCCATCTTCCTTCTCTGCACAGTTGGAGCACAGCTCATTTGTGCACTCTGGCTTGCCAGTCTTTTATTCTTGCTTTGCCATTCCTCTTCCCCCCTTATCTTACAAGAGTACAAGTGGCTATTTGTTCATCTCTATGCCTTGCAGCCTAGCACTGAGATAATTCACTCTTCCTTTCCTTATTGACGGACACAGACATCACTCTAGGAGTGAGCACAGAAATCAGCTAGCTGCCCTTTGCCCGAGCCTGACCTGGTTCCATGTGGGAGGTCTAGCAGCAGCTGCTTTGATAAGCTCCGTGGGCCCTGTATCAGTGGACCATCCATTGGTGCTTCCAGTGTATGTGCTCCCCGGTGATCTGGCCCTTTGATAACACCATTTGTTGTCATCGATTTCTTGATACTTGAAAAGCTGGTAGAATCTACAGGCCGTTTCTCAAATCTTAGAGGAGGAAAGGCTGCATACTAACCCTGGTGGAATCTGCCGGTTTTTTATAGCTGGAAAGAGGCCCATCTAGGGTCTGAGTGAGCACTCAATAGTCAGTTTCATTTATTTCAACAGATACTTATTGAGAAGTTGCTTGGAGTCAGATATGATGCTAGACAAGAAAAGGCATAAAAGATGCCTGAGGGAAAAAAGGGGTGCCTTTGTTTCGCCCATTTGCTCAGTCAGTTAAGCGTCTGATTCTTGATTTCAGCTCAGGTTGTGATCTCACAGTTTGTGGGTTTAGGCCCCACATCAGGCTCTGGGCTGACAGTGCAGAGCCTGCCTGGGATTCTCTCTCTCTCCTCTTTCTGTTCCACCCCCACTTGTTCCCTCTCTTTCTCTCTCTAAATAAATAAATAAACTTAAAAAAAAAAGATGACTGGGACACAGACCTTTGCCTCTGGGAGCTCAAAACTTAGTAAGGGTTATAGTAAGACATGCTCATGAATAGCTAACAGATCTAATATAAGGCAGCAGTCTATAATACCTTGGGCTTTGGGTAGGCTGAGACATGATAGATTCATTCTGACTGGGATAAGATCTAGGAAGTTTTAGAAGGCAGTGAAATGGGGAACAGGACCACAAAGAATGTGGATAGCAGGAGTGTGTGTATGGGCAGGTGGTAGAGAGGAGGGTGGATATGAGAAAGGGTGTTCCAGATGAGAAATGCAGAAATAAAAACTGTTTTCCTCAGATTGAATTCCACATATATATGTATCTTAGCCTGAGCTACTATAACAGAATACCATACATGAGGGGCTTAAACAACACAAATTTATTTTCTTACAATTCTGGAGGCTGGAAGTTCAACACGAGGGTGCCAGCATTTAGGTTCTGGTGAAGGCTTTCTTCTTGGCTTGTGGATGGTTGCCTCCCCTTTGCTGTGTACTCAACATGGCAGAGAGAAAGAGAGAGAGTGTGAGCTTAAGCTCTCTGGGATGTCTTACGGGGGTACTAATCCCATCAGACTAGGACCTGTCCTCATGAGCTCATCTAACTCTTACTACCATCCAAAGAATCTAGCTCCACATACCATCACTTTAGGGGTTAGGGCTTCAACATAGGAATTTGGTGGGGGGCACAAACATTAAGTTCATAGCAGTATGGTTCAGAGATACCAATTCATTCATTTTTTAATATAACTTTTCCCAACATCTTACATAGAATAACTTGGACTCTCATGTTATCAACATAACACTATTTTTTAATGTACATTTCCATCCTTCCATCCCTTCCGTAGCTTTTGTTTTTAGAAAGCACTGCTCCAGTCCACACAACAGTGATGGGGGGCACTGCTTCACTCTCTCTAGTCAACTTCTCTGGGTCTCGATTACATTACTTGCAAAATGAGAAAATAGCACTAGGTAACTTCACACGTAATATAATTCTTCTCCCTTCCATGCCCTCTACCCCCCCCCCCATTTCCACCTGTTCTTCCTTCCCTTCCTTTCTTCTTCCCTCCTGTCCTTTCTTCCTTGTGTCTTTCTTTGAAAAAATATTTGTCTCACACTCAAAAAAATTCACTGGGTATTATGCAGTCAGTAATAAGATAGCACTGTCATGATCATTTTGTTGTCTGTATTGATAACCCAATATGATGCAGGTGAGGCTTTTGAAAGGACACATAGGTTGTGCATCACCCTGTCTGGCCACCTCTGGTCTGTATGCCAAGCAGTCCGTGGCCTATTTCCTCCATTGTCCACACTTTTTATCCCTCAGTCTTGCTTTTGCAGGGCCTCTAACTTGGCAGAAACCTATTCTAGCTGATCAAGAAGAAGCCAGGAGAGTTTTTTTCTTACACAATGAGCTTTTGGAAGACACAGGATCTCTTCTGATGGTCTGCATGTTCACTGAGTAAGAATACTCAAATTTCGCCATCTGTAAACTGTGAGAAATTAACCTCTACCTATCAGTTACCCAATAGCAAGTTTATGCTGATGAATATAAAATATTAAGAAAATACAGCCTTTATGGATCCAGTGGTACATATGGGACATGGATACTAAGGAAGTACCTACTATGTGCCTGTAAATGAGATCTGCTAGATCGAGAAGAGGCTGGCGCCTCAGTCCCCTTTCCCTTCCTGTGATGCTCCCCTCATAGACACGGGTGGGAGACCTTTAGTTTCCTGTATGTGAGTTTTCTAGGAAGTCCTGTTGCTAAGAACGAGTTTCTGGCATCTTAGGATTTTTCTGAACTGTCAAGAGGTGATAGTGCTGATTATTAGTTCTTTCCCTAAAATGAGTAGTACTCATTACATCAGTGCCATTTCCCCTCATTCAGATAAGCTGAACTCAATTAGCAGGAAGCCTTGAGAATTCCAAGAGGTTTTTCTTACCAGTTTTGGCAAAGTGGAAGAGCAAATCCACATGACAAATCCTTGTCGGCACATCCATCAGGCTTTTTGTTCTTGCATTGGCCATCTGCTCCAAGTTGCCCCATGGGAACAGGCAACCATTAGAGGCTTCTCTGTCTAGATCCTTCTCCCTGTGCAAGGATGACTCTAAACAGAGTTGGGTTTTACTGCTATCCGTTGCGGAAAACTCATGATTAGCTGGAGACTGTCAGTCACCTGCACCCAGGTCTGTTTGGCACCACTGTAGTCTTCTTGTTTTGGCTTGCTTCTCCCTGCCCAAGTTAGTATGACCTGGCTACTCATTACCCATAGCAAAGCTCTTTCCAGGTTGCTTTACTTATATCCACTCTTTCAGGGCTATTTTAGACACACAATTACCAGGGAAGAATAGGTGGCTTTGAGGGATAATATTAACATCGACATCTAGCTCTCACGTAGTATGATCCTCTCTGCTTTGCAGAATTAGAGGTTGTGTTTTGATACTGTGTTTCATCTGGTTTATTTCATTAATCGTTTGGAATTTTGTATTCGCACGAACATGCACATTCACACACACACACACACACACACACACTTTTTCTCAAGATACAACAATGAAAATTTTTTTTAACAAAAATAGAAACTACATCACACCTCAATGACCATGTAAGCAGTGAGCAAAATCACCTACCAGATAGTTTTTGCTTATACAGAATCTATTTTTAATGTTTATTTATTTTTGAGTGAATGAGAGAGAGAGAGTGAATAATAGCACATGTGCAGGGGAGGAGCAGAGAGAGAGAGACAGAGGATCTGAAGCAGGCTCCACGCTGAAAGCAGAGAGCCCGATGTGGGACTTGAACTCACGAATTGTGAGAGCATGACCTGAGCTGAAGTCAGACATTTAACCAACTGAGCCACCCAGGTGCCCCAGAATCTGATTATTTTCAACAATAATAATAATGATAATATCATTTATTGAGCATTTGCTATATGCTGGACACATTTCTAAACAGTTAATGTATTAACTCATTTAAAGACACTAAATAAAGCTGGAAAATATGTAATGTAGGTAAACACTGTGTGTCCATTGAATTCAGATAATCATCAACACTATACTTTCTTGGAAATTCGTATCTCTTAGGTTGTTGAGGATAAATTCTCTTTCCCTTTTCCCCCTTGGGACCTAGAGGTAGTTTGAGCAGAAAGAGCCTCCCTGTGGAGTCAGAACAGCATGTGGCCCTCTTCCCCTCTGCCAGGAGTCAGGAGCTCTTTGTTCTTCTCAGATCCCTCATCACTGGTACAAGCTGACACTTGTGTCTCCTCTCCTTAGTACCACTTGATCTTCACGAAATCTAGGACACTGCAGAGTGCAGTACAAATTTAGTGCCAATACTTGATCTGGCATATTTGATAGTGCTCCCTGCTCTTTCATCGTTGGTATCCTTACTACTATCCTTGAGGTTTTCTTTCTTTTTTTTTTTTTAATTTTTTAATGTTTGTTTATTTTTGAGAGAGACCGAGACAGAATGCGAGTGGGTTAGGGGCAAAGAGAGAGGGAGACACAGAATCCGAAGCAGGCTCCAGGCTCTGAGCCGTCAGCACAGAGCCCAATGTGGGGCTCGAACTCATGAGCTGTGAGGTCATGACCTGAGCCGAAGTCGGTTGCTCAACCAACTAAGCCACCCAGGAGCCCCAATCCTTGAGGTTTTCAACCTGGATAGGAGATGTGGAGGATATAAATGCCAGAGTCAGCCCACATAGGAATTAGTGTGTGGACAGTGCTTCTCCCAAATGCCAATATTCTCAACCCGTGCTTTCCTCTTCTTATACTTAAAAGGATGCTTGTGGTTCCTTGAGGGTTGAGATGAGGGTAAGGATGGGAGGTAGGAGGTATGTACATAGATTCTAGCTGACTGACATTGTCATGTGTGGGGCACATGCATGGGGTTTCTGGAAACCTCTCCCACTTTATCACTGAGAGATACTTTCGTTGCATTTCACCTTGGTATCAGTAAAGGAATGCTTCAGACAAGTTACTTCCTTCCTCAACCACAAGGCATGTAGTAATGCACTTTTAGCTTTTCTGTACTGGGATCACTTTACCTCTGCAAGTGGCCTTTGAAACAGGATTTAAGACAACTTCAAGCCTGCCCTTCCCTGTGCATGGACTACTTCTGGTCCAAAGAAATCACATAAATTCTTTGTTCATGAAAGTCTGGGGGTGGGGCCTCCTTGTCATCAGCCTGCTGAGTGACAGGCTACCTATAGTAACTCCCTTTAGATTTCTCAGGAGTGATTGAGACATCAGGTCCCTGTGTCCCTAAGCCCTAGAACACATGCATTCAGTTTCAGGTTAGAGGAGGACATCTTACAGACCTTTTGACTATTCTGAGCAAGAGAAATCTGTCTCCGTTTCCTACATCTCCCCTACCTCTCCTCAAAATCCCCTTCTATTAGATCCACTCCTAGTCTCTCCAGATTCTCTTGTGGATTAGAGGTAGATGTTCATCTTAAAGGCCCCAAACTGGTTCTCAGCTGCCTACTTTGAAAGCCCTGCTTTTGTTTTCTCAGGGCTCCTTTTGTAACGTAAATGGATCCTTCCCACGTTTTAGGTCCCAATGAAAACCCAACTGCAGGAGTTCCATTTGAACATTTTGTTTCACCTATGACCAAACAGAATATTGGCAAAACTCATGACTAATGAGTTCATAAAGCATTTATGTAAATAGCCAACACACATCGTAAAAGATCCTCAGCATAATTATAAAATCTTGGAAATGCAATCACAGTAATTAGATACCATACTTAATTATCATACTAGTAAAATGTAAATGGCTGATAACAGCTAGTATTAGTGGCATGTAGGGAAATGATATGTTGTTGGTTGAGTATGCATTGGCATAGTCTTTTCTGGAGAGCCATCTATCAGTTTCCATTAAGATAAGAAAAGCACATGTTCTTTGAGCCATCACTCAAAGGTGGTGATATATCTCACTTTGTACCCTAGAGAAATACTTGTCCATGTACTTAAAAAGGCAGGTGAAAAGACATTCATTGCAGGAGACTCCTAAGAACAAAACCTGAAAATGACCCATCAATGGCAGAATAGTTAAATTAGCGATTTCCAAATCTCGCTTGATGTTATAATAGTGAAAGTCACGTGGGTCACCTCTTGATGACGGCTTTTATTTTTTAATTTTTATTTTTTATTTATTTTTATTTTTTTAATATGAAATTGATCACGGCTTTTAAAAAGTAGACGCACCATCTATCTTTATGCTTTTCCGCTGACAGGATGCGGGTAAGCACAAGACCCTAGAGGATGGGCAGTGACCAGACAGGAGGAGCTTGGCTCCTGCATGGTTACTCTCCCCGGACTGGGAGGTGACTAAGACATAAACTTTTACTGTATTAGGCCATTGACATATTTTGGAATTTATTTGTTAAAATAGCTAGTGTTACTCTAATAATAATAAAAAAAAGATACGTAACAGTTCAAAAGAAATAAATAGGTTAGTATGTTTTGACTGGGTTTTATTTCAAACACATAAATGAAAAAAGCATATGATATCGTGTAGATTAAATAACACATTGCCTAATGTATGTATAAACACATGGAAAAAGTTCTGAAAGGTAAACACCAAATTAATAATAATGGATTCCCCCATAGAGGGGAGTAGGATCGAGTATTGTGGTAACCAGGGACTTTTGCTTTGTATTATTGAAATTTTTATGAGGAGAATATTTCTTGAATTACTTGTGTAATTAAAAATTATAAAAGAAATTGTATTGGCTCCCTGGGCAATTGCTCGGCTCGAACTGCTCCTTTTTGTTTCTGTTCTCATTTATGTGAGGGAAACAGATAAAAACTTTTCATCCTGCCCTATTCACCAATATCTCATAATCATTAGAGATTATTGGGAATAATTCCCAAATTAGGGTGTTTGGTACAGTAATGAGGAAATTTATCAAAAAGTAAAAAAAAAAAAAAGTAAAATAAAACCCACAGAATACTCTAAAAGAACTTAGAAGAAAAATGCTACCAAATCTACTATGACAGCAAAAATAATTATATGTAAATTTAGAAATATTTCGGTGGGACTCTTGATGTAGCACTAGTGAATTCATAAATATGTCTTTTAAGGAAAACTGGATTCACTCAACAGTCTCCTTTAGTAATTACAAAAGCGATCATGTGACATCACTGTTGAACAAACTATGATGACCTAATTCCTCGTTTTCAATTCATTATGATAACAGTATGGTAATGAGAGGAGCACATAACCTCTCTGCACTGCTGTTAGCATTCAGTGAGTCATCTGGGTATGTCTTCTACCAGAGTAAGAATCTCAAGTGTCCAGCCACGAGTGACCCAGAAAACAGTAGTAACAAAATGCCCTTTCTCCCATCCCACCCCCTCAGCTTTTCATTCATTGCTCCCTTCAGGCCTGCTCTGTCAGCTGGATCTTTGACACATTTACACAACTGTAATTGGTGCCTCTTTGGCACCCCCTTCTGTTACCAAGGCAACTGCCTGTCCTTATGCCCTTGAGAAAAACCACCATCACAGACTCATACAGGCTCTGTGGCTTGTTCTAACTTCATCATTCTCCTCCACAAACCTTCATAAGGCTTCATCTTCAGATCCTGCCTTAGGGGCCAAACACCAGTTCGCAAGAGGCAGGGAAGCTATTTAGGTTTCTCCCCTCTTTTCATTTCACTTTCCTAAACTGGGTTGGATGTGATCTCATACGTACTGCCCATTTCTTTCCCCATTCAGGGTTTCTTACCCTAGTTGCATTCTGGAATTCCTGCTGCAGTATTTAGTAACACTCAGATACAATAGATACAGCAATGTCTAGTAGCTTGGAGAGTTTTTGTGGGAAGTGGAATGTGTATCGATGTGCTTAGCAGGAACACCATAATGTTACTTTCTTTCCTCTGGTTTCTCATTTCTTATATTCTGCAGGTGTTTATCCATGTTACAAAATACCAACCAGGTGGGACTTTAAGTGAGGAGTTTTAGAATGAGTACCAAATGCTGTGCTTCATGGGAGACGGAAATGGCTCAGTCTGGGAATGACGAGGCTGGTGAGGGTGAGGCAGCTCTAGGAGGAGTGAGGAGCCAGGGAAGCCAGGAGAAGACAAATGCTGACTGCAGAAGCTCACTATGCCAAGGACCTTCTCCCATCAAGAATTACAGGCTGGCAGTAGACTTAGCTTCTTTTTGATTCTAATACATTAAAGCTTAAATCAGGGTAAAAGAAAAGAGGCAGAAAGTGTAACTCCTACCCCACTGTGTGCATGATTGCTTTCCAGTGTGAAGATGGATTATGAACCAGGCAACCAGAGTGATGGAGGGCTGAGTGTTAATGAGAAGATTGATGACTGTATTTTTGTAAGTCACACTCTCTCAACTGGGTGAGGTGTCTTTGCCCCACTCAGCAGGATTCTGCTGACCTCATTCATATTCTGCCAACAGTTGGCTGGTTCTTGCCATCTCCAGTCTGAGGCTCACATGGATTCATACTGTATGGAGCCACCACGCAGGCTCCTCCATTTCTTTTCTCCTGCACCCCCCTCCTGCCGTGGCCTGTGGGACCCTCCTCCAACTGCGGAACGGCAGTCCTTCATCTTGTACCCACCTCCTCCTTTCCTTCTCTTCATAGAAACTCTGCCTCCCTTCTCCCATACACAAACGTCCTTGCTTTCCAGAGCCATTTCTGAACCATTGAATGATTCTTACAATTGAAAGCTTCAAATGATTTATTTCACTGTTGTCTCCCACTGCCTCTGCTTGTTTCCTTTTCCTCAGTAATTTTAATGCTTCGTGCAACGCTTTCCCCTCTGCCATCGTGGGATTCAAGTTAATGACCCTTAATCTCATCCTCCTTGACTCAGTTGAATACTAATTTTATCCCTATCTCCATCTGTCCAAGTTTTATCCACTCTAGGGTCAGCTCAAAAACTCTCTCTCTTCACAGTCTTCCCTGGTCCTTGCAGCAAGAACTGCTAGTTGCTTAATTTTTCTAGATGACCATATTCCTTTATTTGTGTATTTTATGCATTTAAAATTTTTGATCTTGAATGATAAAGGTTTTCCTTGCTACAAATATGATATTTAAGGACGAGAACTATATTTTATTCATATTTTTATTTCTACCAACCCTAGTCCGGCACCTCATTTTACACTTGGCATGCAGAGTGCACTTAATAATGTTAATTTGAAGACAGGTGACAGTTGCTTCCTTACCTTTTCCTATTATAGTGCTGCTTATTATAGTACCATAAACTACAAGCCCTAAACCCCAAGAATTCCAGGAACTCCCTGGATCACATGATCATGTCTATAATGCTATTTTAATTATTCAGTAATATTTTTGAACATATCTTGTATGTTGAGACCTGTCCTAAATGGTAGAGAACGAGTATTCTAACTGGCCCAGAATGAAGCCATTTGCCCATCCCTGGAGCTAGGGGAGGACCCATCAGTGTACCTGAACCATGTCACCTGACCAGGATTCTAAACTAGGGGATGGGTAGTCCCTAAAGAAAGAACACGTGTCCACCACAATTCCAACTGAACTTCTTCCTTGCCTCCAGAGTGGTCCCCTTTCAATCCATCCTGTAGCCTTCCTCTAGAGTAGGCTAAGTTGCAATTCTGAACAGGCCCTATTTTGTTTCAAATCCTTCAGTAGATTTCAGCATGAAGTTCAAGTACCCACTTAAGCAGATATGGTTTTCCTGGGCTTCCTGTTTCTGAAGCATCATCTTCTTTCACTAAGCCACATGCATGCCCACCCTTTAATGATGCCAACCTTCTTTTAGTTCTCAAAGCTGGCATGCTATCTGAGCATCTGTGATTTCTTCACTTCTTTTTTTCTTCTTTCTAAAATGGTTTCTTTTTTTGTTTCTTCTTTCTTTTTTCTCTCTTTCTTTCTTTCTTTCTTTCTTTCCTCTTCTTTCTTTCTTTCTTTCTTTCTTTCTTTCTTTCTTTCTTTCTTTCATTTTAACCTAGTATCTTAGCCAGCTCAGGCTGCCATAACAAAATACCATAGAATGGGTGTCAGAAACAACAGATATTTATTTCTCACAATTCTGGAGGTTGGGAAACCCAAGATCAAGATGCTGACAGATTCAGTTCTTGATGAGAGCTCTCTTCTGGCTTGAAGAGAGCTGTCACCTCCCTTTGTGCTCCCATGACCTCTTCTTTGTGTGCACTTGTAGTGGGGGAGAGAGTGAGAGAGCAAGCTCTGGTCTGTCTCCTTCTTATAAGGACACCAATTCCCCATTATAGGGACTCCCTGCTCATGACCTCATCTAAACCTAATTACCTCCCACCTCCTAATACCATCACAATGAGGGTTAAGGCTTCAACATAGGAATTTTGAGGGCAGGGACCCAAACATTTAATCCGTATCAACTAGTAATCTCCTTTTTACTCTTTAATCTCAGTTTAAGCACCATGTATGCTGGCAATCCCTCTTGACTTTCCTATTTAAATATCTCCTGTCTGTTCTTAAAACATTAGGTGGTTTGCTCCATCATAACCCTCATCACACCTTCCTTAATAGACAGTTTACATATCTATTTCCATTTTACTGTGTATCCTTTTGTTTCATTCGATTTTTATGTCCACAGCACAGACTGGAGCCTGGCTTAAACTAAGAACTTGGTAGTTTTGAAGGATTTAACTCTCAATACTTTTTAGGCCCCTCCATGAAATCCAAAATAAATAATTGCTTTATTTATTTACCTTCCTCGCTTTCAGAAGTGTTTATATTGGGCAGATTTATTATTTCATTCTAGAATTTTGTGAAACTTTGTATTTCTATTTGAATGAATAGTCTATCTCTAGTTAGACAGTTATTAATAGGTGATGTTGCTGTTGAAGCACCTATAAAATGGGATTATATTAATTATTCATTTGCTCCTCTTTCTCACTGTGTTGTGAAGTGTCACAGGTAGGGTCCACATGCCGTTCATTGTCACACAGCCAATCCTGGCACACAAATAGTGCTAACTTCATGTTATTTGAATGAGTACAGATATCTATGCTTTTTTTCCAAATAGCCTCTATTTCCTTGTAAGAGTACTGAAATCACACTCTCTGTATATTTAAATTTTAACGTTTATTTTTGAGAGAGAGAGAGACAGACAAACAGACAGCATGAGTTGGGGAGGAGCAGAGAGAGAGGGAGAAACAATCTGAAGCAGGCTCCAGGCTCTGAGCTGTCAGCACAGAGCCCAACGCTGGGCTCAAACCCACGAACCATGAGATCATGACCTGAGCTGAAGTGAGATGCTTAACTGACTGAGCCACCCAGGCGCTCCTCACCTCTCTGTGTATTTAAAGAGCTGCTGCTTTTATAGCTCTCCCCCTCTTCTCTAAGCAGGAAATCTAGACACTGGGAGAAGGATATGCAATGTATTTATGATGCTTCACCACCTATGGGTTTACAATGGAGGGCCGGGGTGGTTAAATGAGAGGAGGCACCAGGAATCCCATGTGACAGATTCCTGTCCTCGTCATATTATGTTGTGCTAGTGAAGCCTGAGCAGCAGAGTTGAGGACACAGTGCAGGAGCCTGTGAAAGTCAGGATGGGACTGACACTGTGGGCGGCAGAGTTGTTTTGGGAAAGTCTTTGTGCCTCTATTGTTAAGGGTTAGGAGATAATGTGAGCAAATGAAATCAAAAGGTGAGAATCTGAGCATCAGTTTTTTTCTGCTGACATGGCAAATGTTTAGCAAGTCCTAAGTCCTATGAGCCTTGGTCTCTGAATCTCTGGTATGGGATAATCATACTTAGCCTCCTTCCCTCACAGAATTGTGTCTAGGATCAATGAGATGAAGGCTATAAAATCAACTGCAAATTGTTAATAAATTTACCAGTATTGGGATTATTGTCACTGTTATCTTATGAAAAGGTGGTATCCTCACCTAATTCCCAGACATACAGAGGATTAGACTGTCTACTTTGCTAGATCCTGTTACTACCAGTTAACTTTTCTCTTTGGAGAATGGGATTTCATTTCACTCAACAGTCCCAGAGAATAATTAATGTGTGTGCCGTGCCAAGCGGGACTAACCCCTTTATGGGGATTTTATTCCTTGTGGAAGAGTTAGGGAGGAGAAGGGAAGAGGTGTGAGAGGAGTATGCAGAGCAGCAGCCTCCCATAGCTCCATTTCACTTGGCATTATTTTTGGATAAGGCTTGCCCTCTTGGAAAGTCACAGTTTTCCCACATTACCTGCGATCTCAAGCTTCTCCTTTCAGAAAAGTCTTCACCGTCCATCTCTTCACAAATACTTATCGAGTCCTTTGGTTTTGCCAAAGAGTAGAGAAATAGAATGGAGAACAAAAACAGATGAAGTCTTTGGGTTTACAGAGGTTATATTCTAGAGGAGAAAATGAACAAAAAACAATGAAAGATATTGGGGAAATATAATTCAAAAATGAAATCTTCTCCCAGCCCAGAAAACCTTCCCACAAAGGTAGTAGGGACAGAAAACAGATTTATTACTGAGTAAATAGGAAACCAGAATGTGAGGCATATCACATCTCCCAAGAGACTGGAAGGACAGAAAGCAATCTCACCCTTTTGGTAGCCATGCAGACACCACCCATTAATACATGTTTTCAAGATAAATAATAAGTAGTCCACAAGTAAGAGGACAGCACCATGTGTCACACATAGTTCATCCTAACTTTACATGGTCATTGGGTGACCGGCCATCTGTTTTAGCCTATTGGCTTTATCCAGAAGAAAAAATTTTCAAACCTTTATGACAGGGTGCAGTTTTGCAGCTTGGAGCAAAGTGCCCACCAAAGTTAGGCTCCTACCCTCCCACAGAAACTGGGAGATAGGGGGGCTAGCTCCCTTGAGGTTTACCCTCAAAGAGATAGAACTCAGGTCTTTGAGAAAGACATTTTCAGGTTATCAAGATGACAAAAGTCTCCTCTAGTTTGCATAGGGTTTTATAAACATTACAAAGGGAGGAGAGAGTACTTACAAGTTTTCTGAGGTGAATGGTCTATGAAAAAGGAAGCAGGAGACTCTCTCTTTTTCAACAGGGAGAAAGAAGCCTCTTATTTTGAATTTTTATTTGTCCTTACACAGGTAACTAAGAATTCCAAAAGTGGAAAAAAGACTCAGGAAGAATGCATTTACTTGCAGTTTACTTTTTCTTGCTTATTTGTGAGTGCTCACTCAAATTAAGGGGTAATATTTGTCTGTCATAGCCTGCACATATATTTTCAGAGTGTTTCTTTTGTCTTGCAAGTTCACGGTATATTTTGCACAAAAACACTAAGGCTCTCTACCTCTGGAAGATGTGGGAGAAGCTTCAGTGAAACTCCATTTGACTGAAGTGGTTAAAACTTCATTCTGGCAGTGCCTGGGTGGTTCAGTCCATTGAGCATCTGACTTTGGTTCAGGTTGTGATCTCACGGTTCATGCGTTTGAGTCCTGCATTGGGCTCACTGCTGTCAGTGCGGAGCCCGCTTCAGATTCTCTGTCACCCTCTCTCTCGCTGCCCCCTCCTGAAAAAAAAATTTAAAAAAATAATAAAACTTCATTCTGTAAGCAGACAAAGGCTGGAAACTGGAGGGTGTTGAACCTGGAACTTGTCCCGACTGTGGACTTAAGGATTGTAGAAACACCTGACAGTGATCGTAATCATATTTTAATTTGATCATATTTCAGCATTTTAAATCTCAGCACCTTGAAGTCCCAGGACAAAGTAGGTTCTCAGTAAACCTTAGTTGATTTGACAGATAGCTGAATTGTAGAACACTTTGGCCGTATAGAGAGGGACGAGTGTCATATCAGGGTCAGCTGATGCCTCTGCACATTCCCCCAGATAATTAGCTTCATGAATACTGGTGCCTCAGCATTTTCCTCTCCTCTGCCAGCCCTCGTGGGAATATCTGAAAAGCACTTTTAACACAGACTTAAGGTTAATGAACATAAAGCAGTATTAATTAAGCTGGCTAAGCTTCCTTCCTATATTCTGCCAAATTCTGGAACTTCTGCTAGATAGATCTAGTCTGTGGTAGCCGAATAGGAGAGGGCCCTTTCTATTCTACCACCCCCATCCAAAGCCATGCCTTCCTGGCTTAATCCCCCAAATCTCTGCAGTCAGTCCATTTTGCTGATGGTAGGTAGGTACACACTGCTACACCACGGCATTTTCTGTGGGACACAGCCTGCTTCTTTCAGTTTGTGGTCATCACCATCTTACTCACTTTCCCTGGATGCTTTTGCTTTGCTGATTAGGGTCCATTCTGACCCCCTTTGTGACCAGACCACTCCCTTCCCCCAGGAAGCCTCTGGGGGTTTCTCTCTCTCATCAGTTCTCTGAACACCAACCTCATTTACCAGCCCAAACTCTTACAGCCGTGTGTGCACGACATGCATTTTACTTTATCCACGTAGTTAGGATAATAGAGTCGTCTAGAGGTGATCACTGATGCAGAGTAGGACAGTGCAAGTCAGCAGGGTCCTGCTTCCTCGAAAAATCCTCAAGTACCTAATTGTGTTTTTCTGGATTCAACCAATAGTATGTTCATAACTAATCTTACTAGCGATCATGAAAAAGGGATGTCCATTTTTCACTTTTGTGGAGGCACAAACCCTTTGAAACTACTGAGAAAGAAGAATTTCCCAAAAGACAAGAGGAGCCCATTTAATACAAGGAAACTGCAATTTATACGAAACTACCCTAGGAGTTCACAAAGATTCAGGCAACAGCCAAGCTTTAAACATTTAAACATTTAGTTAGTTGGCTCTTTGGCATTATGCCACTTCAACATACAGATGATTGATTTCATTTTTAAATCACTTGACCACATCATCCTGATGTTTTGGCATTTTGCCCACACCCTTGGCATGCGATGGTTTCAGAGAGAGCTCTTTACTGCCGTCCCATGGAGAATCAATGAATGGCTGTGGCTGTGAGTTAGGAGGCACTGCTAGCTCTCCCACCAAGCAGGTAAGTGTAGGCACATTGCATAATCTGGGGTAAGTTAATTTGTGTGGGCCTCAGTTTCCTCTTTTGAAAATTGCAAAAGCCTGTGAATATGGAGCTAACTGGCAAAGAAAATCCGGAGGACTCTGTGAATAACTTAGTATAAAGATGAGCATTTGCCTTCTGTGCTGTTTTCATTTCGACTTCTAATGGACTCCCTGACTCACAGGTTCAAGTGAATTACAAGGAGTTCCACGTCATCCCTGTGAATGAAGACACCTTTATACTCTCCTGTCCTAGGGCTTAGGAGTCCCTGTGTTTTTGGAATCTAATAAGGGCATTCTTCATGAGGCTAATGAAAAGCTTTTGCCCTTACCAACAAGACAGCCTTTAATCAAAAAGTTGAATGTGGAAAAGTTGAATAAATCAGGTACAAAGCAGGATGCAGATATGGAAGATCAGAGTGGAGATTACCTCAGCTGGCCTCTGGAAGAGCAAATTGTTTTATTGACTTTTCTTCAGCATAGTTCTTGTTCTGCCTTGTAGGGTTTTTCTTCTTTGCATTTTTTTAAAAATGGAATTTGATGATATATAAGGAAAGCACCAAAGATCTCTGGCCAACACAGCCTCTGACTTGCTAGAGACAGAGCTAACTTTGATATTGTACTTTCTAATTACAGGTGAGACTTTCATGGCCTCCCCAGTAAAAGTTACCTACTGCCTTTTCTTTCAGAAAGTAGACAAGGGTGTAGGCAAGGAAACAAGGGCATCTCAGTATTCCTGGAAATAGGAGCCAGAGATGCTTGTATCGGGAGGAATTGCTTGGGCAGTATCTGTCCCTACCCAGACTTCAGCCTTCCAGGGACAGGAAGAGATGTGGTGAATCCCTCTCTGGAGAATTTCTGAGGAACACACAGGGCCTGAACAAGCCTCGTTTCACAACTTAATCAACCCAAGGGATATGAGCAGCAATGCTTTGCCTGGTAGTTATGTAAGATGAAAGGAGTCTCAAAGTCGAATGAAACTGTATTATTCAACTGCTTTCATTCACTCTAAAGACATCCTACTCTATAGGTTATGCATGAATTTCTCCCATTTGCAGGAGTAAAGCACAGTAGCCAAAAGTCATCAATGTTTTATAAACTGTGACTAATCCCCTACACCGTCTCTCTCTCTCTCTTCAGTCCCCCCACTTTCCTACAGTTCAGAGATTTTTTTTTTGTATTTTCTGATATTTAGCTGCTACTTTTCTGTGTTATTATTATTATTTTAAATCACTTGAGACCATGGCATACTGTGGGGTTTAGGATGGATAGGGTTATTAGGAAAGCCTGCTCTCCCAAGCCTTTAGATTGCTTTGAAATATTTTGCTTGAAAATAGCAACAAATAAATCTGAAGCTCTGCCTTCCAGAAGCAGCAGCATAGTGCATTTCCAGGGTCCTTTTGGCTTTTACTGAGATGTTGCCACCCAAAATAGTGGTGGGCTCATAAATGTTTAGCAAATCATGGTAATGAATGTGGCAAAGACAGACATAGCCAGTGTGTGTTTTTTTAATCATGCATCATTTAGTACAAAGATGACTCTTGGATGTTTTGGCAAATTAATTTTGAGAAGGGAGAGAGCAGCTGGGCTCTCGCCCACGGAACTACACTAGCTGTATCGGCTAATAAAATTGCTGCTGCCTCTGCCTCCTTTGAACACACAAATGGGACTGCAAGACAAAGGGGTTTCTTTGCAGTTTACCTCCAGGGTTTTGGTTGAAGCCATGTGGGTCCTTCTCCAGTGTTCTCTACGTTCCAAGAGTTCCTGCCGTGCTGAGTCAGCAACTTAAGGACAGCAATAAGCACCCATTTCCAAGAGTCATCCTCTCCAATTTAAAAACCAATCACAGTGCCACCTTCTTTGAAATTTGATGAAATATGTACTCCTAGGTATTTCTACAGTTCAAATGTAACTCCTCCCCATCACGCTTTATGTGTGCTATTTTCTGTGACACTACATGAAAGATCTTACATGGCAGAGAAATTTGCTAGGTGTTGAATTTTTAAAGAGGTTTATTTATTTTGAGAGAGAGAAAAATGCAAGTGGGGGAGGGGCAGAGATAGAGCATGAGAGAGAATCCCAAGCAGGCTCTATGCTCAGTGCAGACCCTGATGCAAGGCTTGATCCCACAACCCCGTCATGACCTGAGCCAAAATTAAGAGTTGGATGCTTAACTAAGCCACTCAGGCGCCCCCCCCCCACCCCCAGGTGTTGATTTAAAGATAAATAGTCTGCAAGAAAACCACATTTGAAGGAAGTTCCAAATTTAGTTACTCTTCTAAGAAAACATCAGATGGGAAGGAGAAGGAGATATAAGTTAAAACACACATAAGTGTAAAAATCTTGCTCAGTCTTTGTCTTTCTAATAGCCTTTATGCTAAGGGCTTCCCACAACTCTTCATTAAGTCTCATTCCCCCAGCACAGCTAGCACAGACTAGCCAGCAGATTTTCATCTCCTACACCGCTGCCTCCTCTTTTGTTCTGTTGCCATTCAGTCCATATATATATGTATATGTATACATATATAATACATATGTATATACGTATATGTATACATATATAATACATATATGTATTATGTATACATATATATAATACATATATGTATATGTATACATATATATAATACATATATATACATATATAACATATATATATAATACATATATATATATATATATATATATACACATAATATTTCTTTTTTTGCTTCAAGCCCTCGTTTCCCTTGAGTTTTTCTAGTTCTGCCTCTTGTGCATTGCCAGAGTTCTGCAACAACAAATCCCAGGAACACCCTTGTTCCTTTATTTAGAGGGCAAAGGAACACGAGGAGCCAAATGGGCAAAGCCAGAATTTTCTTGCACAGGAGAGAAGAAGAAAGGCTGGGAATACTTATAGTTAATATTTTTTTAATGGCTGCAGTCTTATCCCTGGGTGCACATGACCTTCTTCTAAAAATACGTAAGAAAATCATACCATTTTCTGCCTTTCAGAAGAGCTATGGGGCACTGGGACTGGATGAGGCTGGGGGTTAGTTTCAGGTATTTTGTAAGATGAAATGTGTCCACTGAGACCTTTAAGACTCGAGTTGGAGCTAACAAAGAGGCTTCAGAAGAATGAAGGCTTTTCATATCCTTTAATACTGCCACTTAATACTAAAATAAAATTTTTAATATTTTGATCAATAGCTCTATGACTATCTTCATATGTGAGAGTTGAACATTTTAAATCATTTGTACTTGAAGCCTGTGTGTTTGGTTATTTGGTTGCTAAATGGCTTCAAGGACTAAGAAGTCCTTGAACAGGCCAGTAGGCAGATATCTCATGGTTTGACCCCTTCCCACAGCCTTTGTGGTGATGATGGTATGGTAATCATGAAGGTGATGATGATACCTAGTATTTTTGGAAAGCTTAATTTGTGTCAGGTGTGTCCAGCAACTTTACGTGTATTAATTTACTCTTTATAGCATCCTCATTAGGAACTTCTCTTGCTGTCATTTTTTTCATGTAAGAAAACAGCAAAGTGAAGTGACGAGTGAAGTGGGTTTGGTGCCAAGTCGTTTGTCTTGCCCAAGCACAAGCCGTGCCTGGCTATGTAGCCTTTAATAAATGGCCAAACAGAACTTAGCCCAGGGCTGCCTCTGGTGGGCTGTCAGCCAGTTTGCCACCTCTGCTCCACATTTATCTCTATTAGAAACACAGATTGGAAAGTTGCCACTGGCTTTTGATGTCAGATAGCGTGCCATCCAACTACACATTAATAAATAAGGACAGAAAATAGAATCACAGCGTTTGGCCTATCTGTGGCAGACAGACTGGCCCCCGGGGCACCCAGTTTCTGAACAAATTAATGAAATTTCAATAGCATTATGGTTAGCAGTTTTCAAATCTGGGCATCTGCTGTTTTGTGCCTAGTCCTGTGCTACATAAAGATAATAGGAAACAGAAAAGAAAGGGAAAAATGCTGTTATCAGTTTCAGAGCCACCTGCAATTTTGTCAGGGAACGTGACAATGCACTAGAAATAACTAATAAGCAGCACGTGGGCACAGTTGAGTAAGGTTCAGGGTATGCACTTTAAATGATGGGTATTAGAGGAGCTTTGTAGTATGTAATAGAGACTGGACCTGACACACAGGTGCACATGTGGCTGCTGATCATTCGAGAGCCCCGGGAAATACATAATGTTATTTCATGTTCACCATTTTCAAAATCTTTAAATATGGCATTGCATCAAAAATTGGCCAGTAATATTCTTCCATATTTACTTTGGACTCAAAGATGTGTAGATGAGTTAGAGCTGGCACTGAAAAAGGATAGTGTGACCCTTAGGAGCATCTTTGTCACTCGTTGGAAGGCTTGGTCATTGTTCTTCTTTGGTTCTGAAATGTCCGATGACACGACATGACCCAAAGAGCTAAACCATTCATTCATTCTGTACATAATTAGTAGTTTCTACTGTGTGCCAGGTTCTCTGCTGGCTTTCTCAGATTTCAGATTCTAGAAGATAAAACACAGAATTTAGTGTCAGGAAATCTCGGTTATAATCCTGGCTCTCTCCTTAATTTATAGTGAGGCAGAATGAAAGTCAATTTACCTACCTTGGCTTCAACTCCACATTTGTGAATGAGAAATTGGCTACATCTGTTGTTTATAAACTGTGCTCCATGGATTCTGTGATTTCTTTCTCAAGGTTGCTTGGGGGATATCCTACAACAGTGGTTCTCAACCAGGGGCACTTCCTCACCCTTCCTTTTACCCTTAGAGGACATTTGGGGGAATCTGTTTGCTATTGGCATCTAGTGGGTAGAGGCCCTGGATGCTGCTAAAAATCCTACAGTGCATGAGGTTGCTCCCACAACAAAGGATAATGCAGCCCCCAATGTGGATAGTACCCACGTTGAGAAAACCTGCTGGGGAAGGTGTGTAGAAGCCTGAGCTGGTGGGGCTCTGGGCCTCTAAGCCACTAACCCCTAAGTACATCTATTTCTGTTTGCTGGGTACAGCAGGAATAAATTTGACAGGCAGTGAACAAATGTGCAAATTTTAATTTTATTTTCTACAATTGAGCTTAAATTATATCTTAATTCCCCCACTTTGGTTCTCAGTCGATTCAAAGTTTACGCTAAGGTATTTCAAGGTTGTGCTCGTTTCTTTTTTCTTCTCTTTAGCTCCGAATCTATCTCTGGGGCTTAAAAATCATCCTGGCAGTGGGAAGAAGTGCAGGTCTAGTCCACTGCCACCTTTGATCGTACACTCTTTGTCTATGGTCAAACACCCCTCTCTGTTAGTCTTCAGCTTTCAGGGATTTTTTTTTTTTTTGATTCAGTTTGTTTTAGAGCAGTTTAAGTTCATAGCAAAATTGAAGGGAAGGAAGGTACAGAGATTTTCCATGTACCCCTCTGCCCCCACATGTATAGCCTCCCCCATTATCAACATCCTCACCAGAGTGGTATATTTGTTGCAATTGGTAAAGCTACACTGACACATCATAGTCACCCAAAGTCCATAGTTTACCTTAGGGCTCAACTCTTGGTGTTACATTTCTGTGGGTTTGGACAGATGCATAATGACACAGATCCATCGTTATGGTGTCATACAGAGTGTTTTCACTGCCCTGAAAATGCTGTATTCCATTTATTCATCTCTCCTCCTTCTCAATCCTCAGTAACCATTGGTCTTTTTATTCTCTCCATAGTTTTTCCTTTTCCAGGATGTTATAGAGTTAAAATCATAGTATGTAGCCTTTGCTGATTGGCTTCTTTCCTTAGTAATATGCATCTAAGTTTTCTCCATGTCATTTCATAGTTTGATAGCTCATTTCTTTCCAGTACTGAATAATATTCCGTTATCTAGATATACCACAGTTTACTTACTCAACTACTGAAGGACATATTGATTGCTTCCAAGTTTGGGCAGTTATGAAGAAAGCTTCTGTGAACATCCGTATGCAGGTTTCTATGTGGACCTAAGTTTTCAACTTGAGTCATCAGTTTCTGTTTTGCTGTTCTTGTCCCTGACCTGTCAGAACCACCAGCTCAGGGGCCTCACAGCATCCCCAACAGCATGCTATGATCACAGCTGTGATGACACTTCCGGTTCATTCCCTCAGTCACTTGTGTTCCCATTTGGGGGAATAGCTGGAAATTTTCAGATTTGTTCCCTTACCCTCAGGGCTGTGGAGCCTCAGGGTAGCGCTGTCTCAGACCCTCTGCCTATACCTGACTTGCCACCATTTCTACTCATGGCTGGTCTCATGCTGGAGAAGGGGATTTCTCTGTGAGGCTCTTGGCACCCCTTGCATGTGCCTGAGAAGTGGGGCACATTTTTCTCCCGCTCTCAGACTCCCCAATCCTGTCTAGATTTCCTTTGCAGGGATCCTGACCAGCAACCCTCTATTGTTATTCCGTCCACCAGCCTTTCCTGCTCCCAGGTGGTTGAAATTTATCTCTTTGTAAGAGTGGAAAACGGCTCCTACATAATCCGGCATTTTTTCTAACTATATTGTGTATAGTATAAAATTAATGCTCTTATTTTTTTTATCAAAACTTCTATTTCAATAAATGCTTTCTTCTTTTGAAATCCCTCCTCTTGAAACAGAAAAACTTGGTCTTTTAAACGATTAATTCTCCCATGAATTACAAACCCCTAAATGTAAGAATTGACATCATTGAAACCCAGCAGCATCTGGCCTCTCCTAATGATATGGAATGCCACTGATTCAGTGGATAGTTACAGTTTCAATGTTTTAAAGTTTGATCTCCTTAAAAAGGAAAAGGAAAGAAGGAAGGTAAGGAAAAGGAAGGGTTGAAAAGCCCTGGGTGGATGGTCTTTATTCTTATTATTACATTATAAAGTGATCTGAATATGCGAAGAGCCTGAGTCTCTTATTTATGCCTATTGCTCACCTTCCTTGATGTATAATTTTCTTCCCTCAAAGAGCATGCGAAGAGAGTCCTCTGGAGTTTTCAGAAGAGAGCAAAGAGATCCACACAAGATTTTTTCTTTGAAACTCATTGTCAGTGGGAAAACAGGGTTGGACAGTTGGAAACATTTTACATAGACATTTGCTAAATACTACTCATGTATCATTCCTACCCAGAGTATTTGCTCCTGATCACCTGGAAATATTCAAAGAGAGTAAAAAAAATTTCCTAAATGGGAAAAATAATATGATTTCCCAAACTTAGGGATTAAGGAATCTCTCTTTCCCTGAATCTCTCTTATCATCTACCCTACCTATTTATCATCATATATGTATTGAATATTTGGTGTAGGTGGCAATTTCTGCCTACCATTTAGGACACTGAGATGTAAATCTCCAACGGTGGGACAAGAGTTTAGTTAAAAGGCATTGTGTTTCACTCATTTATTCCAAGAATATTTATTGAATGTATTGCTTGGATAAACCCCTTGACCTGGTTTAACATTAGAAGACTATTCTGGTCCTGCCCACGTTATTAACTAGTGACATGATTCTGAAAAAAGCCACCTAATTCTTGAATCTTTAAAGCTGAGGGCTATTTCTGTGGTTCTGTTTGGTTAGAAATGTGTACCTTTTTCTTCACTAACCATCCTGGAATACACACAACTTTCTTAAAATCTCAGGTGCACATGAATGTAACTCCTACAGTTAATGATGTAAACTGTCAACGGTTAAATAATAAGTTCTATTTCACCTACATCATCTTATTTAGCAGTAATTATCTGATGAACTGCATACCAAATAACAATTACCAGTCTAACGAACGCAAGCCATAGAAAACCCAGGAACTAAAATCCATTTTGACTACAAATAAACTTTCTGTATTTCAGATAAAGTCTAAACTATAACATGTAAATTTTTATTTAAGGTAATCTGACAAATAAGACATTTCGGCTGAAAACAAAGTAAAACCAATCTTATTTTCCCTTTTCTTTTCATTTAATTTTCTGAGTTGGGCAAAATTTAATCAATGAAGGGTCATGTTGAAAGCTAACACATTTATCTGGTGGTCAGGTTTCTGATTAAAGAAGGAACATTGAACTTTTGGTCAGGACAACATTCTGGGAAATGTAGCTGTTTGGTCATGTTGCATCTGCTGTTGGAATCATTTATTATGAAATTCATTCATTTAAAAGAAAGTGTAGATAATTAGATTTTCAAGTCAAAGCTTTGCTGTCCAGTGGGAGCTAACATTTTAAATCGAGGGGAATTTTGGAAGGGCACATTTATATGGGAATTACTAGGGTCCCAAGGAAAAAGAACCTACCTACCATTGCTAAACCACATGGCATGCTACCAAATGTTTCCCTGGAGGTTCACCATCTATGTTAATGCTCATATTTCTATCTCTTCTTGAAAAAGGGACTATCCTATTATTGACATTGGGTGATAATTCTCAGGGGTCACATGTTCACATTTACCTTTTTTTTTTTTTAGAGCAACTGATAACTACTATCAGCTGACTGTGTAACTCATTTTCCCTGAAGTTCTGGTTTAAAATAGGACTTTACTGGCAGTCAGATGGAATATGTGCTTGTGTTTAAAAGTGTGGTGTGTGTACCAGTGCAGGTGAGAAGTGGAAATAATGCATGAGGAGTGCAATATAGATCTTGCTATAGATCCCATTCTTACCCTGCCCACAGTCTGATGGATTGATTGTAATTCCGATCCCAGAGCTGGCTCTACTTTGGGTAATTATGGGATTCTGGCTAAAGCATTCACTTACTCTCTCTTTCTTGCCAAGGTATTTGATGAGGACTGTGATGTGCTCCAAAGCAGTTTCTGTTGCTATTAGTCAACATATAGTAAACACCTAGTCTAGTACGTTTTCTGAAAGCCTGAACAAGCCAGGAGTTATGCCCTTTAAAAATTCACGTGCCTTTAAGATGAATAAATAAAAATAACTTTGTCGTGTACCACTATCATCTGAAATTTCATTCATACCAGATAGTGTCATGGTGTTTCTGTTATTACAGATTCGATATTGACTGGAGTTGCATCTAGATCCCTATCACCTAGATGTTATGTAGGTGAGGAATATAATACTTGGCTAGGTCACTTAGATGGTCCTGCTTCACATATTCTGTTCTTATGGAGAGGTCTGAATGCCTTAGCATTTAAAGTGAACACATTCAAGAATCATCTTTTGAACTAATATGACAAAATCTATGGAAGAATATGACTGCACTTGTTTCTTCTCCCTAAATGTTCATTTACTCAGAAACAGCACAGAAGAGAGTTTATGGATCATGTGAAGCATATCAGGATCTGTTTAGTGTAGAGTGGCAGTTGGGGCTACATATTTTCAATTGTGGAAAAGGAAATTAATAAGAGATGGAGATAATCATGGCTTCTATGGAAGTCAGCCTGCCATACAGGTATGATTGCCTCCCACTGAGGTTTACACAACTAGATAAGCTCAGATCTGATTGTCTTGCACTTTTTTGCAGAGGCCTGTCACAATGCAATGTGATCAGGATGTATCAAAGCACCGTCCACCCCCACAGGTCAAAATATTCTAATACCTTGTATTTCTGTAGCACCTGGCTCTAGGGACCTCGCAGTGCCGACACACAACATTACTCCCTGATTACATTTTGCAAGCCCCTGCAGCAATTGGGTGACCGCTGTGCAAACCCAGCCATAACTGCCTGCTCTGAGTGTGGAAACAGAACAGTACTTGGAAATTCAGCCCCTAAGTTTGAACTTGAAGTGCACTGCTACATGATGAATTAAAGCCTAGGAGGCTTGGGCTGGCCAGCAGAAAGGGCTTTGCCGCCAGAGCAACATTAGATGTAAAATTAGGCTCAAGGATGGAGTCGTCATTGTTGGTAATATTTAAAAAAATGGCTGGGTGTACGGATTATTCTTAAGAAATAAGAGATCAGTTATCAAGAGAAAGATTGTCTAGCTTGCTGATTCAGTCTAACCACCATTTGTGTCCTGTTTATCAGTGGCTCATCAACATATAGTAAAGAAACTCTGTTTATTTTAATGTAGATCATGTCACAATTCTACCTGTGGGAGAGAAGTATAACAGAGGCAGGAGAAATTTGTGGCCCAGGGAGCATCATACACGTCCAAGCTATCTGGGAACTGGCAGACCTCCCAGTTCAGCAATTTAACACCTGTATTGGGAGTAATGGAATACACCTTTATATCAGAGGGACGTGTATTCAATCTTTCTCATCGTATTTTCTGGAAAGGAGTATCATTTTTTTCACTGACTATGCTGTGAAGCATATGGGTCCTCAAAGCCCAGAAAAACATGTGGCCATGATTTCCACTTACCAGTAGCATCCCCATTATGGATGCTTATTTATAACAAAGTGATGATGTTGAGGTTGCTGCTCTCTCCCGCCCCCACCGTTTCCCCACCATCTGGTACATGAGCTAAGGGCAACAATTCCTTCTTTTATTAGCTTGGCCTGATATTTACAGGTAGAATGATAATATCTTATTTTCATATGTGAGAAAACCTAACAAAACCGTCAAGAACCAAAACCACAATTCGGAATTGATCCATACTGAATAACTTGTCAATATATTGTCATCACTGTCAGAGAGAAAGGGATGAAATGAATAGCTATAAGTCATCATGACTAGGATAGGGGCATTTCAGTTCTTTTTCTTCAGTACTGAGAATAAATGAATGTACGACAGACCAAAGACCATCTTAGACCTAGACGATTGTCACTCTTGCCCTAGGCTCAGTGCTTTAGTGGTGCTCCCTCTAGTTTTGTTCTGATTGCTTCACTCTCGATGAAGAGAGCAGTGCCTTGGGGACAACTTAAAACCCACTCTCCCCTGGTAGACCATATTCTAGGTACCCACAACCTGGTATCACCTGGCCCTAAATCCACTTCCAGCGGTTTTGTGTGCCTTTTTCTCAGACTTATCTGAGGACAAGGGACAATTGTTTCAGAGATGTGTGGATTGGATTTCTGGGTTGCACATCTCAGGTATGCTTGTGAGGTCCCTCACCATGTGATCATGAGTAGGAACAAGATGAGTGGGTGTCCTATGAGCTGGGGGCTCTATTGGTGCTCTTGCCTTATACCCTGAAAATATTTGGTGTGGGTTTGTGTAGACACTTGCCAAACAAACTCAGTCACCAACACCATGTCTACCAGTATACCTCCATAGTGAATTTTAGGCTTCTGGCTGTAGAAGTAAATTTTAATTTTTCTTAAATTCCTTCAAAGCATTGGCCCTCTTCCTTTTTGTTAAAACCCAAAGGCCAACCTCAGATTACATTCTCCTTTTTCAATCTTCTTAAATCTTTGTAGGGACAAAGCATGCCAAAGGCAGCACACATATACTCAATCAAGAAAGTAATTTTGGAAATAATGGTCTGCTCAAATGGATAAGGCAATTAGGTAAGATGCCAGTAGGCATGGTTTTAATGCTCAGGGTAAAATTAGGTTGAGGAATTTTGTATGTGTGTGTGTAACTGATTGCCCCCTGGCCTGCTTTATTCCCTGCTTCTTGGAAATGATTTTCATATCCCCTGTTTTCCATCAGTGATGTCTTTCCTTTCTACACAGCAAATTTAAGTCTGGCAAGGCCCAGTATCAGCAGGACTATGAGATGTGTAGACAGAGTAGCTATTGTGGGAATAGAGCACTGGGTATAATTTCACAAAAGCTCCTAGGTCTGTCATCTCCTCAGTCTCATACCTTTCCTAGTCTTTATCTTATGCCTTAGTAAATGGGTATGGAGGGGCAGCAAAGGAATAAGAAATAGACGACTTGGGGGACTTGAGAAAAGGGAATGGGAATCAGTGAAGAGGTGAGAAGCATAGTAGGGAGATGTTACCCAGATTTGGTCTTTTATAAAATTTAAATCAAGGAGAGGCTTGGCAAAGTGAACACCTGGTTAAAAATTGTATTGCAAGCATTGAGAATCATTTCTTAGGATAGATTCCCCAAAGCAAGCATAGATGGGTCAGAAGATAACAATATTTTGAGGCTTTTGATATCTATGTCAAATTGTAATCTGTACTCCAACCGGAAGTATCTGAGGGTTCTTGTTTCATTGGATCTTTGCTAGTGTTAGCAGTTAATTCTGTTTTATTATTTAAAAAATTCTCTGCTTAATAACTTACTATTTTCATTTTATTTTCTATTATTGTTAGTGAATCAAATGGTTTTCAATCTGTTGCTTTGTATTTTCTCTTTTAAAATTATTTGTTTAGCTCTTTTGCCCTTATATGTATATTAGGCTCTTAGTATTTTAGTTAGGTAAGCCTTCCTTTTAGATACCAAATGGCACAGCTAGTATATGTATGTACAAACATATCATACCATGGCAAATTACACAAAATGGCAAGATATCAAATGGCACAACTAGTGTATGTATGTAGAAAGTAACCAATGCAGTGTGTTTTCAACTCAGTGAGCTTTTTTTTTTTTTAATGTACATCCAGGCATGTTCTTTTCTATTTTATTTTTTAAAAATTCCTTTGAGATATTATAGCAGTTACATGATTAAGGATGAAGATAAAATTGATTTTCCTTTAAAAGGGACTATTTTTAAAGACTGGTCATTTAAAATCCAACCAGAAGCTACTGTGGTTCATCAACTGAATCATAACTATAGCTAATTTGAACTTGTTTTTAAATCAGCTAACAAATGTTTTTCATTGAAGCACTGTGATATGTGACACATATAAGGTGATTTTTCTCAGCAGCAGAAAAATAAATTCAAAGAGCATTTTGCTCCTTTGGGAAATATTACAGAGAGCTCTGTTGAGAGAAGGAAGCTTATGCCAAGGACTTTCCCTTGGTCCCCAGAGACAGGAGAAATGAAATGGCCACTTGAATCAGAGTCTCCATCTGCTACAGGAGTTCACACTGAAGCCTTCTTTCATCTAATTTTCTGGAATAGATTATTGCTAAAGCTTACTTTTTTACGTGAAAAGAATAACACATATACCATGGGTGAAGAATGGGGAGACATAGTAAAATGTATCCTAAATTAAATTAAACTTAATCTTTATTGGACGGTTCAAGAGGTTACTATTTTCATTCATTTATTCATTTGTTCAATTAGTATTTATTGAGCTTTGTGCTTACAGCATGAAACTAGGTGCAAGGGAAATATAAAAACAAATAACTCAGGATCCTGCCTCACCAGCATGTGTGCTTGAATAGGTATGATGTAACACATTCTTATATTAAAATAGTCAAAGTGAAAGTTATAAACACATGAAAGATTCAGCCAGAGTGCCATGGATGCTCAGTGTGGGGATGGCATCCAAATAAAAATAATCCTACTTTGACCAGACTTCGGAAATATTGCTTAGTATTCCATCAGTTGTGTGTGTGTGTGTGTGTGTGTGTGTGTGTGTGTGTGTAGTCTGAGGAACTGTACTGCAAATAGCGGAATTTCCTGGGTGTGCAGGTCGAGATTGCCTTGTAGTTCAGCAGAGAATCCCTCCATGGTTAAAGTAGATAATCGCTATTTTGTGGCAGGCTAGTATACTTTTATTCTGCTTTCCCTTTGGGGTATTCTTAAGCATTGGGTATAATCTGATGGTACTGAATTAGGGATGTTGTCCTTCTTAACTAAATTTGGCAGATTAACCAAGCTATGCTAAACCTCTAAACCAACCCTAGAATTTGAATCTAGAATAAAGTGACAGAATTCATCCTCATTGGATTACAGTTCCTATTTTTGGTATTGGTTTCTGCTCATTTCTGACTCTGGTTCTCTAACCTTCCTGAGGTTATTTTTCAAAATCTTCACCTGATGTAGGTTAGCTAGAGCTGAGTTTTTGGTACTATATGAAATGTCTGTTGTTTCCTATTCCAGACCCATTTTTGATTCTTCTCCAGCCCGCTCTATGTCTGAGAGACTGACTTGAATGGACTGTCTCAAGAGGCTTCTCTTTCCCTCTGGTTCTGGTTGGGTTTTGACAAAGGGGAGTTTTTACAGGAGATGAGAAGAAGGAGAGTGAGATCATATCTCTTGGTCCCTTCCTTGTGAAGTCAAACTCAGTCTGCTGTGTGTGGCAACTAGGTTCTGACTGTGAGGGATGAACTGCCATGCTAATTAAACACACAACACTACCAAATCTCATACGGTAAGTAAAGGAATTGGTAGAAGAAGGGTGACGCTGACTAATTGAATGGGATTAGACATGAACAAGGCTGAGCAATTTTTACTTCTGATTTCCCCAGAACCTCTCTTAATGGTGAAAGAGTGAGCTTGTTCTTGTTCTTTTGCCATCTGAGAGAATGGACTCTCCTCTGCTTAAAGTTTTTCAATGACTGCCCTTGAGATAGTATTTCAATTGCTTCAGAAGTTGATATCTATCTTCTTGGGCATTCACACTCTGCACATTTCCTTTGGGTCCATGAAGAGAGTTAGATCCCAACACTTACCAGGACTGCTCTAAAAAAAAGTTTATGTATTGCAAGAGTAAATGGCTTTGTAAAATGAGTTTGGAAGCATTCTCTTTTCTTAAATGTCTTGAAAAAGTTTAAGAAAGCTTGGTGTTAATTCTTTTTTAAATGTTTGGTAACATTTACCAGTGAAGTCATTTGATCCTCGGATATTCTTTATTGGGATTTTTTTTTTATTATTATTGATTCAGTCTCCTTAATTTGTTATTTAGGTTTTCTTTTACTTTATGATTAAGTCTTGTTAAGTTGTATGATTTTAAGAATTAATTTTTTTAAGTTTATTTATTTTAATAAAGACAGAGAAGGAGAGCATGTGCGTGAATGCACAGGGTAGGGGCAGAGAGAGAAAGAGGGAGAGAGAACCCCAAACAGGCTCTGTGCTGTCAGTGCAGAGTCCAATGCAGGGCTAGAACTCATAAAATTGTGAGACCATGACCTGGGCCAAAATCCAGAGTCAGACACTTAACCAACTGAGCCACCCAGGCACCCCAAGGATTAATTTCTTTTAAGTTATCCAATTTGTTAGTGTATCATTGCCCAAAATACTCTTAGCATTATCCTGATATCAAAACCAGACAAAGATATTATGAAACAAGCAAACAAACTACATGCCAATACTCACATTGAACATAGATGGAGAAATCCTTGACAAAATGCTACATTAAAAGGATCGTACACTATAACCAAGAAGGATTTAATCCTGGGATTAAGTATGGTTCAACACACACAGATCAACTAATGTATTATACCACCTTAATGGAATGAAGGAAAAAGATTGAATAAAGGATAAACCTTACATGATCATCTCAATGGACACAAAAAATGCATTTGATAAAATTCAACACCCTTTCATTACAAAAACCAGGAATAGAAGTAATTTACCTCAAGATAATAAAGTCAATTTTTGAAAATCCCACAGTTAACATCACACTCAATGGTGAAAAATTAAAAATTTCTCTCCTAAGATCAGGAAGAAGGCAAGGATGCTCACTCTCAACACTTCTAGTAAACACAGTACTGGAAGGCCTAGCCAGAACAATTAAGTAAAAGAAACAAAAGGCATACAAATCAGAAAGAAGTAAAATTACCTGTTTGCAGATGACATGATATTATATATAGAACTCTAAAGACTACACAGAAATAAAAACAAGAATTGATAAATTTGTAGGATACAGTGTCAACATACAAAAATCACTTGTGTTTTTATACGCCAAGAAGGAACAGTTCAAAAAGGAAATTAAGAAAGTCATTCCATTTATTGTAGCACCAAAAAGAATAAAATACTTGGGAGTAAACTTAACCAAGGAGGTAGAAGACTTATACATTGAAAACTATAGCACGTTAATGAAAAATAAAGACACAAACAAACGGAAAGATATCCTATGTTCACAAATCGGAAGATTAGTGTTAAAATGTTCATACTACCCAAAATGATCCACAGATTTGATGTAATGCCTACCAAAATCCCAATGGCAATTTTTTTACAGAAACAGAAAAACAATCCTAAAATTCATATAGAATCACAAAAACCTCAAATAGCCAAAGCAGTCTTAAGAAGAAAGGTAGAGGCATCAAAGCAGACATACAGACCAATGGAACAGAATAGAGTCTAAAACCTATGCAGTTACAGTCTAATGATCTTCAACAGAAGTGCCACGGATACAAAATGGGGAAAAGACTGTCTCTTCAACAAATGGTGTTGGGAAAACTGGCTATCAATATGCAAAAGAATTAAATTGGAACCTTACCTTACACCATACACAAAAATCAATTCAAAATTGATTAAAGACTTAAACATAAAAACCAAAACTGTAGAATTCCTAGAATAAAATGTAGGGAAAAGCTTTATGATATTGGTCTAGGCAATTATTTCTTGGATATAACACCAAAGACACATGAAATAAAAACAAAAACAAGTGGGAATATGTCCCAACTAAAATGCCTCTGCACAGCAAGGGAAATAGTCAACAGAGTGAAAAGGAAACTTAGGAAATGGGAGAAATTATTTGCAAACCATATATCTGATAAAGGGTCAATATTTTAAACGTAAAAGAAACTCCTACACCTCAATAGCTTAAAAACAAATAATCTGATTTTAAAAGGGGCAAAGAACTTAAATAGACCTTTCTCCAGAGAAGACATACAAATGGCCAATGGGTACATGAAAAGATGCTCATATTGTTAATCATCAGGGAAATGCAAATGAAACCATAATGAAATATCACCCACCACTTAGGATGTTAAGATAATTATTATCAAAAAACAAAAGACAGCAAGTATTGATAAGAATGTACAAGAATTGGATCCCTTGAACACTTTTTATGGGAATGTAAAATGGTGCAGCCACTATGGAAAAAAGTGTGGAGATCCCTCAAAAAACTGAAAGTAGAATTATGCTATGAAATTTACTATAAAGTACAAAGGAAAATACCCATCAATCTCATGTCTGAGTATATATGAAATCACGATCTCAAAGAAGTATTTACACTTACATGTTCTTTGCAAAATTATTCACAATAGTCAAGATTTGGAAACAACCCAAATGTTCATTGGTAGATGAATGGATGAAGAAAATACAGTATATACATACAATACATTAAAAAAGAAGGAAATCCTGCAATATACGACAACATGGATGAATTTGGAGCACATTACACTAAAACTAGTCAGAAAAGGACAAATACTGCATAATTCCACTACTGTGAGATATCTAAAATAGTCAGACTCCTAGAAACACAGAGTGGAATGGTGGTTGCCAGGGGCTTAGAGGAGAAGGAAATGGGGAGTAGCTATTCCATTGGATATAAAATTTCAGTTATATATAATGAGTCAGTTCTAGAGATCTGCTGTATGGTATTGTGTCTATAGTTAACAATACTGGATTGTGCCCTTCAAAATATGTTAAGAAGGTAGTTGATAACCATTCTTGCCACAATAATAAAAAAAGGAGAGTAAGACTTACTTTCAAACAATAAACATATATTTTATTATCTGGGGAAAATAGCTGTAGAGGATATTATTTGGACAATTGGAAAATTGCAAATACAGATAATTATATAAGATGTGTCTAAATCAAATTTCCTAATTTTGGTAATTTTATAGTTCTTATATGAGAGGATATTCTTGTTCCTGGAAAATACATATTGAAGTATTTTGGGGTAAGAGTGCATGTCTGCAATATCCTCAAATGGCATGTGATTCAGAAAAAAAGTGAATGAAGATGTGTTTATGTAGAGAAAGAGAAATGAAAGTATAAATTGGGCAAAACATTAATGATTGTTGAATCTAGGTAAATGTTTTATTAAAGTTCTTTATACCATTCATGCAACAATAATGTATTTTATATCTCAATAAAAAAACTAACTGAAAAAGAAATATGCTTCTTAAAAAAAGAAAAAAACGGCCTTGCCATTATCCATCATTAGGAATTTGCAAAGTAAGCTACCAGTGGATTCTTGGGGTGTTTGAGCAACATTGATGAAATATAATTAGAGAAGGCTGAATTCATGGAAGTGAGTATATTCATTTGGGATTCAGAATATAATATTTTGGCTCCCACACCTGATAGAGGCGTGAGTAGTTTGCTGGGATGGTTGATCCAAACCTGTACTCAAAGTTGGCTTACAGTTAATAAGATTAAAATGCTAGCTCTCCCATGTTTACCTTTTGAAGTGGTAGGAGTCTGATGCTGTAGGAAATGGGAATGTTGGAATGGATTTATTATATATAACCAACTCAGCCACTTTCACTCCCACACTCTGGGAGAATTTGGAGGGTACTCTTTTCACTGGAGCGTTAGGAAATCATTGGTAAGGAGCACACCGCCATCTTTGAAGACCTCTCAATTGCCAGCACTCTGTAGGTCAGATACAATATAGGGACATTTTAGTGGAATTGTTTTTTTTTTCTTTTATCTCAATGGTAATAATGTCATATGGAGTTGCAGAGAACAGGTAGCAATGCAGTTGCTCCAATAAAATCATGTCTAAAATGGTAATTAGAGGATTTTGGCCTGCAGGAATTTCTGGCAGTTTATCCTTAGAAATGATATAGATGGACAGTCTAATAAAATGTTTTTTTTTCTTTTTTTTGTAAGCCTGGCTGGGAAGAAAACAATATTGAATTACCTCAAGTGGGATTTATCCATTTCCTAAGTCAGTGCATAGACCCAGAGCCCCTTGAGTGGAGGTGAAGTAAAGTCTTTTTGAGGAACAACTGTGTAGCAAACCCATAAGCCTTCTCCAGATATACCTAGAGCCATTTTCCAGGGCCACTATGCATAGGACAGAATGGAGCTCAGCTCTTCAGCATTTTTTGGGTACTGGCTCTGAACTTAAGATCCTTAGAGACCTAAAATGACATGGTAGTTCACAAGTCATGATAGGAGTTTATGGAGCTCAGGTGATAGAGAGTCCTGCACAGTGTGTATCTAAAAGGTGTATCCAAAGGGAACATGAACCCATACTCAGCTTATTTTTCCCAGTTGTAAAACATATACTTAGTAATTGGAAAAACTTCTGTATTGGTTTACTGACTTGTGGATTAAGGAGATAAAAGCATAAGCCCAGTCTGTACACTTATCTGTATAGTATGTTAGTGACAGTAAGAAGAGTTTGGCTGCACAGTCCCACTCAGGATGGCCTGAAAGACACTGGTTAACAGAAATCCTCCATGTGAGAGGAACTTGTTTTAGGGCATCTGGTGGTTGTTGTTGTTGTTTTTAAAGACCATCTGGTTGTTTATTTTGTGTAGAAAGGGAGACAACCTAAAGTATAGACCTACAGTGATTCATGGGCAGTAGCTAACAGGCTGGTGGACTAATCAGGGGGTTGGAAATAACAAAGTTGAAAAATTGGTAAGGACATCTGAGAGAGAGGTATGAATGGATCTCTCAGAATGGGTACAGCATGTGAAGATACTCCTGTTCCATGTAATGCCCATCTCAGGACATTCACCGCAGACATGAACAAGCTTTTCTTTCTCCTGATTGCCAGTTTTTTTCCCTCAGTCATCTGTTTCCAATTCAATGAGTCCCCCTGCAAAGTATCTGGAGTGGCAGGGATGGAAATTATGCATGAGTTCAAATTTGTGGTCTTCTCCTCAAGTGACTACTGCCAGTCTTGATTGCCCAAACCATCAATAATATATACCAACACTGAACTCCTGATAAGGCACCATTTTCAAGGGAGGACCAGCAGGCAACCTGGTAGTATATTAGTTATATTTGATCACTTTTTACATAGGGAGGGCATAGTTTTCTCTTTATAGGGGTAGATTCATATTTCAGGAAAGCTAAAACCACCATCTATGTATCTGAGAAATGTTTTCTTCATTGCCATGGTCTACTACATGACATCACCTCTAGTAAGGATACATATTTTACAGCAGAGTAAGTGCAGAAACACAGGAATACACCCATGGTCTCAGCCTGTGCTTCATTGCTGAGAAACACTTGGCTCCATAGAATGATGGGATGGTCTGCTGGAAATTAACTTACATTTATAGCTGGGAAACACCTTGTGAAGTTGAGATGCTGTGTGATAAGATTCAGATACCAGAAACAGCATCGGTCTTAGTTACTCACACACTAGTTTCTCTGTTAGCCAGAATACATGGCTCCTGGAACCAAAGAGTGAAGATGAGAGAGAGTCTTAGTCTTAAACTTAACCCATTTGGGAAACATTTGCTCCCTATCTCTGTAATTTTGGCCTTGGTGGTTTGGGGGGGGCTTAGAGTGAAAAGGAATTACTTCACCAGCAAGCAGTAGTTGTTCTGATGTACTGGACAATTCTGGTCATTTTGGTTTGCTTGTGACATAAAGGTCATTGCTCTATCTGGGGTGACTGTTGCAAATACCAGGAAGAAACATGATTTCTGATCCTCATTGAGAGCAAAGAGTAGCAGGGGACCCAGGGGATTTAATGGGGGAATTTCTTATACATTCAAAAATCTATACTCAGTGTTCTGGTCAATGGAAAACTGCAGCAATCCAATTAAGACAAGATTCCTGAAGCCTTAAATTTTGTAGAAATAGAAACTAGGGCTACACCATCAAGGTAAAGTTTTTGTCTAGTTGAATTCCTAGTGGAAAGGATGGAAACGTGAGATGGGGTGGCTGTAGATCATCAACTCAGGTTTCATGACTAGCTACAGAAGCAGCGACTGTAGCAGTTATGGTTTGTTGTTGTTTTGTTTTTTGTTTTTGTTTTTTTCCTTTCCTCTTCTTCCTCATATCATGGACACAATTGGTGACTAACATTCTAGGTTTGAGTGGAACTTGACTAAACTGACACCAGCCTGTTCTAATGCATTAATTAATGAGACATTGTGTAACATCTGTACTGGGGACACATGGGTTTAAATTTTTTGAATTTAACTTTATAGAATAAGATTTGACAAATACTATTATATATATTTAAAGTCTTTGATGTGATGATTCTTTATGCATTGTGGAATGATTACCAAGATCAGGATAATTAATACATCCATCATCTCACACAGTTATTCTTTTTTTGCCTTCTGTGGTGAGAATGATTAAAATCTCTCAGTGGGTGGCTCAGTCGTTAGACATTTGACTTTGGCTCAGGTTATGATCTCATGGTTCATGAGTTCGAGTCCTACATCGGTGAGCTCGTGCCCTGTTTCAGGAAAACCCTGCTTCTCTCTCTCTTTCTCAATCTCTCTTCCCCTGCCTCCCCCTTCTGGGATTATATCTCTCTCTGTCTCTGCTTCCCACCCCCATGCCCTGTTCAGTTGTGCGTGTGTGCTCTCTCTAAAAAGAAACTACTCTCAGCAACTTTTGAGTATATAAGTATTAAAGTATTAACCAGAGCCACCATGCTGTATATTACAGCCTCAGAACTTATTCTTAAACTAAACATTGATATCCTTTGACTTGTATCACCCCATTTTTCTCTTCCCCAGCTTCTGGCAACAACCATTCTATTCTGTTTCCATGAAATTGGCTTTTATTTTATTTTATTTTATTTTATTTATTTTTAGAATGAGTGATGCCTTACACTATTTGTCTTTCTATGGTTTATTTCACTTAATATAACCCCCTCTAGTTTCATCCGTGTTGTTGCAAATGGAAGAATTTCCTTTTCTTTTTTTTTTTTTATTTTATTTTTTATTTTTTTTTTTTTTTTAAATTTTTTTTTTCAACGTTTTTTATTTATTTTTGGGACAGAGAGAGACAGAGCATGAACAGGGGAGGGGCAGAGAGAGAGGGAGACAAAGAATCGGAAACAGGCTCCAGGCTCCGAGCCATCAGCCCAGAGCCTGATGCGGGGCTCGAACTCACGGACCGCGAGATCGTGACCTGGCTGAAGTCGGACGCTCAACCGACTGCGCCACCCAGGCGCCCCTTCCTTTTCTTTTAAGTTTGAATAGTATTCCATTATATATCTATATATATGTCACATTTCTTTGATCCATGAAGGGGCATTTAGGCTTTTTCCATATCTTGGCAGCTGTGAATAATGCTGCGGTGAACATGGGTATGCAGGTATTTTTTTAGATGCTGGTTTCATTTACATCGGATGTATACCCAGGGGTGGGATCGCTTGATCATATGGTCGTTAAATTTTTAATTTTTTGAGGAACCACCATACTGTTTTCCATAATGGCTGACACATTTTTTATCTGGATAAATGATAAGAGTAGATACTAGAGGGGAAAAAATGTGGACCATTCTAGATATCTTCTGACATCGTTCCAGATCTTCTTCATTATTCTCTGTCCTAGTCTCCACCTCAGAAGGTTATGGATTCTAGGTTTTTTTGGCTGTTGGGTGTCTCTGTATGATTGCTTCAAGTGTGTGGGTCCTTTGACTAGAGGTGGCCTCTTTTACACAACTCTATTCTTTTGGGTTCTCTTAACCCCTCTCTCTTCTTGTTAATCCACTATCCTTTGTGGTTCTTCTACACTGACTCATAGCTTTGTCAATAGCATTTTGACCTTCCTTGGAATATCCCAGGATATGTTATCTGTTTCTTGTGGGGTCCCTAACTGATATAGATGCTTAATACAGTGACAAATAAAATGAACCAAAATCCCAGTGTGCATTTACCTCCATTTATATGTTGATATTGTAATGATGACTGGATCATCAAAAATATTTAATTATGTGGAGTAAAAGTTTAAGATGTGAGACATTTTATGATATCCCGTGTTTAATACTGGTGTTATTTTAGTACTGTGATAAACTTTAGAAATATTTTATAACATTTTAAGGGCTGAAGAAACAGAGCCAGAAATTTTGAAAGACTTAGCCAAAATGTTGAAGTTGTACCAGAAATGTGATTAGAATCTGGTATTTCTCTCAGGATATCCTCTATTCTTTGACTTGTATGATACCAAAAACTTGTTGTATTTATTTATTCTTATTAGCAAGGCTTTTCCATTAATCTTTGAGATCAGTATGTCCTATCTTTATGGATATGGTATAATTTATACAGTCAGTCATTGGAAATCACTTTACAGAATCTTTGACAAATTTGGCGATCTTTAGATTGCAATTTTGTATTTATTTGTCTTTCAAATTGTATAATGAACTTCTTGAGGTTTAAACTTTGATTTTAATTTCTATATTTCTATCAGCTTAATGCTTAGTACAGTGTCTATCATTCAGTATAATAGATTGTTTCATAAATAAATGTCTACCACTAGCAGGGTGAAAAGTTAGATAAGTCTTTTCTGAATGGACTGCTTTCCCTGAATATCTTTGAACGGTGTAAAATCTTTTAAGTTTGTTTTTCTGGACATTCCAAATATGAAGCCAAGTGCCTGTGCTTTTATAAAGTGTCCTTTTTATCTTCAAAGTTTAGATCACACAGCTGTAGTCAGCATTGTTTTATAACCAGGAGCCTACCTTCTTATTTAAGTTCCTCTTCACTCCCCAGGAGCTTTCTGTGACTTCACTATCAGCTCTGTAATTATAGAATCAGGAAGCATGTCTTTGAAATTCAGAACTTGCTCTTCAGGTGGTCTGTTGGGACATCCTCAGGTATTTATGTATGATGGGATTTATTGACGGAATCACTTCTACTTTCCTAGATAGACTGAGAGCCTGTCCAGGGTTATACAGGCAGTGTTCTATGTCAAGGACACTAGCGAATAAAGGCTGACAAACCTAAGGGAGTCCCCTGAAGAAGATATATGTTCTGGAGACAGACCCAAAGCAAGGTCATTTGCAGCCTGTCCCTGCAGGCTGGCAGTGACACACACGCCCAGGAGCTTTAAAACTGAAATAGAATAGTGATGTGATATCTAATATAGTTCAGGTCACTTAATTGTTGAACTTTTATTCAGACTTTTCTGTTTTCAAATGAAAAGGAATAAAATGAAGTCTTTAGACCTTGTGCATTGGGCTACCAGATACAATTCCACTTAGATGACATCGTGTATTGAATCCACACAAGAATGTAAGGGTGAGCATATGGAGAGAAGGGCATATTATCACATTAAAATTATAACAATCCAAGAGGCTGCAGGAACACACAGGTTTATTTTTTTCCAACCAGTCTCTGTACTGCCTCTTATAATAAATAAGCTTGCTGTGTCTCCTCAAGGCAGCTGCCTAATATTGTTATGTTTCTACAGAGTCCTGAATAAAGGAATTGCTCATTCTTTTCAGTTTTCACTTTCAGCTGTTAAATTGCATCTTGAATGAAAGGGAAAATGACAATTGCTAAGAAATGGCACAATCCTTTGACTTCTTTCTTTTCTTAGCCTAGTGCCATTTTGGAGTCAGCAACTGAGAGTGGTAGTAGAGATTGGAGGGCATAGAGGGGGGAAGAGAGAAGCATTTCTAGGCCTACTGGATTTTAAATACCATCATGTGGGTAGGTGTTAACGCTTGGAGAAAACCAAATGGCTCTGAGTATTTGCAAAAGAAAAAAAGTATGAAGAATCAATAAGTGAGAAAGAAGTTGTTTCCGCTTTTAATGTTTGATCACAAAAATTGTTGACTTGTGGTTTATATCCACTAGTACTGTAGGATGTCCTTTTATTTAAAAAAAATAATGTTTATTTTTTAGAGATAGACAGAACATGAGCATGGAAGGAGCAGAGAGAGAGGGAGACACAGAATCGGAAGCAGGCTCCAGACTCTGAGCTGACAGCATAGCACCTGACGCGGGCTCCAACTCACAAGCTCTGAGATCATGACCTGAGCCAAAGTCACCCACTTAACCTACTGAGCCACCCAGGTGCTCCTTAGGATGTCCTTTTCATGGCATTTTTGGGGTATGAAATGAATATTGCTACTCTTGCCTAGAATTGATACCTACAACTCAAATCATCAGGACAAATTGCTTTCTTATTTATACCTACTCCTGTTTGCTTGATTTGTCATCAAAATTTTCAGTCAGCCAAAGGAATTGAGTAAGTTAGAAATATGATGTGCTCTTGTGTTGGAAATAAGGGGAAGGATGGAGAATGGAAGGAGAAGCTTCCATGGTGGTTGGTCTCTGGGGAAGCTTTACTTTCTCTTCTACTTTTCAAAGACATCTTTGTCTTCTGTTTTCTCCTCACGTTCACAGCTCTGCACAGTAGACATTTGTAAACAACAGCCAGTCTACCTCTTCTCTGTGGATTTGGGGTTTCCTTGGAATGCCAATGGTGTCAGGGGAGTAGGTAGTCCCAACACAGATTCCTGCGCTGGGCTGATTGCTATTAATAGACAGGTAGGTGTAACAACCAATGTGGTTAAAATATCACCTCAGAAAATGTCCCTACCCAAAAAGAGAGCATAGTGAATTAGTGAGTGACTTCCTCTGAACACATACAGGGGCTGTCAGACAGTCCTAGTGGGCAGAAAGCATATTCAGTCCTCTGTGGTTTGCAGAGGATGGCTGTGATGTCATTGACCAGCAAACAAGAATGTTACCTGTGAATGAGTCAAGAATCAACACATCACTCAGCTCAACCAAGTAAAACCTGTGATCTCTGGAGATTCATGCATCCCAGACACAATTTCTTTCTTTGCTGTAAATCAGTCACTATGTGAAATTGTGTTAAGTCTTCTAGGTCCCTAGAGTAAGGTGGCAGTGCTAAAAGAGTATCAATAGGGCTTCACAGAATGTCAGTCTTACAGGGAATAATTATTTTTAAAGGGAAAATTTGGTTACTTCGTAAAATAGAGAATCAGGGGTCCTCTGCTGTGCTCTGCCTATTCTTTCTACTTTATTTTTTACTCATTCTTTTATTGATCCAACATTTAAACAGAACCTACCTTGTCACACCACTATGCTAGTCACCAAGTATATAAAGATGAATGTGATAGAGATGGAATTCCCCATTTGCCTTTCCCAAGCTTCCAGTCACCCGCCTACTTCTTCTTATCAAGAATGCTTAATCTCAGTTATGTTCCATCATTTCGTGAAGTAGCCTGCAGAATTGTGTTTGTGTGTATACATGCAGAGAAGACTCCTAGCTTTCATTCCATTTGCAACTGAGCCTACGGAATAAATCTTTTAATTCTAATTATCGTTCCTGTCAATTTGAGTAGATATGGGGATGTGTTTGGTTAAATTGGCAGATACTAGACCTCAGATTATACATACAAGCCAAAAGCTGATACACTTCAAGACCAAAGGAATACATAAAACAGTTGTGCAAGAGTCTCTGTGCAGAGCAGAGAGAATCTTGTTTGTGCATTTCACCAGGCATCTGGGGCTTTGTATTAGAAGTGATTGCTCAACACATTGCACATATAAATACTGCAAAACAAAAGAATTTGATTCGCTATCAGCCACTGATCTACTTTTTACAAATCCAGCTATTTTTGGTCATTTTATAACGTTAATTTGACTTTTTAGAAAATAGGATGTTCTTTGAATTATGGGAAAGTGTTTTGCTACATTTTACCATATAAGGATATTTAATGTTGTTTGATATACTTTAACTACTTAAAATGTTACATATTTTAAATTTTGCAGTGTAAATAATTAATGTAATTTGGAACAACAATCAGCAAATTACCGAACTGGATATTGGCCATTACCAAGAATATCTTTGTTGACTTAATTGTGAAAAAAGCTCACAAATTATAAAATGTTTCAAATTGTGTTTAGCACTTTTATTGTCATTATCTTAAGTTTCATGACTACTCTATTGGATAAGCACTGCTATCCAGAAATGAAACTGATGCTTAATTGCAGTCTACCTTCTTTGAAATTATTGGCTGTGCTTGAGTATTAGATAAGCAAAGCAGATGTGTAGAAAGTCCCCTTATTAGTGAAATCCAAACATAACATGTGCTGAATGTTTTATCTAGTGTATTAAATATAGATGGATTTAGTGCATGTAAAAATCATGAGTTTTCAAAAGCTGTGTCAACACAATCTTTGATTAATAAATGTGTAGTCAGTGTTTCTTGTTGAGAACATTTACTTTTTTATGTCTTTGTTCTATTAGATCATAATGTTTCTAGATTCAGCAGTTGCCTATCACAGTGTTTTACAGTAGATAGAGTTGCTAGTAGTAGTTTTTAGGAAATAAACTGTTAACAACTTGATACCACTTGCCAGGTATACAGCAGGTGCTTTACATGCATGAACATGGACTTGTAAGAACAAACCTTTGTGGTAGAAAATACTTTAGGTGAGGAAATTGGCATTCAGAAAGTTGAATAACTTTTTTAAAGTCAATCAATCCATGAGATGTCCACCTGGGATTCCATTTTAAGTCTTTTTCATTTGAAAACTCATCTCATTACCCATGAAACTCTTCTAGGCGCAAATTTGGAGGAAATATTGAAAAGTGAAGTTAACTGCTGTGACTCTGACAGTTATCTGCCACTGGGTCACATGTTCTTCTGGAGACCAATAATGGAAAGGCAGTGCCAGCCCAAGCTGATAGAAACTGACAAAAGACATGCTTGTTGTTGATTTGTTTTTCCATTTGTTCCCAGAGAGTCAATTTAATGGCTGCACAAACACTATCCAAATGTGAAGAACTATTTAGGGTCACTCAATATAAATAGCACTATTAACTCTGACTGGAGATAAGCAGAATAAAGTTGGCAAGTATCTCTATTCCTTTTCTTGGGCTTTGAAAGTCATCACCCCCAAATCATTGAAACCTCAATGAATTTCAACACTACCTTCTAAGAGGATTGCTGTTTGTAGAGAGCGGAGACACTGAAGCATCTCTTGAATGACCTTGAATAAGTATCTGAGGTTTGGCAGAATCAGTAATTCCACATTTGATTCTCTACGTATACCCTTTAGATGATGATTCAATGTGTGTGTGTGTGTGTGTGTGTGTGTGTGTGTGTGTGTACGTGTGTTTGTGTATCTTTGTAATATTTACAAATATAAACACATGCCATATTTCAAGAGCTAATGTTCACTAAATATTGCATGTCTCTTGATATATTTATGATATCTTGATATTAAATCTATAAGACATTATTCCAATTTTACAAATGAGTACACTGAATCTCATGAAAATTAAATAGTATTCCCTAAACCTAGTACAGTATTTTAGTCTACTCTGCTGCCTCAGACACTAAGTGCATTGTCTGGTGTAGGCCCAGATACATACATGTAAACACATTTATGGATAATGTCAGGGTCAGAGCATTTAAATTCATGTTTCAGCCTTATTTAGAATTGCTTATAGAAAAGCAGTAGTACCATGTGATAAATATAATTTCCATTTCTTCAATTAATCCCTATTTAACTAGTTTGTCTGAATCCATAGTAGAGGGGCCAAAAACAGTATTGTCAAATTTCAATGATTAATTAGACATAGAAAAGTTGAAAAAGAGATGAATTATTTTAATAATAATTTAAAAAATGCTTTCCATGAAAAATCAATTTTTTTTAAAGGGCAAGAAAGAAAAATGAGGAGTATTTTTGCCCTGTCATCTCTTTGACCACCGGTGAAATGTTGTACTTCAGATTCTATGACAGAACCTATAATTACATTTTCTCCTTATATTTCTTTAGAAAGGGAAATATAGACAACTTTCATGTGTGAAATCAGGTAACGGAGTAAAACTTCGTCCCGGAGATCTGAGCATAGAGAGAAAGTATTTGATATTGAGTGTTGGAGAGAACGTTTTTAATTTTCACTTTATACTAGGGGCAAGACGGAGGGAAAAACTCCTCAGCAAAGTAAGAAGGATGAAGGCTCAGTTTAGCCTGCAGTGGACAAAGGAAGAATTTTGTCATTTAATTTGTTAACATAAAGAGACAAACTGCCTGATTCCATGAACACATACCTTTATTTCCTTTACTCATTTGGTTAGCTGTGGAGAGATGTCTCTTTCCAATGTAAGCCATGGATTCTCTGCGCTCAAATGAACAGAAGTAGGAGTGACAAATCCAAGGGCATGAAGAGAGAGGTGAGACAGGAAGCAGTATGGGGATAACTCAGGGGGAAGCCAAGAAAAATTCCTTGAGAAGCCAAGTGGACCTTCTCTACCTCACTCTTCTGGATCCTGTGTTGTTTCTGAATAGAGACTATCAGTGCCCACCTCATGGGCAGTACAGCAGTTAGCTAGTGGTCCTGCTACTTATCTTTAGTGAGTAGTTGCTGTCTATAGAAGGATTAATTTGATTATTATTTCTTGGTGTGAATATTAAAACAACCACGACAATGAAAACGTCCTGTCCAAGTGGTGCCTGATTCTGTTGCACATATCTCTTTTTCAAAATAATTAGTGTTTAATTCCTATAGCTTAGAGTTGGACATATAAGAAAAAAAGAGGAAAACATAGACTTGTTTTAATTATTATCACCACATGTGGGATGCCAGACACAGTGCCTATAATATCTTAGTCCTCACAGTATTCTTGTGGGATGGATATTGTATAATGTCCACTGAGAGTTAAGTATGGGCTTTTGAGACTGTCATTTACTGTCCTTTGGCAAGTGACTTAACTTTTTAAACCTCAGTGTTCTCATATGTAAAATGGGGATGACAGCAGTTACTTGGTAAAGCTAACCTGTGAAATGCTTAGCACAGTGCCTGGCATATTGGAAAGCGTTCACTGTTAGTTTCTGTGAGAAGTTAAAGCAATTTAACAGAAAGGTTAAGCAATTTGGTCATGGTCACAGAGTTAGTATGTGGCAGAGGAGAGATTCACATGCAGCCTTGGTTGGCTCCAAAGCTCCTTTTTCTCCTGTACTACCAATCACATTTATTTCTTTGAGTTTAAAAATAAAATTGTTTCTTGTAAAAATCAAATCTCACATGCAGAGTCATGATGGAGATACAGGGATGCTTTCAAATGGTCCAAAATTCCAGATTTAGATTAGGTATCAGATACCGTACTTGGCCCCAGTGCTAACCAAGAAAGAGACAGAGAGAAAGGGAGGGAGAAAGAGAGGGAGGGAGAAAGAGAGGGAGGGGGGGAGGGAAGGAAGGAAGGAAGGAAGGAAGGAAGGAAGGAAGGAAGGAAGGAAGGAAGCAAGCCCCTGCCTTTAAGAGGTCAAATGTGATAAACAAATTCTATCCTAGGGCACAAGGATTCATTAGAAATGGCTTAAAAAGAATAATGAGGAACAGAGTCCTCTTAACCAGGCAGAATCCTTAGGAGTATTAGTGATAACTCTTCAAGTAGCACCTGACAGAACTCCACTTCTAACTACCCTGGGCAAAAACAGAAAAAGGAAGTTTGTTGGAAGACTTTGGTGGTAAGTAATGTGCTCACATGTGGACTTGAAAGGGGGCAGTGCTCCCCCTTTCAGTGCTGGCAGTGCTGGAGTTCTGTGCTCCAGAAACAATTGGAACCAGTAACCAGATGACAGCAGAATTCTTTTGGGATTTCTGATTCACATCAGCTTCATTCTGTATTTCAGCTTTATTCTTATTTTTAAAAGTTTTTTTTTAACGTTTATTTTTGGGAGAGAGAGAGCGAGCTTGAACACGAGTGGGGGAGGGGCATTAAGAGAGGGAGACACAGAATCCAAAGCAGGCTCCAGGCTCTGAGCTGTCAGCACAGCTGAACTCAAGAACCATGAGATCATGACCTGAGCTGAGGTGAGATGCTTAACCGACTGAGCGACCCAGGTGCCCCTATCCTTATTTTTAAATATAGACTTGCAGAGAACATGCCTGCTGACAATTTCCAAGTTTCATGCCTTGCACCTTTCATGTCTATAGTCTAAATAAATTAATTAGTTACCATTGCAAATCCCAAAGAAGAGCTCTGGTTGACCCCACGGAGGACCAGGCACAAGAGCTATGGGAACATGGTGTTAAGAACCATTTAGAATTGGAGGAGGAGAAACTCTCTACAAGTGGGGTGTTGCAGATAGCTACATCAGGAAGCTGGAAAGCAGAAGGCCATTTGTGTTCAAAACAGGTTCACCAAAGTGTAAACTTAGGATCTGTGAGGCTACATATGGGCATACATGTTTAAAATGTGTGTGTAGGGACTCTTTTCTAGGAAAACTGAAAACACGGTACTATTCTCTAGCAGATTTTCCTAAAATGCACTGCAGTCAGACTATCCTCATTTCATTTGCAATCTTTTATTCTTCTAAATGTATAGTGGAACTCTCCAAGAAACTAAGGTGTTTGGAGAGATGAGGTTTTAACTTTCAAGGCTAATGGTAAAAAGTCCAGTTACATTCTTCTAAAACATGCCACTGAGATTTCAAATCCCAAAATTGATCAATCCAGTAGCATACTTCTTGAAAGTTTTCTATTTATTTGAAAGTACACACAAATGACCCCCAATCTTCTCTTTCCCTTTTTCTCTTTTTGTTTAATCCCCATCACTCATTACCTCCATTATGGACGTATAAAACTGGTGTCTTCCAGAGCCCCAGTGTACTCCCAATCTGTTATATTTTTAAACATGTGCTTTCCCCTAATGAAAGAAATGGAATTAGAATGTAGCTCTTCCTTTTTCATGTCCTTCCTAAATGTGGATATTTCCCAAAAAGTGTCTGTTTTCATACTTTTTTTTGTCTCCTTTGGTAAATGTATTCACTCCCATAGTTCTAACTATTACCTTATTTTGGTTGACTCCCAAATTTACAACCCTACCTTTCCCTGTCGTTCATATATAGTTTCCTATGGATCTCTCTCATCTACAACCCAAGATGTGCAAGATGGAACTCATTACCCACCCTCTGAAACCTGTTCCTTCCTGGGACTTCCTCAAGTTAATGACTACTAATTGCTCAGTCCCTGAGGTTTGAGTCACATTCTCAATGACTCCTTTCTCACCCTACCAGCCCCAGACGACATCCAATTCTTACCAATTCTGCTTCCTCTCTCCCAATCCTCAGAACCATTACCCTGGTTTAGGTCTTTTCTCTTGCTTGGACTTCAAAACAAAACTTTTCATTTGATAAAAGTTTAGGCTTACAGAAAAGTTATATAAATAATAGAAAGCTCTTATACCTTTCACTCAGCTTTCCTAAAGTTGGTATCTTGCCTGACCATGATGCATTTATTAAAATTAACAGTGGTACCATAATATTAACTGAACTATGGCCTTTATTTGAATCTCATCAGTTTTTCCACTAATGTCCTTGATCTCTTCCAGGATCCATTCCTGGATCCACATAGCATTTAGTTGTCATGAATCCTTAATTCTCAGCAATCTGTCACACTTCCTCAGTCTTCCCTTGTGTTTTATGAGCTGGACACTTTTGAAGAGTACAGGTCAATTATTCTGTAGAGAATTCCTTCATTTGGATTTGCTTGGTTTTTCTTCATGATTAGGTTGAGGGTATGCATTGTGTTTTGGCCTGTACTTTTGTAATCACCCTTTATTTAAAAAAATTTTTTTTAACGTTTATTTATTTTTGAGACAGAGAGAGACAGTATGAACAGGAGAGGGGCAGAGAGAGAGGGAGACACAGAATCTGAAATGGGCTCCAGGCTCAGAGCCTGACGCGGGGCTCGAACTCACGGACCGTGAGATCATGACCTGAGCCGAAGTCGGACGCTTAACCGACTGAGCCACCCAGGTGCCCCTGTAATCACCCTTTAAATAGCTTCTTTGCAGGGCACCTGAGTGGCTCAGTCGGTTGGGCGGCTGACTTCGGCCAAGGTCATGATCTCACAGTTCATGGGTTTGAGCCCCGTGTTGGGCTCTGTGCTGACAGCTCAGAGCCTGGAGATTGCTTTGGATTCTGTGTCTCCCTCTCTCTCTGCCCCTTCCGCACTCACACTCTGTCTCTCTCTGTCTCAAAAATAAATAAACATTTTTTTTTTTTTTAAATAACGTCTTTGCTTTTAGTTTCCTTCCGGTTTCTTTATTACATAGGATATGAAGTTATCCTTTGGAAATACAGTGTTATCTGTGTCCTTACTCTTGCACAAAATAACTTTTCGGGATATCCTATCATTTATTTTTAGTTTTATTTATTTTAATTTTTTTAAATGTTTTTATTTATTTTTGAAGGAGAGAGAGAGAGAGACAGCCAGACAGAGCATGAGTGGAAGAGGAGCAGAGAGAGAGGGAGACACAGAATTTGAAGCAGGTTCCAGGCTCTAAGCTGTCAGCACAGAGCCTGATGTGGGGCTCGAACTCATGAACTGTGAGATCATGACCTGAGCTGAGGTTGGATGCTTAACCGACTGAGTCACCCAGGCGCCCCTATCATTTTTTTTTTTTTTTTAATAAAGTCAACATTTCTCAGCCTACATTCAAGGCCATGCATAGTCTGGTCCCAAGCCACATTTCCAGACCACTCTTGGCTCATAGTGAACTGATGATCCCAAAGGCAGACTGATATGACTTTTCCATTTTCTGTGCTGGGCTCTGTGGCTCTGAGTCTCCTCCTCCTCATGCTTATCCTATATGATATATAATGTATATATGTAACATACATATATATTCATTATATATGTACATATATAACATACATATATATTATATATACATATATAACATACATATATAATATATATATTATATATACATATATAACGTACATATATATAATATATATATTATATATACATATATAACGTACATATATATAATATATATATTATATATACATATATAACATACATATATAATATATATATTATATATACATATATAACATACATATATATAATATATATATATTATATATATATATGTTATTATTATTATCCTCAAGGAAACTAGAACTCAGATCCATAAACTTCCCCAAGGTTAGCAACCAGACTTGATATACAAACTCAGATTGTTTCCCCTTCAGAAGTCAAGGGATTTAGACTCTATGCTATACTGTAAACCCCTTTAGTAAAACTATGGGTCTTAAACATCTTGAATTTTCTCACAGAATCCGCACAATGCCTTGTCCATAGTATGGCTCCAATATATGTTGGGTAAATGGATGAATGAGTAAATACTGAATTTCAGGATAAAATGTGTATAATTGTGGTTGTGAAGGGTGGAAAGAGAATCAGAAGTTGCTTATGTTAGCATTATACTCTGATAAAGATTTGTTATAATGTGTATTGCCCAATAAGTATGTTTCTTTATTAGTAGGGTGCATTCCAAAGCTGTGTCTATACTTGGCTCTTTCTCTAGTCAGCCTTGGAATTTAAATCATTTACAGAAGTGTGGGTATTTTCTTAATCTCCCATTGAATTGAATGACACCCACTCCCAACATAGTCTTTGTAACTAACCTGGTAACTGACAACAAAGCTGCCATGTTGGAATGGAGAATGGGCTTGCAATTTTAGAGCTCCAAAAGATCCTTAAACCTCTCTGTTCAGACAGAAAACAAGGGAGTTGCTGGGGAGAAAGGGCCTGAAGGTAGAGGATTTTGATACCACTACAGGGAGGTGACCCTCTACCCCTTCCGTTGTATGCTCACTTGCATTGAAATGTAGTTTCGGCATTATTGGCCTTAGGCCTGCAGGGGCTGTGAGCACAGCATGTGTGTGCAACTCTTCAGCTGATGGAGGGCACTAATGTTTCCCTCAACAATTTTGATTGGTGTTTTAATTTTCCTTCAGAGGGCACATAATATATTTTTGGAGCTGGTTAATTCTCAAAACCTCTGGGTACTATTGAAAAGTGGCATTTAAGTACTCTGCCTCTGCTTTTAAAAGAGCAGCTCATTCTCATTTTCAAACTTTTAGGTATCCAAGACCTAGCGAGGGCATTATAAATGCTGCTCTCTCTATGGCACCCTGAGGACAAATCTGTCCCCTAGGTTGACAGTGGGGGAGAGGAAGCATTGTAAAATATATTTTATATCTACTCAGTAAGTAACTTATTTGCTTCTGTTTTACATTTTTCCCCCCAAATTAAAACTGGTTTGGGAGTCTATTGGCAGTGACTTTTTTTTTTAATTAATTAATTAATTTATTTATTTATTTTTCAATATATGAAATTTATTGTCAACTTGGTTTCCATACACCACCCAATGCTCATCCCAAAAGGTGCCCTCCTCAATACCCATCACCCACCCTCCCCACCCTCCCACCCCCCATCAACCCTCAGTTTGCAGTGACGTTTTTAATTGACCAAAATCAAATTTGAAAAGTTACTCTTTTCTAGTGGAAAAAGAGTTCATAAATCCCTATGTAAATGAGATTTGGTTTTGTGCTTGAGGGAGAATAATATTTTTCATTTTTATTTCATCATCTTGAATTTTAGAAGCATGAACTATTATTATTGATAAAATGGGCAAGGTATGTTCCTCTTCAGTCTATATGTCATCAAACTATTTGCTTAAAAAGTTGAACTACAGTTGATGCTCATTTGTTGGAGCTACCTCATACCCAAAATTGTGAAACAAGGATGAATGTGCTTCAAATTATGGCTCATGGTAATTTCACATTAAAGTAGATCAAATATGATTCGATAATCCTTTACAGATTCTTCCTCACAAATACCTGTCAATTCAGCCTCTTCTTTTTGTCCCTTGGCTGCTTTGGTGACCATGTTATCATCTCCTTTTCTCTGTACTCTGTCATAGTCTCCCATTTGGTCTCCTTCTTCTATATTTTCTTGCTCTCAAATTCTTTTTCCATATCTCAGCCTCATCACCCTAACAAAATGCAATTCTGATCCATGTCAATCCACTGCTTAAAACTCTGTAAAGGGTTCCAGTGTTCTAAGTTAAATGCCACAGTTCTTTTTCTTTCTTCCGCTTTACTGAGATATGATTGACTAATAGACTCTGTATATATTAAAGGTGTACAGTGTGATGTTTTGATATATAAATACATTGTGAAATGATTCCCCCAATCAAGTTAGTTCACCTACCCATCACCTATTTAACATTTTGGGGGGCGGGGCGGTAAGACTAAGATCTATTCTCAGCACATTTCAAGTATACAATGCATTATTAAATATAATGTCTGTGCTGTATATTAGCTCTCCAGAATTTATTTATCCTAGAACTTGAGAGCTTATACCCTTTGACCAACATCTCCCATGTCCTCCACTCCCTAGCCCCTGGCAACCACGGTTCTACTCTTTATTTCTATGACTTGAGCTTTTTTAGATTCCACACGCAAATAAGATCATGCAATATTTGTCTTTCTCTGTCTGGTTTATTTTACTTAGCATAATGTTTTCTAGGTTCATTCATGTTGTTGCAGAATTTTCTTCTTTTTATGGCTGAATGGTATTCCATTCAGCCATATGTGTACCACATTTTCTTTATCCAGTCATCTGTCATTGGACACTTACTTAGGTGGTTTCCAAATATTGGCTATTGTAAGTAATGCTGCATGAATATGGTAATACAGATATCTCTTTGAGATACTAATTTCCTTTCCTTTGGATGTATATTCATGATTGCTGAGTCATATGGTTATTCTATTCTTAATTTTTTGAAGAAATTCCACATTGCTTTCCATAATGGCTGTCCCAATTTATAGTCCCACCAACAGTGTTCCAATTTCTCCACATCCTTACCAGCATTTATTAATTTTTGACTTTTTGATAATAGCCATCCTAATGGGTATAAGGCGTTAACTCATTGGTTTTGATTTGTATTTCCCTGATGATTAGTGATGTTGAACACATTTTTATGCATATGTTGGCTATTTGTCTAATTTGGAAAAATTGTCTATTCAGGTCCTTTGCCCATTTTTAATCAGTTAATTTGCGTTTTCTTTGCTATTGTATAGGTTTTGAAAATACATTTTGGTTATTAGCCGTCTGTTGACTATATGGTTTGCAAGTATTTTCTCCTATTCCTTAGGTTGCTTTTTCATTTTGGTGATGGTTTCCTTTGCTGTGCAGAAATGCTTTAATTTTATGTAGTCCACCTTCCTTATGTTTGCTTTTGTTGCTTGTGCTTTTGGTGTCACACATGAAAAAATTGCCAACACCAATGTCAAGGGGTTTTCTTCTAGGAGTTTTACAGTTTTACTTCCTATGTGTAAGTCTTTAATCAATTTTGAATTGATTTTTGTGCATGATATGAGATAAGGTCCAGTTTCATTCTTTCACATGTGGATATCCAGTTTTCCCAATACCATTTACTAAAGAGACTACCCTTTCCCATTGACACAAATAAATGGAACGATATCCCATAGTGACACAGATTGGAATAATTAATATTATTAAAATGTCCATACTATTCAAATCTATCTACAGATTCAATGTAATCCCTAATAAAATTCCAGTGGCATTTTTCACAAAAATAGAAAAAAAGTCCTAAACTTCACATAATACTTGTTTAGAACAAAGCACCTAATTAAAGTCAGCTTTTTTTTTTTTTTTTTTGAAAGGTGGGGGAGCTTAACTTCAGGAATATCAACCTGATTTTGATGTGTAAGATGGAAAGTGTTTTCATTTGTTTATTGGTTCCTTCAACACTTGTTTAATGAATACCTACGATAGGCCATGTAGTATCATCAGTGCCAGAAATGAGAGCAAAGATAGAAATAATATCCATACGGTACTTTAACATTTTTGAATTGCTTGCACATAAATGAACTTGTTTGATCCTTACCACATCTCAGTGAAGAGGAAGCAGGAGTTTCTGGCACTATAGTGAGGTCAGTATTAACAAATGTTAACTTTGAAGATCAAGCTGGAGAGAGATGCAAGTTAAATCCAGAACCAGAGTGACAACCAGATCACTTAGAGAGACATGGCGAGGCCAAAGAGTAACTAGATGAGAGAGACACAGAACAGGGGAGGGCAGTGGTCAGAGAGGAGAATTTATCAGTCTCACTACATCCCGGAAGACCACAGACTCCAGAGGCTCTTGAGTTTAATGACTCAGGCTGCCTTATAATAAGCAAGTGGCATTTCTGTGGTAATGATGTGGTTACTTGTAGTCTTCTGGAAGCTTAAATGTCGCACTGGGATTCTGGTGTCCCAGGAAGATGTGTGGCCTGCTTCACAGTCCACTTCTTAGCTTAGTCTATTTATAAACACTAGGAGTTTAGACACAAATGTGAACATGGTAATGGATTTTTATTGGTGTTACTCAAAACCCAAGAAATCAAAAGGTTAAAAATTGCAAGAAGTAACTTAATCTAGCAACTCACTTTCATTTTAAGTTTCACATAATCTCCTTTTCTCACCTGATAAAAACCTATTCCATTTTAAATCTCTCCAAACTCTTGTGAGTGGTGGGAGGGGGTGACTTTCTTGAAATGGGTAAGTTTTGCTCCCATGAGTCCATGTGTAGGAAAAGTAAGTAATATTCTGATGTCAACATTTAGGTAAATGACAAAAAAAAAAAAACTGTATCCAGTAATATGTTGTCAATATACTTTCATTTCTTAGTGAAACTCCCAGGTTGATCCTGAGCTAATAATAACGGCCTAGAGTTACCTTTAGGTTATCTGCCCAATCCACAGTTGCATAATTCAGACCACATTTGCCTAGTTCATTGATGAGTGTTCCATAGAGGATGAAATCAAAGTCTCAATAAAGTCAGGATTTATTATTTCTGTCTGTTTTCAGGATATCTCTCAGTTTGTCAGGGAAAATTAAGGTAGCCCAACCAAACATATTGTAAACATTACCTAGATCTTATTTTCCTCAAAGTGTCCAAAAATGGGTCTTAGAATGATTTTTCCCAGTATCTTTTCAGCATAGACCATCTGATGAATGCTCAGAATTAATTTTGTCTTTTAAATACCTGGTTCTTGAGGGGCACCTGAGTGGCTCAGTTGTTAGTGTCTGACCCTTGATTTCAGCTCAGGTCATGATCTCATGGTTCATGAGTTTGAGCCTCACATCAGGCTCTGTGCTGACAACTTGGAGCCTGTTTGGGATTCTCTCTCCCTTTCTCTCTGCCCCTCCCTAGCTTGTGTGCTCTTTCTCGCTCAAATAAATAAACATCTAAAAAATGAATATATTTTATTTATATAATATTTACATACTTTTATATGTCCCTTCATGTAATCCAGGGACCCATGAGTGAATTACTAATGTAGAAAACATTGGACTTAGCAGAACTTTTCTCTGAATTTCTCTGACTGGCTCTCACCAATTTAATGGGGTAGATTTCCTCAGTGCCTGTATCAAAACTTTAAATGTTGCCCTTCACATACAAATATGGCCTTTCCATACCTTTATCCATGGAGGCTGAACTCTGAATTTGTTTTCTCAATACTGCAATTCTTAAATTTCATCTCGTATAGTCTACATCTTGTGCCCAGTATCCTTGTGACCCTAATGCATTGGCATGAGATGGTTAGCTAGGCTGCCAGGTGTCATGGCTAGCTCTGTCGTGGTACAGGTACCGGGGCTACATAGAGAGCCTATGATCTGGCCTATGCAAGCATAGGTAAATTGATGCGCTAACCACCTAAGCAAATCACACTTAGCTATGTTACCCTAAGTTAGGGAAGGAGAGTGTCACTGTTTGTCCAGTAAAGCAAACTGGGTATATAAATGTATATAAAGAGTCAAAATTAGTATACAGTATTCTAGGAATAAGTGTTTAAACCAAAGTGCTTAGAATCAAGTAGAAGAGACCAGAATGATATATGTGAAACAAAGAAAAACATATGATGCATATACTCATAAGGCATGCAGAGATATTCTAATAATACTGGCCAGTATTTTTTTTAAACGGAGAAAGGACTAGGGTTGGTATAATGCAGGCATCTTCACAAAGACAGTTTGACCTGTACACCCAAAGGGGATAGAATTTATTCAAATGTAAAGGAGTAAGAAGAGTCAACATATTTTACTATGGAAACAACTGTTTTGTTTTCCTTCTTATTTTCTGCTTCCTTAAAAGGATCCAACCCATTCTAAGTGAATGCACTTCACTGCACACACCCCACCAACAGGGACAGAATGCAAATATTTTCCCTCACCTCAGGGGAGTGTTTGAAAACACTCTCTTGGAAAGGAAACTAATTTATTTGGTTGCTAATTATTTTGGCTCTGGTTTTAATGAGCCATCCACTGTAAGAGATAAAGAGGATAATAAGACTTTCTCTCCCTCTCTCTCCCTCTCTCAATGTCTCTCTGTCTCTCTTTCTCTCTCTCTTTGGTAAAGTGATTAAAAGAGTATGGACACGTATCATGTAGTGTTTAAGATCATGGACCTTCTTTTAGGTCCTTTTCATAATGTCATAAAAAGAAAAGACGTTTTCTTTTTATGAAAGAATGGGAATATTGTTTATCCTTTCTATGCCTTAGAATCCTCATCCATAAAATGAGAATAATAATAGTTCCTATCTTGAAGGGTTGTAGTGAGTATTTAAACAGTGGTGTTGTATTATTGTTGTTATTATTTATTGTTATATTATTATTAGCCTGGAACCCTGCAAAGGAATAGGAAATCGATGGTGTGGACAGATGGGACCACAGAGCCTTCCAAATGATTCCAGGGAAATTGCCTAGGAAGTGTGTGTGGGGGCTGGGGGGAGGGGGAAGGATAGCCTGGCCATGAGACAAAGTGTTGCCTAGAGAGTGTCTAAAGAAGAGCTCCATGGAGAACACCGTTTTTGTTCCCAATCAAGCAGATTGCTCCCCAACGGCCAACTGGCTTATCTGTGTCTAGTAAAGAATCTACTTTTGCCATCACCCACAACCCAGTCAGTTGATCCTGCAACCCCTGAGGGAAGGAATATTATTACATCTGCTATTTTTTTTTTAATCAATGTTGTCTTTGTCACTTGGTAGTCCAACAGAAGCAAAGGCCATTAGTACCCTTAGAATTGGGTATATCAAATTAACCTAAGGTGGACAACTATGAACCCTAGAAAACAAAAAACATGGTAAGAAGACCAGCAAACAAGCAAAAAAAACCAGAACACTTGTTTCAAAAGGGGGTCCCCTGGATATGAAAGCATTGGTATTGGAGAGATTCTTCCAACTTGTATGCCTAGGGTGCCTGCATTGGACAAATTTGAGACCCCTGGTCTGGCATAGTATTTAGTGATACCTCCTGTTATAAATAGCAGTCTTGAAGTCACAGAAGGATCCATTTTTTAAGGACAACTTGTTCCATGGAAGAAGTTCCTCAGACAAGTAATCCGGAGTAGAGCTACGCAGTGTGGTCCTTGGATCACATCAGTATCACCTGGGATCTTATGACATGTAGAATCTCTGCTTCTACTTCAGCCCTACTGAATCAGAATCTCCCTTTACAAGGTCCTGGGAGATTCATGTGCACATTGATGTTTGGGAAGCTCTGGTCTCTTGGACTCAGATGGGTGATACATCTTTTTACAGTATCTACCTCATCACCCTGGAGTAGCAAAGCATTGGTAAGAGACTCTGATTGATCCTTTTCAAAATTTCAAGGAAAAATATCCCCAGAAAGCAGAGATAATGCTAATAAGCATGGCAATTACAAACACATCCTCTTTTTTGAATTAGCAATAGAAGAAATATCCAAAGAAATGTGTGCAGTTCTTCATTTTAAGACCTTTTAAGCCCTCAGATGACTTGAAGTGAAAGATGCCTCTGGAATGCACCGTAACACTTAGATGCCTTAGAAATTTAGATCAAAGGTGAGAGTCATCAAAGTTTTTGTGGCCTCAAAGGCAAAAAGACAGCACTTCTGAGATACAAGAGTTGTGTTGAGACGGGTTTTGTCCCTTTGTGAGTCTTTATGAGGAAGAGTGCTTCTTGAGCCTTGGAACCCTTGAGACCCGCCAATTTGAGAGGAAGAGGTGGCATTTCCCTTTAAGCTACAGGTTGCATTCTGTTCAGATCCTCAAGCATCAAGGTCAGGCCTTGTTCAGAATAACTGAATGCTAATTGCCTCGCTGAGAATTAATGTGCATTATCTTGTTTACACCAATGTTCTGCTGGCAGTTTGTAAATCATTCTCTCCAGCAGGCTCTGACACAGATTTGAAGTTTGTTTCTGTTTTATAGGAGTTGGGTTCATCTCTAGCTATGCTAGAGGGTTAGAAAAATTAGATGAATGAGCCAGGGGAGACCTCTTCCCTGCACACTTCCGCATCATGAATGATCGTCACAATTGACAGGGATTGTGGAGACTGCATTTAGCTCCAGGTAAGAAACAGACTGGCTGTGTAATTACGCTAACACTTTCCAGGGAGATTTTTGTTTTGTTCTGTTTTGTTTTTTACCTTTGCTATATGTATACAGGCTCGTGCTTGCTTGTGCATCCCCTTGGTGACTAAACAACACACACACACACACACACACACACAAATAGCCACAGAGTGGCTGGCACACTCATAAAGACCATCAAGGTGACCTCAGTGATTTGTATGGCTACCCCTTGCCATGGTCCATTTCTCAATGCAGTGGGCAGTCTTCCAAATACACAGCAGCTCTGTGCAGCAATCACTTCAACTTCGTGGAAACCCCAAGCAGGAGATACGCAGTTCCCCTCCATTTTGCTCTGCTTTTGGTCTAGATTTTGTATCCCACTGTTGTTTATTTTTCTTGCCACTCACTGGCCATGTAATTTTGGGCAAATCACTGTGCCTCCATTTCCTTATCTATACTATTAAAGGGTGGTCCTTATTTAGTGCTGGCTGGCCAGGATTTCATGCTTTTTCCTTTGATTCTGGGAGCAAGATGGTTGCCAGCACTCAAGCTCCTCATCATAGACCTGAAGCTTGAGGGAGAGAGAGAGAGAGAGAGAGAGAGAGGGAGAAAAGAGAGAGAGAGGGAGAGGAAGCTGCAGTGCTAGGGGGAAATGATTCAGAGAGGCTTTGTTTGCCAGTCCAGATCGGCTTCTGACCTTTGGCAAGTCTCGTGGATCTTCAGTTTTCTCATCTGTAAAATGGAGATAAATACCCTGGCTTGCCTCCCCTGTGGGGCTGTGATGAGAGAGTATACTGCACTCTGGAAAGTGCCATACAGTGCAGAAGGTAGCATGTTTCCAGGTTTGTCTCATCGGTCCTTTTCAGCAGGGAGAGAGCATCAAGCGGTCCCAGCCCCTGAGGCTCCTCAGCCACCGCTATAGTGCTCAGCTCAGGCCATATAGCAGAACCCTGTAGAGATAACATTCCCTGCCTGCCCTGAGTATCACCTTATCAGAATTTCTAGGGGAAAGTCTCAAGCATATGAAATGGATGTGAAGTCAGATTTGAAAACCGCTGATCTGGAGACAGGGAAGACTTAACTACTTTCTTGATCTCAAATTTTAATATTTATTGTATATGACAGGATACCCCTTCATACGTCTGATGCCTGAAACGTAGTCTGGACAGGACAGAGCTTACATTGGGGGGGGGGGGCTATTCAGCTGTAGCCTTCTGTTTAAGCTTGTCAAATACACCTGCTAGTCTTGATTCATGGTTTTCTTTCCCATATATTAAATGGAAGAAATCTCTGACACTATTGTTGAAAATGAACTTCTGAGAACTGTATATCCTTTGGGAATGAGGCATGGTTCAACGTGAACTATATTTAGCCCTCTCTGAGTCCTCTTTTAAACATTAACTAGGGCACAGTTGAACTTTATCTTTTGGCCTTTGGAGCACGGTAGTAGAGGATGATAAGAAAAGGGGAAAAGGAAGTTGAGGAGCAGCACAAATAGCTTTCTACTTAGATAGTTTCATCACCAGTTAGAATCTGTTTGGAGCTGACACTAGTTAGGTTCTCTGCCTAAGGAACAGCTGTGGGATGAGTATATGGAGTTTATGCAAATGGCTTCACAAGTGACAAAAAGGCTTAGGCGTGGTCCTTCCCTTCATTCTTTGATCCAGTTCCACCGTGACTGGGAATAAACTCAAGCTACATATTTCAAAGCCACGGTCCCAGGCAGGTGCCATTAAGGACCTCAGAGGAGGTGGCAGGGGTGGAGGTATGGGGGAAAAAATAACCCTATCTAAAATACATGATTCAAAATTAAAGAAGCAAAGCAAATTCTCAGGAGGTAGACTTTTTGTCTTTATTTGTCTCACTTTAGTTTTCCAGTGAAATGAGATAAGAACATCTGTCTCCTGCTAAATAGGAGCTGCGTTCTTTCAGGTAAGAATGATAATGCTGGGGGAACGCGTTTTTGCAAACTTGCCTTAATCTATTTCTGGGGTAATGGACTTTCACAGCAGCCTCAAGTGCTGCTGTTAATAGCTTCTTGCTTCTTCCAGCAGAAATGCACTAGAGTTGTTTTCAGATGTGTGTTCACTTTGAGGAAAAGAACAACACAACCAGAGAGAGAGAGAGAGAGAGAGAGAAAAAGAAATAGATTAAAGAACAAGAAATTACCTCGGTGCATGTTCCTGCCACTCTAACCAGCAGTACTGGGGAGAAAAAGTTACTTTCTCCATGACTGAAAAACATTTAGGGCACAGGGTTGGAGTTTGGGCTCCAACTCTGGATATTTCCCTGGCTGCTTCAATACAGTGAGCTTTGGACTCCAGGGAAAAAGTCTAAAAATACTAGAGCCTATTTGTTCAAAAGCAAGTACCAAAGATGGAAAGGGCCTGCTTTTGCCTTAAAGGAAGAAAGGAATATAAAATCTTAATGTTTTCATTGTTAAACTCTAAATCAAAGTCAGACCTTGGAATATTGTTGTTTTTATTTTAATGGGCAATGCGAAGACACAGTAACACAAATTCGAATAGCACAAAAGGAAATATACTGTAAAGTTACTCTCCCTTCCAACCCTACCCACCAGCGCTCTGGTTCCTTTCCCTGAGGCCACCCCTGATCCTAGTTTCTTGTGGATCCTTCCAGGGATCTTCTCTGCATATTGAGGGAGTGTGTGTGTGTGTGTGTGTGTGTGTGTGTGTGTGTATGTACATCAACAGAGCTCCCTCTCCCTCCATTTAACGTGAATACTTGCATCATGCACACACTCTCCTGCACCCTTGACTTTTTCACTTTAAAAGATGTCTTAGGCATCAGGTCATAGAGACCAGTCTTCTTCACTTTAATAGCTCTACAGAGGCCCACTGAGGTGTGTATCATAAGTCATTTAACCAGCTCCCTCCTGGTGGGGATTTAGGCTCTTGTGATTCATTTGCCACTACAGTGTGGGAATGAGTATTTTTATACCTTAAAGTGTAAAATATATTTGAATCGTAAACTGACATAATGTAAATTGACTCTTATGCCTCTCTCTTCTGTAGTTGCAAGTTTCTCCCAAGCCTGACAGAAAACTTTAGCAGACTTAGTTGTATTTTACTTTTGAAGTATTAACCATAGGTCAGAGTGCAGTGCTGATTTCTGGTTGTGAGATTTCCCTCTGATTTAGTTTAGCTGGTACCAACCTAGCCAGGGAAGACAGAGTGTGAGCTGTTTCCACACAGGTACCAGTTCAGTTACTGAGCAAATAAGACCCTGTCTGCTACAATGGTGAGGTCACAAAAGTCATCTTAACAGCCTGAGGAAATCAATTCCAACAATAGTCTAGGAACCACCTCTGACTCAGGGCTTTCTGGAGGCATAGAATTTCTGCCTCTGCATTGATAAGGTCATACATATGTATGCACCAGAACTCAAGCCTCCCTGGGGCTCTGGTTTTCAACTCTGAATAAATAGAAACTGGGACACATTTGGAATGAGACTGAAGGCTCTGGGAATATTGGAGCTTTGTACTTTTATTTTTTAAATAGCACGTATGTTTGGGGGATGGATAAAAAAGGATCCAGCCTTGTAGGGATGAGGAGGTAATCCTTCCACCCATCAGATGCAGGGCCATGCAAAGATAACCAATGTCGTCTTTAGAAGCTAGAAGCTTCCTATTCAGGGTAGAATTGCTAGAGGATTTGTCCTTTGATTTGTTCTTTGATAAAGGAAAAGGAAAACAATACCGAGGAAGGGGGCAGGCAGTACCTAGGTAGTGAAAACAACACAGGTTGAGAGTTAGATGCCCTGTACTTTAATTCAAGTACTGCACAATTTCAGTTAGGACCAAGTCAGAAAGCCCAAGTCTTTTTACTTGACTGAAAAAATGAACCATATTTGTTCTACAGATTGTCTTGATGCCGGTGTAAGAAGCATCGGGGTACCTAGTCTCTCTTCACCTTTCAAGCTTTTGTTTGCTTTGTGTAGGCTTTATTCTCAGGCTCCAAATGGTGCACAGTGGCTGAGAGCAGCTTCTGTCCTGAATCTTCCCAGGCTCTAGGCTGCCAGACAGAAAACCTTATTTTCCCCTAAGAGTTTAAACAGAAGTTCCAGATGGCCAAGGGTCTAAGGTCAGAGTGCTCTTACCAAGTGCATGGGAGAATGGATACTGGGTGCCCTTGTATCCAAACAAATTCACAGATGCCCCAAACAGCCTGTCACTAGTAGGCATATGGCTTTGGCTCACGTAATTTCTTATTGTCGAACTTTGCTTGTTTGTAAAATGTGGTCAAACTTGATCATCTTTGTGAATTCCTCTAGTTCTAAGTTAATTTCCTATCTTCTTCACAGCCTTGGCTTTTTTACATTTATTGAGCATTTATTCTAGACAGGCATTCTTCTCATTCCTATTCTTGACTGATTGTATTTTACTATGTATAAGAAACAGATATGTATCTAAGAACATAATATATATCTTTGAATAGAGGTAACTATAAAGAGCAACAGGAACACATAGCAGAGAACAGTTAATTCATTTGTGATCATAACATTTGAATCCGGTTTGAAACTTGCCTAGACTTCAACAAGTCTGTGGTGCCAACATTAGGAGGCTGGATACATGGATTACAGGGTGAAGTTGGAATTTATGGCAAGGGGAAAAGTGCAGTGGTAAATTCAGCCATACTTACATATTGACTTACTAGAGTCATCTACCCTGTTCCTTCTGGTTGTGCCCAAAGAGGGTTGAGGACAATATAAAGATAGATCAGAAGGCACTAACCAAATAAAGAGTGGAAAAGCATGATTTCAGAGCATGTAACAGGGAACTGAGTTAGGAAATAAATGCTGAAGGATAATTTAGGCTATCCTATGATTACCCTAAAATTATTATTTTATTAAGAGATTGTCAAAGAACAAAAGAAATCTAATTTCATTAAGCCAAACTAAACCATGCCACCACCATCACACCAGGAAAAACACAGCGACTTACATGAAGTTGGAAATCAATTGACAGAGGAGATTGGATTTTTTCCCCCTAAAATCTTGAAACCTAGGAGAGTCTCCCTTGTGATGGATTGTGTGTTCATACCTGAAGTCAGAGGAATAAATTAGAAGATATCTTAAAGCCCTAGGGTCCTCACATTCTGATATTTGGTTTCTCCTCAATAGTTGTTCTATGAAGTGACTTTACCCCCAAATGAAAAATTACTGCTACATAGTAGTTCATGCTGATTGGGACACACGGGCCAAGGAACTATTTTAAAGAATACAAAGAGAATTCCATTCTGTCTAAATTGGGGCAGAAAATCACAACCAAAATTATCAGAAAAAAAAAAAAACATTTATGTTCTCCTTGAAAATCTTGTTGAGAATGCCAGAAGGCATCCCAGGGAGGCTTACTGCAAAGACAGGAACTGTGGGAAAGGAGGGAGTTAATCAGGGATGAAAGATTGGTTCTTCCTACTCTGACCTCCCTTTCTAATCCACTTCTTCTCTAAAGCACATTCTTAAGAGAATTCCCTTTTCTAGGGAGAATTAATTGCAGTTTTATTTAGGAATAAGAGAGTGCCTTACTTTACCCTTTAAATTTCCTTCTAGGACTATTGTGATTCCGTTAGAATGCCTTAGGTATTCAGTAGTGTCAGGATACTAAATATGTGTTCTTGGTTCTAACACAAAAAGGAGAAAAAAAATGTTTCAAAGAGAAGAAAAAGAAAGAAAAAAACAAAGTCATTCCTATTCAATGTTTTCTTTACACAGGAATAAAAATATTTAGCATTGTAGTGATTTTCACACTGAAGATGAATGTCAGTTTACTGCAAAGATGTGAATTAATTCTTGAAGTAAAGTCTAATACCCAAAGTAAATTTTTGAATGCATCTTAGGAAAAGCATGCTGTACTAGGCACCATGGAGAATGTTAAAGACATATTCACCATGTCAGGGGGCTTCTGGACTAACGGGAGATAAGATTTAGATTGATGTAGGTACATTATGCTAAGAGACTTCCTCCAAGGTGGGGGGCGGGGAACTCCATCAGGATTAATTCTAAAGATGGAAGTGAAATTTGCTATGGACCCTGAAACAAGTACAGATTTTCTGACAAGAGGGAAGGGGAGGGGAGGGTTTCAAGATGGAAGGAACATCATGAGCAAAGGGAGGTGGGAAGCAAAAGGGGCAACAGGTGTATCAGTTTGACTGGAACAACAGGTTACACACAGAGTAGGTGCGGCTTACAAGGACTTAACTAGTAGTAAGGAAGGAATTGCAAAAAGCTATGTAGAAATCTCTGGTTTGCCTTTGGGGTTGGAAAGGGACTGACCCAGCAGGAAGTATGGACTGGACTTTGTGCTGAGCCCTTGCTGCTACACCATCGTGCTGCACTGTGGTAGAAATTGCTGGAAAGACTATGAAGGAGTTAAAGGGAGAAGGGAAAATGCTTTCTGGGATCATCAGGGTTCGTAAAGTTGAGGCACGTTCTAATAATTGTTTGGTCTTTTACGTCATTTTCTTCCTCCAGACCAAATTCCTACTCACGCTGCCAACATCAGCTCCCATTCTTCTCCTGTACGATAGGAATCGTTTCCTTTCATTTAGTATAATCTGTGTCACGTGCTCTGACATGTGATCACCTGACTCTCAAACCAGCCTTACCAAGTATGTATTATTATCTCCATTGTAGAGCCAAGCAGAATGGTACTCACAGAATTTAAGCGGCTGTCCTCGAAGAATATGGGCACTAAGGGTCAGAGCCAGAACTCAAACTTCCCAGGCATGTGAGTGATCCACTTTGAAGAGGATCCTACATGCAGTCACACTGTTAGATGAACAGAGCCCCTCCTGACACATGACTGAAACCTCATGAGAGAGCCCAAATAGGAAGCCAAGTCCTGACTGGATTCCTGACAAAAAGCAGCAGTGAGAGAGAAAAAATAACTGTCTTTGTTTAAAGCCACATGAACTATCTTAAGGGTCCCAGTCAAGCATCTTCCCTCAATCCTGTTCTTGTCCAGTAGGCTCACAAAGTGCCCATTGTGTTAGGGTGAGAGGCTACCTTTACTCTCAGCAACACGGCTTTCCACTCACCAAGGCTGACTGGGCTGCAGAGAGCCCACTGCTGACAGCCCAAAATGTCCACAGCAGACCAACACTTAAGCTCCTGTGACAGCACAGTACTCCAGGGAAATCAGTTAGCTGAGCACATAGGACCACTTCCATCGTGGGAGAGAGACACGTTGTTCTGGTTAGGAAGGACATTTACTCTTTTGGGTACTGATTTGCTTTCCCTGCCAGAACTACCATTCATTGCCTTAAGGCATGTCTTATTTACTGTCATGGTGCATTAGTTTTCAGTGTTGCATAACAAATTATCACAAACTTATTGACTTAAAACAACACACATTTATTATCTCACGGTTTCCAAGGGTCAAGATCGTAGGCATTGCTTATCTTGATTCTCTGCTTTCTCAACAGCCTGCAAAGTATAGTCTATCTGTGTTTCCATCTGGAGGTTCAGCTAGGGAAGAATCTGCTTCTAGTCTCATTTGGCTTATTACTGGCTGTCATTCCAGAGAATGATCTCAGGTTGCAGAGGTTACATGCACTTCCTTACCATGTGACTCACTCTAGAGGCAGTTCAAAATATGACTATTTACTTGTCAAGGCCAACGGGAGGATCTCTTTCTCCAGTATGTAAGATAAATCTTACATAATGAAATATGATACTTTGTCATATCTGCAAAGTCCTTTTTGCCATGGAAGGTAATGTATTTATAGGTTCTGGAATTAGAATGTGGGCATGTTTGGGTAGCTATTATTCTACCACAGGGGCTTCTAGTGAATAGAAACTTTGGATGCTGCTAAACTTTTTACTATGAAAAGAACAGGCCCCACAGCAAAGAACTATCTGGCACAAATTGTCAAATTGAAGTTGAGAAGCCTGGCTTTAGTGTAATTTGTAATATGGCATTATTAAGGCAATAGCTGAATAATGCACCGATGATGATTCCCTAAAATTCTCACAGTCTTAGTGAATGTTGCAGGAAAAGCAAAGAATTAGGAGTCATAAGACTTGTTTTTAAATCCAAGATTTTTCATATATTAAATATTTGGAGTGCAGAAAATCTACCCCTAAATCTCAATTTACTCAATTACAAAATGCAAACAGTAATACACTAGCTCATAGAGTTGCTCTAAGGCTTAAAAGAACATATATCAGTCAGAGGTCTTTGTAAGGAAGTATACAAAACCAAGATATGTTTTTATCATTAGGATAACTGGAATTCTATTTTAATAAAAATTACATTAGAGTAATACATTGTAGTACTAATAAAAACAGGTCAAAATATTTACCACCAGATTCTGTGGATTTCTTTAACCTATTACAGCTTGTCACAGAAATAAATGCAATTTTGTAAAAAAAAAAAAATGAGTCATTGATTTTTTTTAATTAGAAGAAATATGCTAAATAATACCTATATATATATATGTATGTATATATATATAAAACATGGCTGTATATATCATATGTATGGATATATATATATATATATAACACAACATATTACATATAATTGAAAATCAGTGACTTCTTAAAGTTTTATTTATTTTGAGACACACACACAGAGAGAGAGAGAGAGAGAGAGAGAGGCAGACAGAGAAAGAGAGTCCCAAGCAGGCTCTGCCTGATGTGGGGCTCCAACCCATGAACCCTGAGGTTATGACTTGAGCTGAAATCAAGAGTCTGATGCTCAACCAACTGAGCCACCCAGGTGCCCTCACCTTTTTTAAGTTTATTTTTGAGAGAGAGAGAGAGAGAGCAAGGGAGGGGAAGAGAGAGGGAGAGAGAGAATTGCAAGTAGGCTCCCTGCTATCAGCACAGAGCCGGATGTGGGCCTCAGTCCCACAGACTGTGAGAGCATGATCTAAAACTGAGAGTGAGATGCATAACTGACTGAAACACTCAGGCACCCTGAAAAGCGGTGACATTTTTACTCAAAGTTTGGCTTCTCCAAACTAAAAAGATTGCTTTCTTAAACTTTTATTTCCTTTTGTTTGGCATTATTAGTTTTGATACATATTATTTTATTAGGGGGAATTGAATGTAATAAGCTAGTGAATCCAAAAGTACACGTATAGATTAAAGACTGCATGTGAAAAAGAGCAGAGCAGCACAGGAAGGCACGCTGCAGATTGTAGGATGTGTGCTTTTGTGACCCCAGATGGAATTTGGTCAAAGGCACGCAGGAAGTTGCTAGGATTGAACTGTGCAGGCCTTTTTGCTGATTGTTTTCACTGCAGGCCCCACCCTGTGTTAACCAATACCAGAATGAGAACAAGACTCATGGAAACAAAGTCAATATTAATCGAGAGCAAATCAACTTCTGTAGGAGCTTCATCTTGGAGAAGGTAGTTTGGAGGGAAGTTGAGAAAAGATTGTGCAGCTTAAAAGGATGTGATAAAGCAGGAAGAAATTGACCCAATTTCCTCTTTATTGAAGCGACCTACCCTAACACAACAGGCATCATGTTTCTGGAACACTGATGCTCAACGGAGAGTGTCTGTGAGTTGGCATTTTCCATTCTGTGCTTCAGTAAAGGTGCTTGTCTTTTACCAAATGTGCACACCTTGGGCCACCATTGCAAATTTCTAAAATTTGTAGAAGGCAAGTATATCTCAAGTGCCATTCTTTTGGAGAAGAGGCAGTATGTGCAGATAGAGTCCCTCTTCTCCCCTAGATAACAGTAAACGCACAGTAACATTATTAACCTTTTGATGCCAGATTTTTCTTAATTGAGTTTATGTTCATGGGTGACCGACATCCTTCTTCACCCACCCTTTTTGTTTTTATTCAACCCTGAGTCTCTGAGTGGTCTGGAAAACGAAGTGCTCTTTTGAGCATGTAATCTTGCCTGGAATACTCAAAGCAGCATGCAATTGCAGCCCCAGCAGCTAGGCATTAAGAACTCCTCTGACTGAGATTGAATAGAATGAGAAACTGAGAAGAGTCTCTTTGGACTTGGGGCTTTTAACTCTCAAGAGCAAGAAAATTTGATTTTGAAGTTTAATTTTTTTGGACTTGAATGTTTTTGGACTTAAACTTGCAAGTAAATTTAATCTCTGATCTTTTCTCTCTGGGAATTTGATAATAGGAAGGGGTTTATATTAAATCTTGGTACATCTCTAGGTTGGCATTTAATTATTTGAGTATCTTCATGTTGTCATCTAATCTCACTGCAGGATTTATGACATGCTGTTTTGGGTAATGTTGCTGGAACTAACTTGAAAACTGACATAGAGAAGGAGAGACTTTTATTTTCAGCCTTGAGTACAGAATGGAATTGGTTTAATTATTGCTCCTTTCTGACCAGTTCCAAAATACACTGGAGTCAAATCTAAGCTGTCCACAGTTGTCCCAAGATAATACGTAAAAGAGCAGTGAGTGGCCTTAGGAGAGTGGTCTGTTGAAGATGGGAGCAAGGCTCTGCCCTGAAGGCTTGCTCTTCTCCCCCGAAAGGGAAGGTCTCAGCCCTGGTTGACCACAGACTTCATGATTAAGCCCAGTGGTTAAGAGAATGTAAAACTAGTGAATGTAAGTAGCAAACACTTCTCAACTCCTGATATTTTCTTCCATGAAGAGGGAGTGGATAGTATATTCTTGTTCTTTCTCATTCTTTATTCCTTCCACTCCAGAGTAGGGAGGGAGAGTTTGTCTTTTATTTTACTTTATTTTATTTTATTTTATTTATTTTATTTTATTTTATTATTTTATTTTAGATGTTTATTTATTTTGAGAGAGAGAGAGAGCGAGCGCGAGTGTGAGCAGGGGAGGGGCAGAGAGAGAGTATCCCGAGTAGGCTCCACACTGAGTGGCCCTCCATCTCAACTGTGAGATCACAGCTTAAGCCGATAACAAGTTGGATGCTTAACTGTCTGAGCCACCCTGGCACTGCCGTCATATTTCAGATACAAGTCCTGTGACTTTCATGTGTGATTTCATATGTTTTCTCTCGGTCTGTGGTTTGTTTTTTCATTCTCTTAACAGTGACTATCACAGAGTAAATAATTTTTTTTAAATTTTGATGAAATCTAATTTTTAATTTTCTTTTCCTTTATGGGTCATGATTTAAATATAGTGTCTATGGGCTCTTCACCAAATTGTAGGTCATGACTATGTTTCCTTTGTTTTCTTCTAAAAGTTTTATAATTTTGTGTTTACATTTAGATCTGTGATCTATTTTGAATTAGTTTTTATATAAGTGAGTTTAGGTCAAAGGTCATATTTTTTCTCCTTCATATTAGTGTATATTTAATTGCTTCAGTACCATTTGTTGGAAAGACTGTAATTTATCCATTAAATTTTTTATATCTTTGTCCAAAATCAGATTGCCACATTCGTGTAGAAATAGTTCTGGACTTTTTCTTCCGTTCCATTGATTTCTGTGTTGTTCCTTCCCCAATATCATTCTATCTTTGGTAAGTGTTAGATTCATTTCCTTCAACTGTTTTTGTTTTGTTTTGTTTTTTTCAGAATTATGTCAGCTATTCTAGCTTCTCTATTCTTTCATATAAATTTTAGAAACAGTTTGTTCATATCTATAAAACATTATTCTAAAAAATATATTATTCTGAGGCTTTAGTTTGTATTCCAGTAATACATAGATCAATTTGGGGAGAATTGACATCTTTATTATTGGACTTATTATCTATTATTGCTGAATCTTCTACTCCATGATTATGATATATCTCTCTATTTAGGTTGTCTTTTATTTCATTTATCAGAATTGTAAAGATTTTAATAAGAGCTCTTAGGTTTTTCAGATTTATGGTATTGGTATTTGATTTTTGTTGCAACTATAAATGACATTGTTTTTAAGTTTCCAATTATACATTGCTAGTATATGTAATTGATTTCTGTGTGCTGACCTTTTATCTTATGACTGTTAAACTCAGTGGTTCTAGGAGCTTTCTTGTCGATTCTTTGGGACTGTTGAGATGGCTAATCTTATAGTTCTTGAGTAAGGGTATTTGTTTTTTTCTTTCCTCTAGGTATTTATCCTTTTTTTTTTTTTTTTTTTTTCATTTAAGTAGAGTTGTTGATAAGCTATCGAGGTTCACATTATAAAATTGGACTTCAGGGCCTTCCAAGATGGTGATACTTTGATCAATTTGGAACTCTGAACATTTGTTTCTTGAGGGTAACAGTGAATTGGAAACAGTACTGTCCTCTCGGGGATGAAACCTTGTTCAAATCCTACCTTTATTTAAAGAATTAAGGTTCTACTGATTTGCTAGTGTCCCTAGCATTGTACCAGGGGGAACATTAATTTCTTCATGGAAAAAAAAATAACTCTAGGCCTCAAATTGATTGACCTTATTATTTTTATATAAAATGGCTTGCATTCAACAGAGAAAGCTAAAAACACAAGAAGAAAAATGTGCCCAAATCCCAAGAGGAAGAACATAATCTAGTGAGGTAATACATAGATGCAAAAAAAGAACAAGTCACTTATAGACTTTAAAATAACTTTCCTCAAGGGGCACCTGGGTGGCTCAGTTGGTTGAGCCTCTGACCAGCTCAGGTCATGATCTCGTGGTTTGTGACTTCAAGCCCTGCATTGGGCCCTGTGCTGACAGCTAGGAGCCTCGAACCTGCTTCAGATTCGGTGTGTTTGTCTCTCTCTCTGCCTGTCCCCGACTCGCACTCTGTCTCTCTCTCTCTCAAAAATAAAGATTAAAAAAAAATCTTAAAAAAAAAACTCTCCTCAAAATGTTTAAGGAAATGAGTGAACATTTTGAAAGAGAACTGAAAACAATAAAAAGTAATAAATTATAGAACTTCTGTAACTAAAAAAATATAATATCTAAGTTTAGGAATTTAATGGATGAGTTAAAAACATTATTTACACTTGAATAGGCAATAATGAATCGGAAAACATTTCAGAAGGAAATATCCACAATGAACCATGCAAAAGCAAAAAGAGGGAAAATACAAAAAATAGTGTAAGAGAAAGAGGGATGCATAAAAAAAAATTTCTAATAAAGAAGGAGAGAAGAGAGCAAGAGCAGGAGAATGACGAAGAAAGAATTTAGAATTTTCTACAAAAGATGACAGACACCAAACCATATATTCAAGACAGTATGAACAATAAGTAGGACATATCATAGAATAATAAACCCACTAAAACCAATGAAAAAGTAAAAGCTGTAAAGAACCCAGGGGTAAAAAAAAAAGCTAGTTTATCTAAAAGATGCAACATTCACAGTGTCAGCTGACTTCAACAGAAAGAATGGAAACTGGAAGAAAGAGAAATACCTTTAAAGTGTTAAAATAATTCAAAACCCAGAATTAAAAGTCCAGTAAATTGCCCCCCAAAATGCAGAATTAAAAATATTTGCGTTTAAACAAAAACAGAGTACTTACTAATAGTGAAAACCACTAAAGGGAGCATTTCGGTTCAGGGTTTGTGGAATCTTAGAACTCATTAACTTTGGGCCCATTGTAAAAGAAAGAATTCATCTTTTGAGTACAAATTTAAGTTAAAAATAAATAATAAAGAAATACTTTTAAAACAGTAAAAAAATACCACAGATACCTCAAAATCCAAATTATGCATTTTAATTAAATAACTACCAAACATATCTATAATCCTTCTTTTAAATATTTGAGTTACTTACTACACCAATTTCGCCTACTGTTTCATTTAAACCACTAGGTATCACCAGCAAAATATGCATCAAATACTCTAAAATACCCTTTCATTGATATGCATAAAATATCACATACAAATAAACTTGACGTTCATATACTACTCATGTGTGTAATCCAGAAACAGAAATTTTGATACGTTTTACTTCACACATCTCCCATCAAGAAAAAAAATGTATGTATTGTTTATTTATAATGTTCTTATTTAATATATTCAGGATAAGAAAAACCTTTGTTTAGACCGTAATCATCAATTTATGATTTTCCATGTCTGATGAATCAAAAAATTTCTCACCTACTGGCTACTGGTTTTGAACATTTCAATCTTTTCTATTTATTTATTTATTTGTTTGTTTGTTTATTTGTTTGCATAAGCACTCCCTCAATGCCGAGCACCATAGGATATATTCTTGTGGTACTCCCTGGCCTTCCATCTTTGTGTCATGATGTGAATCATGCAAAACAGCTGGTAGGAATATCCCAAGATGGCTAGAAATTATTTAACTATGCACGGAGGTGACAATGAATGACAAAAAATATTCCACTAAATCTAAGCTAAATGCATGCAACTCAGCCTTCTCTTAGCTTGTATCCAATCATGTACTATTTGTTGTGAAAGGAAGTTTGCTGGGGAGGAAACATGAGTATGAAGAGTCTGTGGTCTTAACTCATTGCAGCTAAAACATCTTATCGTGCAAATTTTATAAAAGCATATAATCATGTGGACCATTAGAAGGGGCCCTTACCAGTGAGGGTTTTTTTTTTTTTTTTTAAACTTAAGCTTCAATACCTTCACAGGAAATCAGTCTCTGAGAAAGCATATTCTTCAGGCATAAAAACAAACAAACAAACAAACAAACAAAAAAACCTTGATTGTAGATGGAAATTCTGACATGCAGGGAAGAATGAAGAAGCAAAAACTGGTACCTGTAAGGGTGAATGCAATGAATATTACCACATAAAACAATAAAATTAAGTCACCTGTCGTTTAAAATTAGAATTAAACTACATAATAAGAATAGACTATTAGTCAAGAGGGAGGAGAAATCATTCCTGAATTGTCTTGGAAAAATGGTGCTGGTACCAAACATCAACTTGAGTAAGTGTAAGAGGCATGTTTTAATCTAGTGAAATCACTGAAAGAATAGTAAAGGAATGTACAACTACTGAGTTAATAGGAAAATGGAATATTAAAAGAAACTAGGCAACAAAGGGAGAAAAAAGAGCAGAATGTAGGCAAGGCAAATAGAAGACACTTAATAAAATGAGGATTTAATTGCAAATACATCATTCATGATATTAAATACGAATGAACTATCTGACACCATTAGAAAGCAAAAGATTGCAAGACCGGATTAGAACAGAGTAACTACACGCTGCTTATAAGTGATGCACGTAACATAGAAGACACAGAAAGTTTGGAAGTAAAAGGGTAGGAAGAGATAATGTAATTCAAATGCTAACAAAAAAGCTGATCTTTCTAAATTAATATCAGACAAAGGCAAGAAACATTATTAAAGACAAGTTGGGATATTTTGTCATGACATAATATTTCACCAGAAAGGCATAATAATTCTAAATGTGTATGCTGTATGAAGCAAATATTGACAAAACTAAAAGAAAAAAAATAGACAAATCACATTCATGGGGGATATTTTATTTTATTTATTTTTTTAAATAAAATTTTTTTTAATGTTTATTTATTTTTGAGAGAGAGAGAGAGACAGAGCGTGAGTAGGGGAGGGGCAGAGAGAGAGGGAAACACAGAATCAGAAACAGGCTCCAGGCTGTGAGCTGTGAGCACAGAGCCCGACGCGGGGCTTGAACTCACAAACTGTGAGATCATGACCTGAGCCAAAGTCGGACGCTTAACCAACTGAGCCACCCAGGCACCCCATGGGGGATATTTTAGCATACCTTTCTTTCTACTGTATGTTTAAGAAACTACACAGATCTCAAAGAAACAAAACAAAACAAAATGAAAGTAAGAATACATACCAAACTCAGTTTATAAATTAGCCTGACAGGGACATTAAAAGAAAAATTATAGGTCAATCTCATTCGTAAACACAGATGCAAAACTTTTAAACAACATGCTATCAAATCATGTCCAGGAATACATAAAAATGATAATATGCCATGACTAAGTTCGCTTTGTTTAGGAACACAGTTTGGTATAGTAATGGAAGTCAACCACTGTAATTTATCACAGTAACAGAATAAAGAGGAAAACTCATATACAGAGGTGCCTGGGTGGCTCAGTTGGTTAAGTGTCTGACTTCAGCTCAGATCATGATCTCACGGTTCATGGGTTCGAGTCCTGCGTTGGGCTCTGTGCTGATAGCTCAGAGCCTGGAACCTGTTTCAGATTTGTTTCCTTCTCTCTCTGCCTCTCCCCAACTCACCCTGTCTCTCTCTCTCTCAAAAACAAATAAACATTAAAAAAAAATTTTTAAAGAAAATTCATATATAATCTAAACAGATGCAGGGATCACTTTTGAAAAAATAAATGTTCATTATAGGAAAAATTTAGAAAACAATGAATAGACGATAACTCCATAAACTCTGATAAAAAATAATTTTAAAAAATGGAACAACTTTAATGCTATTGGTCCCTCTAGGATTTGTATCTACTGGAGATCCAGTAGAGCTCCTTTCATTCAGTATCATTCTGAAGGTAAATGCCAATAAATTATAGCATGAATGTATGCATAAATGATGCAATTAGAAAACATAAAAATAAAATTGCTATTTACTGATAATGGTTGCATTTCCACATAAAATTTAAAACTCAAGGGGCGCCTGGGTGGCTCAGTTGGTTAAGCATCTGACTTTGGCTCAGGTCATGATCTCACAGTTTGTGAGTTCTAGCCCCGGGTCGGGCTCTGTGCTAACAGCTCAGAGCCTGGAGCTTGCTTGGATTCTGTGTCTTCTCCTCTCTCTGCCCCTCCCATGCTCATGCTCTGTCCCTCTCTGTCTCTCAGTAATAAATAAACGTTAGAAAAAAAAAAATTAAGAAGTTCCAGAAGTGCTTGTTGGGATTTTGATTATGATCATATTAATTCTTTAAATCAGTTTGAAAAAAAAATTAAAAAAAAACAGCTTTACACTATTAAGTGTTCCAATCTATGAAATGTTTTATTTCCTCATTTATTTAGATAATTCTTTATTATTAGTTCTTTGAATTCTTGCTTTGCATATTTTGATGGCATAATTTTAGATAGATAAAAATATTTTCCTTGCAAACTGAATTTCATTTTGAAAATTTCTCTGTATTCCTAAAAATACTTCCTCCTTTTTCATTTTTTTTTAATATTTATTTACTTTTGAGATAGAGTGAGACTGAGCATGAGTGGGGGAGGGGCAGCAAGAGAGGGATGCGAACAGATTTTAAAAGTTCTCATCATAAGACAAAAAAATTTTTAAGGAACGTATACAACTCAGTAGCAAAAAACCAAATAGTATGATTAAACAATGGACAAAGTACTTGAACATACATTTTTTTCCAAAGAAGACACACATAGTTAATAGGCAAATGAAAAAGTATTTAATATCACCAGTCATCAGGGAAATGCACAAATCAAAATCATAATGACATATCACCTCACATCTGCTAAATGACTGTTATCAAAAAGAAAAGAAAAAATAAATGTTGGTGAAGATGCAGAGAATAGTGGAATGTAAATTTGTGCAGTAGTTGTGGAAAACAGTATGGCATTTCCTCAAAAAAATTAAAAATAGAACTACCATGTGATCCAGTAACTTCAATTCTAGGTATTTATCCAAAGGAAACAAAAACTCTAACATGAAAAGATATCTGCACCCCCATGTTCACTACAGTGTTATTTATAATAACCAGATATGGAAGCAACCTAAGTGTCCATCAATGGATGAATGGATAAAGAAAATATAGTATGTATGTACAATGGAATATTACTCAGCTATTAAAAATAATGACATATTGCCATCTGAGATAACACGGATGAACCTTGAGATCATTATGGTATGTGAAATGTCAGAGAAAGACAAATACGACATGATTTCTCTTATATGTGGAGTCTAAAACAAAGCAAAAACAAAACCAGAGCTCGAGATACAGATAAAATACTGGCGGTTGCCAGAGGTGGGCCCTGGAGGTTAAGGGTGGGGTGGTGGGCAAAATGGATGAAGGTGGTCAGAAGGTGCAAACTTCCAGTTATAAAATAAATCAGTCCTGGGGATGTAATATACAATGTGGTGACTATAGTTAATAGTATTATATTGTGTATTTGAAAGTTGCTAAGAGAACAGATTTTAAAAGTTCTCATCACAAGATAAAAATTTTTGTTAGCTAAGTATGGTGACGCATATTAACTAGATTTATGATCATTTTGCAATATGTACAAATATCAAGAGAAGTTTTAGAAGGAACCATCCCTGTTGACACAGTGATCTCGGACTTCTATCCTGCAGAACTATGAGAAAGTAAATGTTTGTTATTTAGGCCAAAAAAAAAAAAAAAAAAAAAGAGAGCACCACTGATTTTTCCATAAGGTAGGTATCAATCTACTGGAAGAATTTAAAGCTATGCCACAACTCACATATTATTAGTGTTAATTGCCAGCCAGCCACCTAACCAGAAAAAAATGTAGTCCTTAATGTTAGCACAATTGAAATTCTGATCCAGGAGTAGTAAGCCTGTGGAGAGACTGAGAAGCAATAAATTCAGTTCAGGGACATTTTCTGCATATAAAATGACCCACAGTGTTGACCCTGAAATGAAATCAAGTTGAGAATTGATTGGGGAAAAATCATTTGGGATAGTTGTAACATAGTTATTCATGATTTTATAGTTACTAAGAAATTAGAGGCTGTTTCTCTTATCAGTGTATCTCTAAAATGACAAATCTCCATAAATGTTCTAAGACTAAGTAGGCAGGCACCAAAGGTAGGACTCAGGTAGTATGAGGTTGACCCTGTGTCAGTGTCAGTTTTCTGTGCCTTGCATCTTGTCCCCAGTTCTTGTTTATGGAATATAATTGTCAGCAAAATCTCAGCACAAAAATTGCTCTGGGGATTCTTGGAGGAAATACAGCTTTTTCCAATAGATTGGGTTCCTTTAATGAAATCACCTTACCAACCTGGGCATGGAAGTCCATGGTGTGGATGAGAAGGGGGTGAAGAAGGAGATGTTGTGAGCAAGAAAAGCAGATGATGGAAGAATGCTTGCCCTTTGTTTCTCCTGAAGCTTATAAGAATAGGAAAAAATCTGTGGCAACACTTGGTTTTATTTATTTTTTCAGTATATGAAGTTTATTGTCAAATTGGTTTCCATACAACACCCAGTGCTCATCCCAAAAGGTGCCCTCCTCAATACCCATCACCCACCCTCCCCTCCCTCCCACCCCCCATCAACCCTCAGTTTGTTCTCAGTTTTTAAGAGTCTCTTATGGGGGCGCCTGGGTGGCTCAGTCGGTTGAGCGTCCGACTTCAGCTCAGGTCACGATCTCGGGGTCCGTGAGTTCGAGCCCCGCGTCAGGCTCTGGGCTGATGGCTCAGAGCCTGGAGCCTGCTTCGGATTCTGTGTCTCCCTCTCTCTCTGACCCTCCCCCGTTCATGCTCTGTCTCTCTCTGTCTCAAAAATAAATAAATGTTAAAAAAAAATTAAAAAAAAAAAAGAGTCTCTTATGCTTTGGCTCTCTCCCACTCTAACCTCTTTTTTTTTTTTTCCTTCCCCTCCCCCATGGGTTTCTGTTAAGTTTCTCAGGATCCACATAAGAGTGAAACCATATGGTATCTGTCTTTCTCTGTATGGCTTATTTCACTTAGCATAACACTCTCCGGAGAAATTGTGTTTTATATACACAATGGAGTACTACGTGGCAATGAGAAAGAATGAAATATGGCCCTTTGTAACACTTGGTTTTAAAAGAGGCTTAGATTACTCGTCAGAAACCCACATCATTCAGGTTCCAGGATGCGAAGGGAACTCAAGTAGTTTGAAATTGGTAGATTGGTGGAAATTTTATAGTGGTACAGGCCAGAGAGTATTTTATTTGTCTTTGTATTACCTGTGTCTGAAATATAGGAAGCATTGAACAAATGTTTGTGGAAAGGAGAGAGGGAAGGAAAGGAAAGCAAAGGAAGGGTACTGTTTGTAAGATTGTGTAAGAATTTCTCAAGCTAATTAAAGAAAGGGAATTTGAAATAAATTACATCAGATTGCAGGTGAAGTGAAATCTGTATCTGTCATCTGTGGGGTAAATGTTTGGAAATGTATCTTTTTTGAGCAAAGGGTAGAAGCACATTAGTGAACATGTGTGTAACTGGAAATGTCGAGGGTTCTTTCAGAACAAATGTAGACCATTTATAGCCTTAAGAGTCTAGTTACTCTTTTGTGATAATATCATTTATAATATAAGGGGGAGTCATCACCTGGAAAAGTGTCGGTTCAAGAGTATTACAATTCCTGTTGCCTTTTGATATAGCAAATATTGTCCAAATCTATATCCCAACAAATCTGATTTCAAAGTATCTTCATAGTTTTCAGTTGTCAGGCTTGTTGGGAATGAGACTAAATCTGGCAACATAGTAATGTTATACCATTTTCGTGAGTTTTACTCAAAAGGTTGGTACAAATATAGCTATGCCTATTATTCTGAAAAACTGAAATCATTGTTAATGGGCTGTATTATTACTTGACATTATTAAACTCACTGAGTAAGTTGTTAATTAATGAAGCTGATAAATCCATAGAGAAATGCCATGCACTACTTTTCTTTTAGGTCTTAAAAACATAGCTCTTAGAGTCCACAATCCCCTTAAATGGGCTCCCTAATTCATGGAAATTAGATAAAGAAAGTATTTAAAAATTGCTAGATATTTAGGATACGATGGTTCCCACAAAGAAAATCACAAGCAAACAAATAGAATCAAATTACTAGTTCTAATTAATTTTTAAGAAAGTTTTATTTACCTACATTAGAATCCTGTAATGGACTCATTTATCTCATATGGTTGGCTTCCTACATCTTTCAAAATAAGTTTGAATGATTCAGTCACTCTAACAGCCATGACATATCTACATCTCTGTGTCTACCTATCATGAACTGTGGTGAACAGAGTTTATTTGATATCAGATGGATTAGTTGAGAAAGAGATCATGATCCTCTACTAAGAAGCTACAGAAACGAAGTGAGACAGAGAGAGCTTGTATGGACCATGAATTTATTTGCTCATGATATCTCCATAGTTGAGCATAATGCCCAACATAGGTGAATGGTTAAAATATAATAAGAAAATGCATGAATGAATGAAAAGAAGAAAGATAGAGGTAGGTTGTGCTGACAGACATTCAGATGAGAAAGCAAACATGGTTTCCATGGAGTTTGATATTTTGTAGAAATAATATAGGCAGGCGGAAGACAGCCTAATCCTAGCTGCTGATTTGAGTTTAGTAAAGGGTAGTATTTATAAGTCCAGGGAGGGTAGCAAGCCTCACTCCAAAGGATTTGTTCATGGGTCTTATGACCCCAGAAGCAAAAGGTGGTAAAATCTGGGATGGGGGAGGATGTTGGCAAGAGCAAGGCAGAGTTCTAGGCTTTAAAGTCTCCATTATTTTATCATTTTAAAGTAAACTTTTAAAATTCAAGTATTATAGCATTATATAGGAATAATAAAAGTGTCCATATCATAAGCTTATGGTTCCATGAATGCTTACAAGATGAAAAAACACATATGAAAAGCCCTATCTCAATAAACAGAATGTTACCTGCACTACAGGAAATCATTTTTATACCCCCTCCTAGTCATTATCTATCCCTCCCCATCAGGGTAACCACTATCATGATTTCTAAAACATACAGTTGTTTTGCCTATACTTTAATTCATTCATAAAAATGAAATCATGCAATATGCAATTCTTTTGTGTCTGCCTTTTTTTTTTTTTTTGCTTATTATGTTTGTGGAATTCATTCATGTTATTACATGCTGTAGTTGGTTGGCTCTTATTGCTGTAAAATAATCCATTATGTGTATATAACACCTTTTGTATATCCATCCTGTTGGGATTGTTTCCAGCTTTTGGCTATCATAAATGGCATTGCTATGAACATTATTATACAGGTCTGTTGGTGAACATACACATACATTCGTTTGGAGTATGCAGCTAAGAATGTGATTATTGGATCATAGGTTGTGTTTATGATCCTTTTAATATATACTGGTGATCATCCTTCCAAAGGGGTTGTACAGATCCCTAGTTTTTAAAAGGGAATCTTCTTTAGCGATAGCACAGACAAATGGAGACCCAAATAGAGGCTACACTCTAAGACTTGCTGAATATCTTTGTGGGACTCAGGATCAGAAACTCCTGCATCAAAATCATTTATTGAATTGTGAAGTACTGTGGGAAGATAGGGCTCAACTTGAGAAACACTAGAAATCTAGTAGGAGGCATGAGGAAACTACATCCTAAATCTCATGGCAGTGATAATGACAAAAGCTACCCAGGGGAATTCCAGTGATCAGAATCTTGGTCTAATCAGCTGTGTGGTCTACTAACTGAGTTCAGCTACTGCCCAGACTCAAGCTAATGCCCAAGCCTGTCCTTAGAGAGCTAATTTTCTAACCCATCCCTGCATAGCTCCATGTGACTGCAGCAGCTCACTAACTATCACTATAAAGTGCACCACATGTTTCCACACCCTGGAGTCCAAACTGAATTAACCCTATTCCCTAAGAAGCAGTTTTCTCTCTAAGGGTTTGTTCCTCGTATCCATTCCACAATATTCGCTGTGAGAACATCCATTCCTTTATCAGTAAACTACCCACTGGGGAGTGGTCTGGTTAGTTTATAACCTGGCAAAACAATTATATAAACCTTCAGAAGTACTTTTCTCGAATCCGGGTTATCAATCTCATCCCTGTTTGTAGTGTGAAAATATTTTGGTGAGTTTAATTTTGTTTTTTTTGTTTTTTAAATTTGTATTTAAATTCCAGTTAACATACAGTGTAACATTAGTTTCAGGTGTACAGCTTAGCGATTCAACATTTACATACAACGCCCAGTACTTGTATCAAGTGAGCTTCTTAATCTCTATCACCTAGTGAACCCATTCACCCACCCACCTATGATAACCATCAGCTTCTTCTCTTTTAGTGAAGAGTATTTCTTGGTTTGCCTCTTTCTTTTTTTTCTCCTGTGATCATTTGTTTCTTAAATTCCATATATGAGTAAAATTATATGGTACTTGTATTTCTTTAACTGTTTTAGTTAGCTTGGCATAATACTCTAGCTCCATCCATGTCATCGCAAATGACAAGATTTGATTATTTTTACAATATTCCATTGTGTATATATACCACATCTTCTTTAGTCATTAGTGGATATTTGGGCTCTTTCCATAATTTGGCTATTAGATAATACTGCTACAAACATCAGTGTGCATGTATCCCTTGGAATTAGTATTTTGTATTCTTTGGGTAAATACCTAGTAGTGAAATTGTTGGATGGTAGGGTAGTTCTCTTTCAACTTTTTGAGGAAACTCCATACTGTTTTCCAGAGTGGCTGCACCAGTTTGCATTCCCACCAACAGTGCAAAGGTATTCCCCTTTCTCTGTATCCTCACCGTCTGTTGTTTCCTGTGTTGTTAATTTTAGCTATTCTGACAGGTATGAAGTGATATCTCATTGTAGTTTTGATTTGTATTTCCCTGATGATGAGTGATGTTGAGCATCTTTTTGTGTGTCTGTTGGCCATCTGTATGTCCTCTTAGGAAAAATGTCTATTCATGTCTTCTGCCCATTTTTTAATTGGATTATTTATTTTTTAGGTGTTGAGTTTTATAAGTTCTTTATATATTTTAGATACTAACCTTTTATTAGATATGTCATTTGCAAATATCTTCTCCCATTCCATAGGTTACCTTTTAGTTTTGTTGTTTCCTTTGCTGTGCAGAAGCTTTTTATTTTGATGAAGTCTCAATAGTTTATTTTTGCTTTTGTTACCCTTGCCTCAGGAGACATATCTAGTAAGAAGTTGCTACAGCAGATGTCAAAGAGGTTACTGCCTATGTTCCCCAGGATTTTAATGGTTTTCTGTCTCACATTTAGGTCTTTCATCCATTTTGCGTTTATTTTTGTGGATGGCGTAAAAAAGTGGTCCAGTTTGATTCTTCTGCATGTTGCTGTCCAGTTTCCCAACACCATTTGTCAACGAGACTGCCTTTTTGGATCTTCTTTCCTGCTTTGTCAAAGATTTTTGGCCATATAGTTATAGGTTCATTTCTGGGTTTTCTATCCTGTTCTAGTAATGTATGTGTCTGTTTTTGTGCCAGTAACATACAGTCTTGATCACTAAAGCTTTGTAATGGAACTTGAAGTCTGGAATTGTATGCCTCCAACTTTGCTTTTCTCTTTCAAGGTTTCTTTGGCTATTTGAGATCTTTTGTAATCCCATACAGATTTTTTCCCAACTGCTGTTGGTATCAATCTCATTTTGCAATTGCACCAAAAACCGTAAGATACATGGGAACAAACCTAACCAAAAAGGTAAAAGACCTGTACTCTGGAAACTGTAAAACACTGGTAAAAGAAATTGAAGGTTTCACAAAGAAATGAAAAAACATTCCATGCTCATATATTGGAAGAACAAATGTTAAAACATCTATGGTGTCCAATGCAATCTACACGTTTAATGTAATCCCTCTCAAAAATGAGTTTAATTTTGAAATGTATAGACAATAAGAGAAGTGGAAAATCCTCTGAACACTGCATGTTATATTTTACTCCCTACTAAGTTTTGTTGACTTGAGGGAGAGTAAACCGAATCTGAAATATTTAGGTGATGAGGGGCCTAGTCATTCTTCAAAGTAAGGAATGATGCACTCTTCATGAGAGTGGCAATGATGATATGTACATATCTGTACAAACTCATTTTCCTTTCTCTTCTCTGTCCTTGGCAGAGGAGGAGAGGCCAATATACTCCCCTTTCCAAATATATGGCTCTTTTCTACATCAGGATTCATATATTATTAGGAATACCTACAAGAAAAGTTGGAGTGCAGATGTCATTTCTGTTAGCCTTCCATTGGCCTAAGTATTTCTGGGAATATGACATTTAAGGAATAAAGGAGGTGATAGTTGGGAGGCTTTAGACTTCTCATTTGGGCAGCATAACTAATGGTTAATATATGGGCTTTGGTGTTAGGAAGCTCTTGGTTTTAACTGGTGTTAATCCTGGCTCTACCAGCTATTAGTTGAATAAGTTGAGTAATTTGTTTAACTGGTTGAGTAATTCTAACAACTTATTTAACTAGTTGAATAACTAGTGAGTAACTGTGTCAGATATATTTACTCACCTTTTGAGTTTCTTTTCCTTGACAGAGAGAATTCAGTATGTTAATATGCATCAAGTAGTTGACACTGAGTGAAATACCCAGATGTTGGTGGTGGAGTGGTCTGCTCCAGATATACTTGTAGAGGATGCACTGCCTGAGGAGAATTAAAAATTAGTAATAATACCTACTAAAAGTTGGGTTATAATTTATTAACACTATGTGCCATCAATTCTTAACAATTTCAGTAATAAAGTATTCCACCCTGTCAGGTAACCCACTCTCATCATTTCTATGTTGGTATTACCAGTGAGTAGAAGATATCAGTCTCTCTTATAAGAGATATTGACGTGTACCTATATTTACTTGGAGGCCAAATGAGATCGGATGATAAGACAATGTGAGTCCTAGGTTCTCACCTATCTGTGAGGGTGTGTAGAAACAAGGTTACACAAGACCTCTTTATTCATGAAGACACAGATGACAGCTGTGGATTAATTCCTGAGATTTGATTCATTCAAAAACTCTATAGAATTATTCAGTAGTCAAAATAAATTAAATTTCAAATTATCTTTTGGCACATATAATCTGGTTTTCTGTCAGATTACAATTTTTCAAAAATTACAATTTTCCAAATCTTTCTTCCAATGGAATAGCATCATTCATTTTTAGTATTCTGAGGACAGAGGGATTTGTGTACCTCCTAGAAAAAAAACCCAATTAGCTCAGAAAAAAGTGTTCACTATTAAACAATTAAAAGAAGTATTTGCTGAAGGTAACTTTGTGTCTTCCTTTCTGAATGTGATTCAAAGGCATAATTAGCTCCAGGAGGAAGCAATGTGGTTGTCACTCAGAAGAGCTCTCACATTAATCTTTTATTAGATGACATATTCTTTCTATCCTTGCAGTTTACCCTGCAGATATAGTGGGGATTCAAGTAGACCATCATTCCGAACTTTCCATGGGTCTGGGTTGGGATTCAATAGGGGCTGATGTTCATTCATGGTTTTTCTTCTCTTGAGGAGAAAGTATAACTTTTGCTGTTTAATTTATTGGCAAGTCTGTTGCATCTACAGGAATTCTATAGCACAGCTAAACCATCCATTTAGCTGGCACTCCCCCCTTCCCTTTGATTTCATGTGCAATCATTTGCATAAAGAATAAAAATCCCAATACCAAATGAAAAATCAAAAGTAATTCACACTATTTTTTTAAACATAGTACTCTTTTTCCTGTAGGCATCAGAGTACTTGTATTACTCCTGGCCTGTGCTGATGTAACGTTGTTTTCTAAACCTAAGTAGCTGTCTGATGGCTCACTTGAAGACACAGGTGTTTGACTTGAGTCTTCTTGACAGGAGCAAAATGAAAATGATTTGCATTCTCCAGTAGACACTTGATTGTAAGATACGAGAACTTCCAAATTTTGTGCACACATGACAATTTTGGTAATCCCTATTCATGTTTTCAGAGATTATTTTTACTTTCCATTGGACCCTTTGAGCCCAAAGTTGCCTATTTCTCTAGCCTGATCCCTTGAGAGGGAAAAAAATGCCAAATTTTACACTTACTTCAAGTCTTCAGTGATAATTTTAGTGGCTTCAATGCATTCTCACAGATGCAGGCATTAGAGGCTACAGACCCTCTTTTCCTGCCCTAGGCAGCCAGCTAAATGCCTATTAGATTTGGTGTTAAGCCACACCACTAAGGGAGTGAGAATCTGAATTGGCTTCCCTGTTGTCAGCCAGTCTCGCACATTTATTTCAGAGTGAAAATTTGTCACTGCTTTCCCATTTAATTCAATTTTTGATATCATTCTCTGTTTCTAGAGCAGAGATTTATTTTCAACTTTGGAATATTCTAACATAGAAGGAATAAAACATTTTGAATCAAGAGTTTTTACTGTAGCTCTCCACTGTAATTTAATGGAACAAAATGCTTTGTAAGTGTACAACCAGACCAAGCCTTATCAGTATATTTGAAACAAATGCTCAGATTCCCATGCTATGTCTCCCCCTAAAGTTTCTTTACTAATTTAGCCAGGATATATGCAACAAGAACAGAATAACTTTGACTTTCTATTTTTTCCTTATATAATTTTTAAGAAAGTGGAAAAGGTAGAGCCAGTCGTCCAATAAATGACAGTTTCTTATGGGGAGAGCCTTCATGTTTGTGTTCCTAGATGTTACTGCTGTCTGGGTGAGGGGAAAATATAGGTCTGTTCAGTACCATATTCTACATCCCAGATGGCTTTGAGAATGATAAGAACCTAAGAATTTATTCTTGTCTGTTTCCTATAAAATCTGAAAGGAAAAATGGAAAACACTGTACACAGGTATCAGATCATGTTTCAGGGCATCGGGCATCCAAGAAAGCACACTCCTTTACTGTGTTGTTACATTGTTTGGTTTTGCTCAGAAAAACAATATATTTTCTTTTTGTGTGAGCCAGCTCAATTGCTGTACAAGGGTGCGTTAGTCATTACCACAGAGTCCACACTGGCATCATCCACTTTCTACTCCCACTTCCTATCTTTGTCTCATTAATGGCTACATACTCTTCTTAGTTAAAGTATCACTTTTTCAGGAAGCCTTCCTGATCACTTCCTCTGGTTTATGTTTGTTTCTTGCATATTCCCTTGGGATGATATTCCTAAAATCATTAGCATGATCATTTCATTAATTGTGTTTCTCATCCCCCAGACTGTAGGGCATTTCTGTATCTGCTCACTCTATAATCTCCAGTATTGAACACAGTGTCTGCTTCCTAGCAGAATCTCAAAGGTTTGTGGGCTAAATGCCCATAACAATGCCATTTAAAATGTAGCTAATCTTTCAGCTGTGACTTTTGGATACAGTTGTCTTATTCTATGCCATCTCACACTAACAAAAAAAGGCATTGTTAGGGCCTAGAGCTGAGTATTGAATTCTCTTGGTGACTTTAGACATAGAACCCTGACAGTGTTTACAGTTACTCCTTTAAATCTCTGGCTCTAGTCCTCAAGAGACACGAGCAAAAAAGAATGAACAATGATGACGAGTCCACATTTCTAAAGTTGTAAGTAGTTTTCATGATCTTATTTTAGGGCAGGTCTGCTGGTCTTCTCACCCTTAACTACTGGGCCATATTTTTCTTTTTTCCCTTTTCCAGACAAACAGAGTTTAGCAGCAATAGAACTTTAAGCTGTGATGAGTATCTAGTCAGTGTATACTAATATATTCCTTACATCTTTCATGTATACCTCCAAGCACTGGAGACTCGAGAAGGTACAGGAAAGAGAAAAACTCAGGAAAAGAAAAATTATGGTATTGTATTAGACTCATATGTAGATACACATACACACACACACACACACACACACTTAATAAACATTGTGGACCTGCTGTTTATCTAAACCATTTAAAAAGGTACAGTTCTACAGCTCATGTAGAGGAACTACAGTTCTTTGAAACAGGAACTCTGTTGATTTTGTTCAGCATTGAATCCCTAGTACTTAGTACAGTACCTGGAGCATTGTATGTGCTCCTTAAATATTTGTTGAATGAATGAAAGATATACTTACTATGTCACAGGATCTGTGCTAAGTGCTTTATAGGTACTGTCATGCTCCATTATTATTAATGAGCCTGCGGTCAGTTCATTGACTTTCAGCTCCTTGTGCAAATTCACACAGCTAGCAAACAAGGACCTGGAATCTGAATCCAACCGGTAATGGATTCAGGGTCCATGCACCTAACCACTGTGATAAACTGCGTTTTACATGTAAACATAACAGATATATTGTGTTTCATAGTTACCAATTGTGTGATACAAAGCACCTTTTTTATTCTTCAGTTGGTAGTGACATAAGCCACTATGTATGAATACTAGAACTCTGTGATTCTATAGCTTTCCACCCTATGTCATATTTCATGCTGCTCACTCACTATGATTTCTCTGATTCTCTGTGTTTTCAATGGAAAGGTATTATTAAATCATTTAAAAATCTTTACTTAGATATCAGCCCCTCCCATCATGTTAATTTCTCCACCTAAGTCATCTTTGGTTTTATTATGTAAATATGTGTTTTGTGGGGAAGATTTCTGTGCACATAATTACCCAGTTACAGGTTGCATGTAACTTCCTGAGTGTTTCCTTGAACTGTACTGAGAATTAACCATATGGACCAGGTCACCATGGTAAGATCTTGGAACATAGATAACATGTTAGTTGTGACTTTCTGATACCTTAATATAATTTTGTGCCTAGTATAATGGTAAAAAAAAAAGTTAAATAAGTTAAATATTTAAAGGAATCGAAATGAAAGGATGGAAAGTGATTAATTAGAGGTGATAGTTATTGGCAGGGGGGAGATGAACCCACCATTTACGAATGGATAATCTTGACTTCATCCTTAAACTTTCTGAAATTGTTTACTTGAAAAGATAAAAACTCTGTGAGAATTTGAGCTTTCTCTGTGTCCTAATTCACATTGCTCTTTATGTTTAGTTTCTCCAAAACACTGAAGAAAATTTAAGCTAATAAATTGATAATCTCTCACACTCTCAGAAACATACAAACAAACAAATGAAACAACAACAAAACAAGCACACAGCACACAAAAAAAAACAAAACAACAACGACAAAAAAACTCCACAAAAAAGTCAACGGTTTCAGTCCTATAATGTGGAGATTTGCATACCTCCTCTGGAAGCCTACAGGTTTTTTTCCCCCCAGTCCAAACCAAAGTAATTTACTGGTTTGAAGAAAAATGAGGGAATTCTAAACTTTGCCATGGAAGACTGTGAATGAGTAAGCAGTGTTCCCCCTTGACAGCCAAGCACACACAATGAGTCTTCTAGCATGTTAGTTGGCTCTGGAACTCATTATTGTTGCCATCATTATATTTCCAATATGACAGCTTTAGTTTTCTGAAAAAGATTTAATTGGTTAAAAAAAAATCCTCCTGTCCATTTCCCAGTGGCATGATGCCTGTTTTGTTCTGTCTCTCAGGGGGGAAGGATGAGTCAAAGCAAGCGTGCTCATGGAGACATTTTGAGGGCCCTGTGGAGTAGAGCTGCCCCTTTTGACCTTTCCGTTAGTCTTTTCATTTCTCAACAGAAAGGTTCCACAGAGATAATGTGGGGAGTTTATGTGAACCAGAGCTGAGCTCCTGCACTGATTGTGTATGATTCAGAAACAGAATTCTATGGCAAATAGATTGTCTTTTTTTAATAACATTTTTGAATATAATTTTAAAGATCTCTGGGTGCCTACATTTATTTTTTATTGTGTATCTACATGGGTCCAAACATGGGTCCAAACGTGGGTCTAAACATATGAAGTGTGTGTTATGCATTGGTTTATGCTTCTTTAAACACAAATGGTCTCTTGTGAGGTGCTGCTTTCCATCATGGGTTACCTGTGTACTAGTTATTTTGATGTTTTTCCTTAACTGTGCCCAAAGGATATTACTTCTATCCATTTTCACATGAATAAACTCCTGTTAGTGACGTGAGGGTTTTTTTTTCCATTTTGTCTTCTTTCAGTTAATTTTAACTTCATTATTAAGATGAATTGTAATGATATTTAAAACCCCAGAGGCAAACTGGCTTCATTTGATTTCTTCTGGTAGATGGAAAAAAAAACTCTTAGCAGTTCCAATCTTCTGTGAAATGTGCCCTGTACTTTGTGCTTACATTTTTAATGTGCCTTTCAAAACAGAATTGATTTGGTTCTTTCTTTTAAAATATAAAATAATAAATATTTTATAAGGGAAGGGATAGGTTTTTTTTTTCTTTTTTGGGGGTATGAGCAACTGAAACAGTAAAAATAATGTCACCATAATAACCGCTTGAAAGCAAAGCAATACTGTTTTTTAATTAGTTAGAGCTTCCAAAAAACATATATGTCAAGATGGACATACTGACCTTGTTTGACCTGTGTTATCCTCAGGAAGACAATTTTGTCTTGGCACTTCACAAGGTCTGTCCCCTGCTCAGGACTTCTGAAAAGGAAGTCCTTTTCAGACTTCCTTTTCCAGAGGAAAAGAAGAGATGAGAATAACAAATAATTTCTGGAATTCACTGAAATAAAAACCTATTATAGATGTATCAAGTGTCATGATTTCTGGTGGAATTTCAGGCACCCTGGTGAAAAAAAAATGACACATTTTCATGACTTATGTAGCTTTTTGTATCATAAACTTTATTTTATGCAAAGAAGGGGGGCATTTTTTATTTTTTGCCAAGCTCCCTGTAGTCATCAGGATAGTCCCTGTATTACACAGTCCCTGTACTACATAGAACCTACCCTCTTCCGTTCATTTATGTAAAAAATATTCATTGAGTATCTTCTCTGTGTCTTGTTCTGTAGGAGCTAGAAACATAAATTAAACAGACCCTGCCCTCAAGGGACTTCAAGTCTAATAGGAGAGGTGGACAAATGCCTATCGTTTATACTCATGGAAGGCCAGGAAAAAAAAAGAAGAAGAAGAAGAGAAAGAAGTAAGTGCCACGTGACAGGAATATGAGTAGTTATCATGGGGTCTCTTGGGAGGGGAAAGTGACTTAAAGACTGTTTCTTCTTTGCAGAAAGAATTAGTGCAGAATGAGGCAGTTTTTACTTGGAAGCTATTTTTCTGTGATGGAGTTTAATCTCCCCTGAATTTGGGGGAACACAGGCATTTTCAGTTGCTACTTCTGCATCTTTTCTGTCTTGTTAGGGCAGAGGCTTCTATGAACTGAAGGGGCCTCTCACCCACCCGTTTGGTAACAAACCTAAGCCTGCCTTGCCAGCCTAATTATTAGCAAATTGCTCTAGCTAGATCAATGGGCATGCTTTCAAGTCTAATAAGAATGAAAAAAAAAAAGTGTTCAAAGCTGAGATATTTTTAGTCCTACAGAGAGATTGATTTTCTATGAGATTCTGAATTACCTTAAAAACTTCTTTTAAATTCTTACTAACATTTCTGGTTTGAGATTCATGATGATGAAAAGAATGTTTACTCGGATACTCCTCCTTCTCTAGCTAGTTTCTCATTTCTCTGGGTTGGGAATTCATTCATGCTTTCTCAGTAAATGTAACATCCTGATGGTATCAGCTTCTGCTGTGTTTAAAATAAAAAGGTAACTCAGAAGCTTAAAATAAAAGAAAATTTATTATTTATCATGATTCTGGATGCTATCTAAATGTTCTGGGTTATGATGGATCAGCTGGGGCTAGCATGGTGCATTCTCATGTTTGGAAACCCAGCGGAGAAAGCTGTGCAGGCTAGGATCTCTCCATGTAGCTTCTCATTATTTGGATATCTCCAGAAGAGTCCCAGAAGCAAGCAAGGAAGGATAGGCCCCGGTGTATACTCTTGAAATTTCTGCTTCTGGCAAGTTGACTAATGTCCCATCAACTAAAGTAAGTCTTGAGACCAAGCTCAGATTGTAGAGTTGAAGGAAAAGACAGCATTTCTTGATAGAAAAGGTGGCAAAGTCACATTGCAAAAGGCAGTGTGTAGGAGCGCTAGGCAGTGTGTAGTGTGAGACTCTAATTGCTACACGTTGCTACACCAGTTTATCCCTGAGAGGTTAGCAGCAGGTGAAATCCCAAGAGGAAGTCATTTGTGCATAAACAGCCTATAGTAGACCTTAAGGAGCTCCACCTGTACATGGGCTTCCCTGCCTCTGGCGTTTGTTGCTAGCTTCATCCTCCTGCAAGTCATTCCATCTTCGAGGTTTTGGAAACCACACTAAACTACATGTTGACAGAGGCACTCGTCGCCAAGAGGGAGGCTCTAAAATGGGAGTGGAGCTTGTTAAAGAAGAAAAAATGGCACTGGACAAGATGAGCAGACAGAAGTTGATTTTATTTCCATACTATTGCCAGCAATAGGGCAGAGAGCCCAGAACAAGTCTGGATACTTAGCTTCATGGAAACAAAAGGCGGAGGGTTTTTAACTCTGAGAGTCAGCTAGTGGAAAAGTACTGGAGGATGTTAGGAGAGGAGGTCGGTCAATGGATGTGTTGAGCACATTTAGCTATTCCCGAATTTGCAAATGCTTGTTTTTTGGGATTATGCCACTGGTGTTTGTTAACTGGCACCATGGAAGTTAGACTCCTATTCTCTACAGAGACTGGGAGATATGGGTGCTATCTTCTCCAATGTTTACATTTCAAAAATGATTCCTAAGTCCTTGAGAAAAACATTTCCTAAATTGTAACACTGGCAAAGGCTGGGAGATTTAGATATATTTCAAAGGGGCAGAGAAAGAATTTACAATGGCAAGTTTTCTAAAATATGCTCTCTAAGAAAATGGAGGTCAGGGGCCTAGACTCAGAAATAAGCCTGTTTAAAGTATAGTCAAGCTAGGGGGATCATGAAGGCCATCTTGATCATACTCTCCAGGAGCAAAACAACCAATTGCTTAACTTTCCACGGGGCTGCCTAGCACTAAATATCATGCTTGCCAATAACTGTCTGAGAAAATAGAACATTAAAAAAAAATCTTTTTAATGTTTATTTATTTTGAGATGGAGAGCATGTGTCCACATGTGAACAAGTGGGGGTGGGCAGAGAGAGAGAGGGAGAGAGAGAATCCCATGGAGCACAATGCAGGGCTCAATCACAAATCATGAGATCATGACCTGAGCAAAGGTTAAGAGTCATATGTTTAATTGACTAAGCCACCCAGGAGCCTGAGAATAAAACTTTTTAACCAATTTCAGTTTAATAAATGTTCAGAAAGTTTTTAAGGAATTTTAGGAAAAATCTAGTTTGTATGTATAATTCTTTTGTCTTCTATGTTATTTTCTAATGAGTAGTTGACATCATTGTTCTTTCTCTGTCAGTGTCTCTCACCCGAGTGTCCCTCTGGGTCCCTGCTATGGGGCTCTGACACAGTCATGCATCTATAGTGGTATCATTTACTGAAATCTCCATTAAAGGCCAGGTAGCAGTTAGGCCTTCTATAGAAGAAAGGAGACCTAGACATGTTAAATGACTTGCCCTAAGTTTCATAGATCAGTACAACAAAGATGGGATTTGGACCAAACTGCATCTGATTGAAATACCTAGGCTGTAAGCACTCCACAAACAAGCCAATCTCAGAGGTAAAGCTGGTCCTGGATTACTTTGTGATGTCTTAAATGTTCTTTAACTTCCTGTTTATATCTCATTTTTCCCACATTATGGCATCTGTGCTTCCAAAACAATTACCTTTGTCCCAGCTGGCCCTCTGGCTTATTAAAACCAATTGTCAGGGAAAGTCTTGTTGTCTACCTTGCAAAGGCATTGGATTAAGCTATCCTTTTAATTGGGAAGTGAAATGTTGATATCCTGTGTAGGAATTTTTAATCACCAGTCCAGTGGGTGAGGGAAGCTTTGTTTTTGTTTGCTTTGTTTTTGTTTTTACTAGTGGAATGAGGAGACTGACCCTATCTCAGATGCCTGAAGACAGACCTCAGCATATCTAGCAATGTATAAATGTTAGCCTTAATAATCTGGGACAAGAACTTTGTTTGGACACCTTCTCATGCTCTGAGAGTCTGCATTTCTATGAGTAGAAGAATATCACTTTTTTGGACTTGCTTGAAGTGAGGAGATTTCTTAATTTTCTCAAGAGTAAAATGAATGTCTCAAGAGTACTGTTTTCTTCTGGTAGAAGCTGATATCTGCTCTAGTCTTAATGCTGTTAGTAACAGGGCTATTTTTAAAACCATTCCTGAAAAATAATGAGCCACCTGAACAGAAACTCTCATAGAACATTCCTTCTTTCTCTTGGAAATTCTATTTTGGGTCATTCCTGTTTGGAACATACTACACAATTAATGGCTTTCTAGTTCCTGTGAGTAGTGGAAAGATTGATCAGTGAACAATGGATGTAAATATGACACTCATCTATTTCAGGAATGGTGAAGCTCAGTTTTAATTTGATAGGACAGGGAGGGAAACGAGGTCCTCTCTGTTTGGATGCCCCCATATTTTATTTCTAAAATAAATAACCTGTAAATAATTGGCCTAGAAATAGTATAATAAAATGGCTCAGTTTTATAAGTGGTGATGTGTAGGAAGCAGTATAGAACTGGTGACTTTTTTCTAGTTTTTGGCAAAGCCTGTGGAGGCATCTCTGCCCAGGAGGTGGAGAAGTTGGTTCTGCCCCAATTATCCCAGTTGGCAAGTCTGGCCCATAGAGAGTGGCCAGATAATGAATGTGGACATTCCTCTTCTTGCTCAGATTGGGAAACCTGCTTTTCAATACCTTGTGGAAGGCAGAGGCTCGCTGACTCACTGCCACTTTGGACTCCCTGTTACCAGGAGTGTAACCCCAAATCAAAGACCCCAGCATAAGCACTGTCAATCTGACATCTTCCTGGATTTAAAAAAAGAAAACAAAGACAAAAAAGAATATCCCTATTTGTAAAGATTCTGGTTGTAATGAGCTGCAAATCATTGGAGAGCTTTCCTTTGGGAACCTCAGAAGACAGAGAAGTTGCTCAGAAGATGCTATTTTTAGAGTTCCAAATAGGCTTATCTCAGCCAACATCTAGGCTGCAGTAACAGAATTGTGATTAGAAATGCTCCAGAGGAGAGAAAAAATGACATTCACTCATCTTTGGACACTTTAGTAGAACTCAAATTCTGTATCTTGCAAGCTGCTGGGTCCTTTCTAAATGGCCTTTGTGAGGGTATCACCAGGCAAAGGGAAATGAGGCAGGCCCTCGTAAGTCATTATTTCTGGAAAATGTCTGTTCACGTAATCCTGTTTGGTCAAGGTACATATCTCAGACTCTCAGAACTCCATGGCAGGCAGGGCAATAAGGCGTTAACTCTTGGACAGGAGATTTGCTTCATACTTGATTTCTTCAAAATAGTGACTTATAGGGAGATGTTGCTGTGTCCAGTATGAATTAACTCTCGCTTTGGGTATGTGGAGGTATGGAAAGTGGTATGAAATTGTGCTCCAGAAAACCCCAGGCATACAGGCTGGGGCTAAGTATGTGACTTGAAGAGCAATGTATCCTTCTTATTAAGTGAGGAGAACCTCCCCAAGTCCCCAGCTTAATTGGTTTGTTGTTATATAGACCACCATAACAACAGGGGAGGGAGTTTCCCTGAAGAACCAAATATTTAACCTGCCAACACATTTGTTTTACATTAGCTGCTAACATTTTTTTTTCCCCATCTTACACAATCCATCTGAGTGAAGGAAATAACACTGTAATTGATGGGCTCAAAATTGTAATCAGGTCAATAAACTACCAGATTTACAGGTACTGTATGTCAAACAGCTACATGCTAGGTAGATGGAGGGAGGGGAAACTTGTGTTTTTACTAACTACACATGCTATTTGCTGGTACGAAGAAGCAACTGCTGTAACCTGTTTTTCATTGCCCTTTATTGCATATAGTTTAATGTGTATGTCTTTTGCATTAATAGACAAAGATACCTGACTGTATGTGGGCAGTTTATAGTAGGGATTAGAGGTAAAGTCTAAAGCATGGGATGTTAACTAGGTGTATGACCTAAAGGAAAAGGAAGCTCAGGAAAGAAAGACTTCAGTTAGTTAGTTCAGTTTCAAGTTAAAGGAGAAATCATTTCTGAGGCAATGGCTGGTTGTAGCTGGCATCTCTTTGCTGGGATCTGTACAATAAGAAAAAACAGATGTGAAGAAGGATAAGGCTTCCTTCTGACCCCTGTCCTCCTGCCACACATGTATACATCCCCTGATGTGCAACTCCGGTGTTTCTACAATGGTAGAGATGATACACCTCCTTATCTAACATAATATTTAACCAGAGAAATGATATTATTTTGTAAGAGCAATTTTGTAAGCTATGGGCTACATGAGTCCCCATGATCCCACTCTATTTTCTATCAAAGTAGGTATCTTTGGGAAAAATATACTAAGAAAATTGTGTTTTACATTTCTATGCAGACTTCTTAGTGACAGTTAATTTTACCCATGTGACTTATTTGGTGAGTATGTTTTTATATACATACAGTCTCAAAATGTGCTGGATTTAGCATGGCTGAGATAATATGACCTTCATCTCAAAAAAATAGATTTTCATCATGCAAAGCAAGCTGTTGGTATTGATATTTTTTAAATCATGTTGATTACTTCAAGGACTCTGTATACGCTCTCTTTCAGATAACTTTTTGTTTCTCTAACAGGAGGCTTATCTGTACTTTATATCCATCTGTCAGATTTGCCTCCCCCAATTCTTAGAAACAGGGGTCCTCTCCTTGTATCCCAGCTTACTTCATTTGTTCCCTTAATTCCAATCTCCTTCCTCATCCAGACAGGTACGGTTCCATTTACCAACATTTCTCTCTCCTACATCAGTAATTTATCTTCTATGCTGGCTCTTTTTCCTCACTTTTTAAGAAATTCAAGTGTCTTCGATTTTCAAACTGCCCTGATTGACACTGTGTCTTCTATCTGACGTAGACTCTCAAGTCTTGTCTCATGTGAATGTCTTTTACTCTATCCTTACTCTTCTTTTTCTATAATATTAACTGTATTCCATTCCTTCATTTGCTGTTCATTCATCAGTTTACTGTGATTTGCTTTCAGTCTCCCACATTTTGGAAACTGGTCTTAGAGACTTTTATTATCTAATTGTCAGTGGCGGTGAACATGTTTCAATTTGCAGCTTACAGGCTTCTCTTGTGGATATTTGGCTTCTCTGTGCTTGGTGTTGGTGACACCATCTCCCAGTTGGCCTCCCTGTCTGTGACCATTTATGCTCTTCCTCATTGTTGAAGTGTTGGTGAACCCCAGGTTCTGAATTTTGCCCACTGTCTTTTTTCTTTCACATACTCTCTTCTAGTGGCTCCCTTGAACTCCAGCTCTCCCCTTATTGCCTTCTAGTTTGTATGTGAGGTTATGTCTTTCTTCAGTTTTCTCCAGGTAAGCTTGTTGGACATTTGGGACATTCACATGTTCCAAACACTCGTCAAACTCATTACATTTCAAATTAAATTTATCACTTCCCCCCACCACTAAAATTTAGACTCACTCTCCCCCCCCAATATTTTTTTCAGAAATTCAAAAGTACCAAAATTTATAAAGAATAATTTCATAATTGCTACTGTACCTGAGTGACAGAAAGATACAGTATGGGACCTGGTTCAGGGACAGGACAGTGTTACTCTGCTTTCAGCTTTATGTAAGAGGGCCAGATCTGGTTTTCTACTATACCAAGGTAGGTATAGTAGATACTAACACCCTAGGCTCTGGATAGATACTAAAACCCTACAGTTCCCCCCCCCCCACACACACACACACACTGCTCTGAGAGAGAGAGAGAGAGAGAGAGAGAGAGAGAAGGCAGAAGGAGAGGGAAGGGGGGAGGGGGTCAGGAGAAGATACAGAAAGAAAGAGAATCTTTTTTTCCCCTTGATTTTTTAAAAATTAATTTATTTAAATTACAGTTAGTTAACGTGCAGTGTAGTATTGTTTCCAGGAGTAGAACCAGTGGTTCATCACTTACATATAACACCCCGTGCTCATCCCAACAACTGCCCTCCTTAATGCCCATCACCCATTTGGCCCATCCCCCCCTACCTCCCCTCTAGCAACCCCCAGCTTGTTCTCTGTATTTAAGAGTCTCTTATGGTTTGCCTCCCTTTCTGTTTTTATCTTATTTTTGCTTCCCGTTCCCTATGTTCATCTGTTGTGTTTTTTTTAGTTCCACATGAGTGACATCATATATTTGTCTTTCTTTGACTTACTTTGCTTAGCATAATACACTTTAGTTCCATCCACATTGTTGCAAATGGCAGTATTTCATTCTTTTTGATCACCAGGTAATATTCCATTGTATATATATACCACATCTTCTTTATCCACTCATCAGTCGATGGACATTTGAGCTCTTTCCATAATTTTTCTCTTGTTGATATGTAAATATCAGGGTGTATGTACCCCTTTAAATCAGCACTGTCATATCCTTTGGATAAATATCTAGTAGTACAATTGCTGGGTAATAGGGTAGTTTTCTTTTTAACTTTTTGAGGCAACTCTATACTGTTTTCCAGAGTGGCTGCATCAGTTTGCATTCCTACCAACAGTACAAAAGTGTTCTTCTTTCTCTGCATCCTCACCAGTATCTGTTGTTCCCTGAGTTGTTCATTTTAGTCATTCTGACAGGTGTGAGGTGGTATCTCATTGTGGTTTTGATTTGTATTTCCCTGATGATGAGTGATGCTGAGCACCTTTTCATGTGTCTGTTAGCCATCTGGTTGTCTTCTTTGGAAAAGTGTCTATTCATGTCTTCTATTTCTTCACAGGATTATTGTTTTTTGGGTTTTGAGTTTGATAGGTTCTTTATAGATTTTGGATACTAACACTTTATCTGGTATGTCAGTTGGAAATATCTTCTCCCATTCTGTCAGCTGCCTTTTAGTTTTTTGATTATTTACTTTCTGTGCAGAAGCTTTTTATCTTGATGAAGTCCCAATAGTTCAATTTTGCTTTTATTTCCTTTGCCTCTGGAGACATATCAAGTACAAAGTTGCTGCGGCTGAGGTCAAAGAGGTTTCTGCCTGTGTTCTCCCTTAGGATTTTGATGATTTGTTGTTTCACATATAGGTCTTTCATCCATTTTGAATTTATATTTGTGTATGTAGTAAGGAAGTGGTCCAATTCCATTCTTTGGCATGTTGCTGTCCAGTTTTTCCAGCACCATTTGCTGAAGAGGCTGTCTTTTTTCCATTGGATACTCTTTCCTCCTTCGTCAAAGCTTAGTTGGCCATACATTTGTGGGTCCAGTCCTGGGTTCTCTGTTCTGTTCCATTGATTTATGTGCCTGTTTTTGTGCCATTCCTATACCGTCTTGATGATTGCAGCTTTGTCGTACGGCTTAAAGTCTGGAATGGTGTTGCCTCAAAGTTTGGTTTTCTTTTTCAGCATTCCTTTGGTTATTTGGGGTCTTTTCAGGTTCCAAACAAATTTTAGGATTGTTTGTTCAAGCTTTGTGAAGAATGCTGGTGTTATTTTGATAGGAATGGCATTGAATGTGTAGATTGCTTTGGATGGTATCAACATTTTAACAATATTTGTTCTTCTAATCCGTGAGCATAGAATATTTTTCCATTTCTTTGTGTCTTCTTCAGTTTCTTTAATAAGCTTTCTATAGTTTTCAGCATAAAGTTCTTTTACTGCTTTGGTTAGGTTTATTCCTAGATATCTTATGGTTTTGGGTGCAGTTGTAAATGGGATTGATTCCTTGATTTATCTTTCTGCTGCTTCATTATTGGTGTATAGAAATGCCACACATTCCTGTATTGATTTTATATCCTGCGACATTGCTGAATTCATGGATCAGTTCTAGCAGTTTTTTTGTGGAGTCTTTTAGGTTTTCCATGTAGAGTACCATGTCATCTCAAAGAGTTATTTTGACTTCTTTGCCAATTCATATGCCTTTTATTTCTTTTTGCTGTCTGATTGCTGAGGCTAGGGCTTCCAGTTCTATGGTGAACAATAGTGGTAAGAATGGACATCCCTGTCGTGTTTCTGATCTTAGGGGGAAAGCTGTCAGTTTTCCCCATTGAGGATGATATTAACTGTGGGCCTTTATTATATGGCTTTTATGATGTTGAGTTGTGTTCCTTCTATCCCTCCTTCCTTGATGGTTTTTATCAAGAAAGTATGCTGTATTTTGTCAAATGCTTTTTTTCTGCATCTATTGAAAGGATCATACGGTTCTTATCCTTTCTTTTATTAATGTGGTGTATCACATTGATTGATTTGCAAATACTGAACCAGCCCTGCAATCCAGGAATGAATCCCACTTGATCATGGTGAATAATTCTTTAATATACTCTTGAATTCAATTTGCTAGTATCTTCTTGAGAAGTTTTGCATCCAGTTTCATCAGGGATATGGGCCTATAATTCTCCTTTTTAGTGGTGTCTTTGTCTGGTTTGGGAAGCAAGGTAATGCTGGCTTCATAAAATGAGTTTGGAAGCTTTCCTTCCATTTCTGTTTTTTGGAACAGTTTGAAGAGAATAGGCATTAACTCTTCTTTAAATGTCTCATTGAATTTCCCTGGTAATCCATCTGGCCCAGGACTCTTATTTGTTGGGAGATTTTTGATAACTCAATTTCTTTGCTGGTTATGGGACTGTTCAAAGTTTATATTTCTTCCTGTTTGAGTTTTGATAGTTTGTGGTTGTCTAGGAATTTGTCCATTTCTTCCATATTGTCCAGTTTGTTGACATATAATTTTTCATTTATTCTCCAATAATTGTTTGTATCTCTGGTATCAGTTGTGATCTCTTGTCTTTCATTTGTGATTTATCTATTTGGGTCTTCTCTTTCTTTGGTAATTCTGACCAGGGGTTTATCAGTTTTGTTTATTCTTTCACAAACCAGCTTTTAGTTACATTGATCTGTTCTACTGTTTTTTTTTTTTATTTGTTTCTATATCAATTATTTCTGCTCTAATCTTTATTATTTCCCTCCTTCTGCTTGCTTCAGGCTTTCTTTGTTGCTCTGTTTCTAGCTCCTTTAGGTACAAAGTTATGTTATGTATTTGGGATCTTCCTTGCTTCTTGAGATAGGCCTGAATTGCAATGTACTTTCCTCTTAACACTGTCTTAGCTGTATCCCAATGGGTTTGGACTATCATGGTTTCATTTTCATTGGCTTCTTAATTTCCTGGTTAAACCATTCATTCTTTAGTCAGATGTTGTTTAACCTCCATGTCTTGAAGGCTTCCCAAATTTCTTCTTGTTGATTTCAGGTTTCATAGAGTTTTTATCTAAAAATATACATGATAGAGTTTTGATCTTTTTGTACGTATTAGGGCTGATTTGTGACCCAGTCTGTGATTTATTCTGGAGGATGTAACATGTGCACATGAGAAGATTGTGTATTCTGCTGCTTTAGGATGAAATGTTCTGAATGTATCTGTTAAATCCATCTGGTCCAGTGTGTCATTCAAAGCCATTTTTCCTTATTGATTTTCCACTTATGTGATCTGTCCATTGTTGTAAGAGGGGCATTAAAGTCTCCTACTATTACAGTATTATTATCAGTGAGTTTGCTTATGTTTGTGATTGTTTTATATATTTGGGTTCCTTCAAGTTGGGGGCATAAATGTTTATAATCGTTAGATCTTGATGGATAGATCTCTTAATTATGATATAATGTCCTTCTTCATCTCTTGTTACAGTCTTTGTTTTAAAATATAGTTTGTCTGATACAAGTATGGCTACTCTGGCATTCTTTTGACCTCCATTAGCATCAGAGATGGTTCCCTATCCCCTCACTTTCAATCTTCTGGTGGCTTTAGGCCTAAAATGAGCTTCTTGTAGGCAGCATATAGATAGGTCTTGTTTTTTTTTATCCATTCTGATACCCTATGTCTTTTGATTGGAATATTTAGTCCATTTACATTGAGTGATTATGGAAGGATATGAATTTAGAGCCATTGTGTTAACTGTAGAGTTGGTGTTTCTGGTGATGTTCTCTGGTCCTTTACAGTCTGTTTTGGTCCTCTTTTTTTTTTTTTTTTTTTTTTTCCTCTCCAGTCAGTCCCCCTTAAAATTTCTTGTGGGGCTGGTTTAAAGGTCATAAACTCCTTTAGTTTTTGTTTTTCTGGGAAAGTCTTTATCTCTTTTTCTATTTTGAATGAAAACTTTGAAGAATAAAGCATTCTTGGATACATATTTCTCCTATTCAGCACATTGAATATTTCCTGCCGCTCCCTTCTGGCCTGCCAAATTTTAGTGGAAAGGTCTGTTCCTAACCTTATGTGTCTACCCTTGTAGGTTAAGGACCTTTTCCTAGCTGCTTTCAGAATTCTCTCTTTATCTTTGTATTTTGTAAGTTTCACTATGATATGTCATGGTGTTGACCTGCGTTTGTTGATTTTGAAGAGAGTTCTTTGTGCCATGGATGTCGATGCCTGTTTCCTTCCCCAGATTAGGGAAGTTCTCAGCTATAATTTGTTCAAATAATACTTCTGCCTCCTTTTCTAGCTCTTCTTCTTCTGGGATTCCTATGATACAGATATTGTTTTGTTTCATGGAATCACTTAGTTCTCTAATTCTCCTCTTGTGATCTAGTAATTTCCTTTCCCTCTTTTTTTCAGCTTCATTATTTTCATAATTTTATCTTCTTTCTCACCTATTCTCTCCTCTGCTTCTTCCATACTTGTTGTCACTGTATCCAGTTTATTTTGCATCTCATTTATAGCATTTTTAAATTATCCTGACTAGTTTGTAGGTCTTTGATCTCTGAAGCAAGAGTTGAAAGAGAAAAGAAAATCTTTAGCAGACTCTATGCCCAGTGCAGAGCCTGATGCAGGGTGCAGTCTCACAACCCTGAGATCATGACCTGAGCCGAAATCAAGATTCAGACACTTAACTGACTAAGCCACCCAGGTGCCCCATAAAACCCCAGCCTTTAATTAAGGAATATCTTATCCAATCTCTTCTCTGTCCTAGGCTTTTTTTGTCTCCTTTCCCAAGTCTTAACTCAAACTTCATGAACAAAATTCTGGTTCCTGGAGTTTTTTTTAATTAAAATATAGTTACCCAGAATTTTATGTATTTGAAGTATGTGGAGTGGAAGGGAGTATATAGGGAGTTATTCTTATACCTTCTTTGTATGCAATTGCCAATTTACATGGAAGCACCAGTAGGCACCCAGTGAATCACTGAGTTCCAGACAAACTCTTCCTTGTACCCACTATGCAGGACTTTCCTACATTCTTATGGTAACCATAATTGATTTTCAATTAGTAATCAGAGTAATTAGTAACTGGCATGAAGTAGTCTATAAGCATGAAGAGCAAAAAATGACTAACAGCAGTCATAGCTTTGAAATAATGACTAATTTTACTTGTTAAAATCAACTTTATTGAAGAATAATTTATATCCAACAAAATGAGCCACTTTAAGTATAGAGTTGTATTGTCATAGACTCTAGGTCTAGAGTTCTCTCTTGTCCAGCAAGAGAGTGGATACAGGATTGAAATGCGAGAGAGGCTAATGTCCGAAAGGAGACAGGAGCCCTGAGTACAGGTCCTTGATCCATTTTTATTAGGATCAGAAGGCTTACAAGTGTGATGGACGTGCACAAAGAGTCAATGAAACTGTGAACATTAACTCATGGGCATGAGGGAAACGGGGTTTTGAAGATAAGTGGTGTTAGGGGTTTGGGTCAATACAAAACAAAGTCCTGGTGGGTGGAAGGTTGTTTACAGCAGACATGAGGCATCACCTCTGTTTACCTAAACTGGCCTAAGGGACCAGAAAGACAGTGCATGCTACCTTAGGGTCAATAAGGCACCTTTCTTATGCTAATTAGCTCTGCTCTGGGCAACTTAGCCCTGCTGGGATCTAAAGTCCTGTTTTCCTGTTTTTGTCCTTCTTTACTGTGAAAGCAGCTTTCTGCTATGTACTAGGTTGGGGGGCATCTCCACCTTGAATACCTAATCTTGTTTATCTCATTTTGGATGCTTCCATTCTAAGATTTCCTAGCCCTATACCTTTGTCCCATACTGGGGGTCTTTGCACTGTTTACCTAATCTTGTTTACCCAATCTTGGGTGTGTTCATCCTGTGGCTTTCTAATTCTTTATGCCTTTTTAAACCACGGGTGCAAGCTCATGGAATCCTCCTGAGCTTATTCCCCACATTCTATGAGTCTTGAACTCATTGGATCACCATACTAATCAAAAGAGCATTTTTACCACACCCCAAATTTCCCTCATGCTCTGTATTAGTTTTCCAGGGATGTGGTAAAAAGCACTTCAAACTGGGTGGCTTAAATAACAGAAATTTGTTGTCTCACATTTTTGGAGGCTAGAAGTCTAAGATAAGGTGTTGGAAGAGTTGGTTCCTTCTCAGGCTCTCAGGAGGAATCTGATCCATGTCCCTCTCCTAGTTTCTTTTGGATTGCTAGCAATCATTGATGTTCCTTGGCTTGTAGATATGTCACCTAATCTCTGCCTTCTTCATGGGGCATTTTCCCTGTGTGCCTGTCTGTTGCTAGGTCCTATTTTCCCTGTTTTATAAGGACATGGGTAATACTGGGTTAGAGCCTCCCCTAATGGTTTCATCTTGACTAAATTTGCAGAGGCACTGGAAAGTTAAGACTTAAACACAGTTTGTACTATCACTCCCCTTTTCCTGACAGCCATCCTCAATACACCACACAAAAAAGAATCCCTGTTCAGTCTCTTCTAGGAACCTGTCTCTTGGATTAATTTTGTGGCCCAACAGGTTCAGTGGTGCTACAGGTAACATTTGGGCCTACAGATACTGTGCATAGTCTCTGGAAAGCCCCCATACGAGAGCCACAGTGCAGACCTCTAAGATTCAGGAAGAGTGCTATGTTCTGGGGAAGAATATGACTTACTGTTTGAAAAGCAGCTTGTGGTGTGCTACTGTGCCCTAGGAGAGAGTAAAAGTATGACGAGGGAACCTTATGTGAATATGCCACCAGAGGCGCCCATCATGTTTAAGGTGTTAACAGATCTTCTAAGGTCATAATGCCAGGCAGGTGCAGCAGGAATCCTTTTATGATAGAAATGTTCAAGCAGATTCAGGAGGCACAGTAAATTGCATGAACAGGTGGTTCAACTTCTCGTCACCTCTCTCAAAAAAAATTATGGGTTCTGTGAGTTTCTTTCAACAACCAACAGAGCTCAGTATGTTACTTTTAGGCAAGAGTGAGTCACCACTGCATTACATCCTTCTCAGACATGGTCACAGAAGGCAGTTATGAAGGGATATTTCCCCAGTGGGCAGAACCACAAGCAGACACTTCAGTGTTGATGCTGTGTGAATGAAGAATTGATCTAATGTACGGATATACATGGTTTGGTTATTTAGGGATGTTGAAAGATCCAGATTAGAAGACTAGAAATGAAGAAGTTTTGGGAAGAGATAGGTGGATAGACTTAAGAGAGTGGTCACAGAGACTGAGAATTTTTGTGTCTCACATCCCACCAGCATCTACTTCAGAGGAGTCACTAAATATCAGCTGTGTAGGATGACTCATTTTGTGGATGTTAGCCAGTCTTTCTCCTTGGTCATCCCCCTACTTACACAGTGGGACTGTGAACAGAGTAGTGGTCACAGCAGGTGTAGAGGCTGCCTGTCACTAAAGCTGAGGATTTCTGCTGCCCTCCTGCCAGCACAGATTGACTGACACCACGTCCTTGATTTGATTATTCCTCAGAGAGACCAGGTAGGCATTTAGGGGCAGGTTGATTATATCAGACCCATTTCGACCCTGGAATTGCCAACCCATATCCCATAACTCAGATATGGATTCACTTTCATAACCTGTAGTGCCTCTGCCAACACTATTCTTTGAGGGCTTTGAATGCCTGACTTGCCAACATCATATCTGCGTACCATTGCCTATACCACAGGAGACGCTCATAAAGAAAATAAGGTGATGGGTGCATGACCACTCATGTGATACACTGCTACTGCCTTACCACATCATGTGGAAAAACTTGCCTAATAGGATGGTATAATGACTTATTAAACGCTCAGTTAAGGTACCAGCTAGAGTTTCATTCTCCACAAGGTACAGGATCTATTCACAAGGTTTCAGTTTACAATATTTCATGCTATGTACTCAATAGCTAAACTAAATGGTTTGGGGGACTATGTGGAAGTAGGACTGGCCCTTTCACTATCTCTTCCAGGGATCCACTTGTGAAATGGTGTTTCCCATCTATGCAGTCTTTGGGTCTGCTAGATTAAAAGTCCTCATTCTCAGGACTGGTGAAGTAATGCTTTTACCAATGGATCTAGTAACAGATCCAGTGAGCCTTAAGCTGTCACGTCCACTTGGACTTCTTGAGCTCCTCATGCTATTTAGCCAGCAAAGAAAAGAATTACCATACTGGTTGAAGAAATTCATCTTAAGTTCAATGAACTTTATTCTTGTATCCCAGTGCAGATCTAGGGGTATTTCTGTACAGATGAGGATAGAAAGGAGTATATCTCAAATTCAGGGAACTCATCCAGTCATCTTTTGGTTTCTTTAAACTCAGTGATAATTATATTTTGAAAATTGTAGCAACAACAGCCCAACAAGGGGAAAGCACTTGAGGACCCACCTCATGTTTGGAAGGTCTGGGTCACCATGCCACGCAAGTAAATTGGACCAACTTAAGTATTGATTAAGGGTGAGGCAATCCAGAATGACAAATGAAATAAATGAAATAATTATGCATAGATTCTTGTGCTCTCACTTTTGACTGAGCATAGGCAAGGACTCTTAGAAATTGATAAAGCCTATAGAGGATGAGGCTAATGGACTTTATTTTTTCTTCATTCTTATCCTTCCCCTATCCCCATTCTTCCTTTGTTACTTTTTGTGAACTTTTCTTTTAGGTGTTATGCTAGTCTGCATTCATTGCCAGCTGCTTATTTCAGGGTTGGCATATTATTTGGAAAGCACTCTGAATCTTTGTAAATTTTTTAATTTATAAAATATATAAAGGATACAGAAAAATATAGGGAATAATATTGCAGGCATCGATTATATCCACCAAATAAAATGTTATAGATGCAGCTGAAGCCATATCTTAATGCTTCTCAGAACCACTCTCCTCCCCCTTCAGAGATAACCATCACACTGAAGCTGGTGTCTATATTTCCATGTGCACTGTATTAATAAATAACATAGCTACATATTTTAAAATTAAATAAATTGTATCACATAGTATGTAGTTTTCTCTGTAACTTTTTTTTCTTCAACATATTTTTGAGATTTATTTTTGTTGATGAGGCTTAATTTTTTTTAAAGTCCAGAAGTTGGTTTTATTTCATTTTGTGTTGGCTTTTTTCATTAGTATTTTAATTATCCCTGCTCTAAGATCATCACCTCTTTGTATAACTCTAGAATGTTCCATTCTCATTAGCAGAGCTTTTGTAATTCTGGAACAAAAGAGACACAGTCTATTCCAGCCTAAAATGTGTGTAACAGAATGAATGATGGCCACTGAAGAGGGACTTGTTTTCTCTCCTCTGCAGGATTGTGGTGCTGGTTTCAGGAACATTCTCCTGGATTTCAGCTTTGCAAGAGAATAAATTCTAGGTTGAGACCCAGAAAATTTAACAGAAGTTATTGACTCTGTTGCCCAATTGCTTGCCAATAATTATTGAGAATAAATTTGTTCTTGCTTTTGTTCTATTTTCCAACAGAATCCCATTTTCATCGCTAGAAAATATATTGTGTTTGGAAGCAATAAAAAGAAAAGAGCAAAGGATGAATAAGGCTTCAGTGGGTAACTGGGAAATAACTCTAAAATTCTTACAGAGAGCTACCACAGTAACTGAAAAGGATCAATAAACCCACAAGTAACATCAAACAACAGCACCTCTGTTAAACATAACAGCTATACTGTGGAGCTACTGTGCTAAATCCTTTCTTTCCTCTTAAAAAAATTGTGTTAAAACAGAGTTTTAGAAGTCTAACAAAGTCTTTATAAACACAACTACTCTCCAGAAATTTAGGATCCACGTCAATTTTTGAAGTTTTTATTTTTCTGCCCTAACTTAGTACCGAGAGCCTCCTCTATACCTGCTCTCATGATCGTTAGTGGCCTTCCAAGGAACAGTGTGTACCGGGGGCCTCGGAGCCAGTGCTGGCTGGTAATGTTACCTCTCAAGTTTACAGCCCACTGCCCTTCTAATAGAAATGGCCAGGCATTATTAAATACACTCAGTTCTATCAAGTCACATAGCAGTGAATGATATAGCCAGAGGAATTTAGATGTAAAAAAAAAAAAAATAGTAGAAGAGTAACCAGTAGAGTTTTATGGAGTTCTGCTTGTTTATTTTGTTTTGATACTATCGCACAAATGATGACAAGAAAAACATTCTGGATTTTGAATGAATCGGACTGTGGGAGTTGGAACATTGTCAATTCCATGTAAAAATTGTATTCACTTTGTACTTTGTGTTTAGGGGTCAGATATCCTGCATTTTTTAGTTCCTGGATCTCTAGATCAAGATCTGCTGCATACAAAGATCTGCATGTGAACACGATGTAAATCAGGAGATCCATATGGGCTTCTTTCACTTAGTAATATGCATGTAAGCCTCTTCCATGTCTTTTCATGGCTTGATAGCTCATTACTTTCTAGCACTGAAGAGTAGTCTGTTGTCTGGATGCAAGACAGTTTATTTATCCGTCCATCTACTGAAGGACATCTTGGCTGCTTTCGAGTTTAGGCAATTATGAAGAAAGCTGCTATAAACATGTGTGTGCAGGTTTTTGTGTGCACACAAATTTTCAATTCCTTTGGATGAATACCAAGGAGTGCAATTGCTGGATCTTACAGTAGGAGTATATTTAGTTTTGTTAGAAACCACCAAAAGGTCTTCCAGAGTGGCTGTACCATCCCCATCAACAGTGAATGAGAGTTCTAGTTGTCTTAGATCCTCACCAGCATTTGGTGTTGTCACTGTTTTGGGTTTTGGCCATTTTAATAGGTATATAGTTGTAGTTCGTTGTTGTTTTAATTTGCATTTCTCTAAAGACATATGATGTGGAACCTCTTTGCATATGCTTATTTCCCATCTGTACATCTTTTTTCAACTATATTTTTATTTTAAAGGGAATCCTCATCTTTAAAAACTGCTGACAGAGGCACATTTAAAAGTACTGACTTAGGCAATACTACTGAGATATTAGAGTTGGACAGTGCCCACGTTTCAATTTCATAATTAATGAGTCAGAAGGGTGTTAGTGGTAGAGAGATGAGACCAACAATGGGTGTGGGAGACAGCGTCATGTACGCAGGACATGCCAAGTACTTAAATACAACAATGGTAGGATGCAGGCTTAGTGATCGCTCATCGCTCGTGGGCGAGATCTCCTGGTTATATGGAGGAAAGGGATAGAAATCCTCCTAATATAAACAGTAGAAGAACCTTCTGCAAAAGACCATCACTATTAACATGGCAAATGCTTGTTTCTGCCATAGAGAATTTCACTCTGAATTTCTAAATACTCCATCAGTGATACATAGGAAAGGTCTGCCTTTGAATGTTAAGGGCTTGGATCCTGACTGTGACACTAGTGGAAGGTGGGGAACAGAAAGTGCACATGGAAACTGGAGAGGGAAAAAGACTAGGAAGAAGAGATGCATTGATTCCCAAATGAGATCGAATTTAGTGACCGAAAGGTGATTTGACTGAAAAAGTAAAGGAATCTTTGCACTAATCTCTGACCTCTCAGATTTTATCATCATTTAGTAGCAGTGGGACAGAGTAATATTTTTGAAATGTTAACTTCTGTTTGTCTTCCCTGTTAAGCAGATAAGACTATACAGGTTGCCACAGGGAAGAAATGCAGAGCAGAAAGCCCATTGATTTTAAGTCTCTTTCTGGATTATATGCTCAGAAATCCTTGGGCTTTAAGGTAACATGGACAAAAATATTCTCAATGAATATCATG
>NW_026057577.1:84804399-84946913 GCF_023721935.1 Panthera uncia
TCTGGTTATCCCCCCACCCTGCATTTCTCATCTCTCTTCAGACTGGGTGTAGCCGTATGACTTACATTGACAAATGCAGTGTGCATGAGAGTGGTAGTGTAGCTTTAAGAGCTGTAGTGTGACTCATTATCTTCCCTTCCCACTGGGGTGGTTTTTATGGAAGCACACGTAGAGATGATGTCTCCATCAGCCTGAGACCCTCAGGGAACACAGGAGCAGGGCTTCTCCAGAAATCTGCATTGGACACAGCATGAGAAGTCAGTTTCTCTCGCGTTGAGCAATTGAGGTTTGGGAGGCCTGTGTGTGTGTGTGTGTGTGTGTGTGTGTGTGTGTGTGTGTATGGCTATGTGTTTAGGCTCAGCAGGCCTTAAAAATAGAGCCCTAATGGTGCTGCAAAAGTCCAGTTGCTGGAGTGCTTAGACTGTGAGGTCATATTTCCTGGGTTGGAAACCACATTCTGCCACCAACTAGCTATGCAATCTTAAACAAGTGATTTACCTTTCTGTATTTCAGTTTCCTCCTATATAAATGGGAGTAATAATAATTCTGTGCACAGGATTTTTGAAGATTAAACAAGTTAATATTTGTAAGAACAGTTTTGGGCACATGGGTAACATACAAATGTTAGTTTTGTCTTCTCCCTCTCTCTCTCACTCTCTCACTCTGTGTCCTTTTTCACCTCAGGCCTTCCCTAAGAGATAATCCATGACAAAGAAATGAGCTAAATTTTAATCTCCAAGGACATGAAATAGTGGTTTAATTCTTCTGAAGTTTCAAGAAAGTATCACAGAGGAGTCTTGATGAGAATACTCGAATGCCCCCTTTAATCATATCTGCTTAACTGCCCTTGTCGTAACTCTGTCCGTGCTCCTGTGCGGCTCCTGCTGGAACTCGGCATTTACTCTTAACCAACTTCCGCATAACCAGTCTCCTGCAAGAATTCTCCTCCCCCAGCCATGCTCTTCTCCACCGCCTTCCCCAGGAACGGGGCTGCCAAACATTCCGGAAGAGAGCTAACTGACTTTTAGACTGTTTTATCTTCATACCCGCAGCGAATCCAGAAATCTCCCTAAGCTATCTGGCTGAGTGCTGTGGGTTTTAAAGCAATCCTTTAATATATTCACTTGATTTTAAAGACAAAAACCTCCCTGGAACATTTAACCACGGGCACTACTTTTGCTCTTCTGAGGGGCTGCTCCCTGAACTTCTCTGAAGCTGGTGTTAGAGGTGGTTGGGATATATTTCCACAGATTCAAGTTCTGTGCCGGACCATTAAGCCTTTGAGGTCCAAGAAAAACCACAAAGGATCGCCAGTGTCAGGACTGAGGGAGAAACAAGCTTTGAAATATAGGAGAGGATAAAAAGCAAAACCTCTGCAGGTATATCATTGCCAATAAGATAAAAATACAGACCGAGTGGACAGTAAAGGTGAGCTTTGCAAAGCTGCTGCCCGTGGGGTGGAAAAGTTTGGGAGGAGAGGGTCAGAGAAAGGGGGGATAAAAACCCCTCCTGGTGCATTTAAACCTAAAACCTGCTGTTTAATTATACGATTAGCACAAAAATTCTTTTGAGCCTGTGGAGGTAACCGAAAAGGAACAAAGTGACAAAGTGCACAGGTAGGCATTTTGTAGGGTCCGGGACATGGAAGCTCTCTCTCTCAAAACCCTCAGCTCTAAATCACAGCTTTCATCTGCATGGCTCATCAAAAGATCACAGATTTCGGTTTTTCCTCCAGGATGCTGACGAGAACATTTAACCAGAAATAAGGTCACACCAGTATGTGATGCAGGGTTTATTGGATTCTTCAGGTTGTTTTCCAGGGATATTTATAAGAGAAATGTAATTTTGGGAAGAAAAATATGTTGTCAATTGATGGCAGTTCTTTCTGGCTGCACATCTTTATTCAGGCAGAAGCACTGGAGCCACACAGAAGAATTTGAGTCTCAGCTTTAACTTTTTTTTCACATAAAAATGCACCAACCGCAGTATTCTGTAGAAAGACCTGGAGTTTTTAATGCCTTTAGTTTTGTAGTTTCCTGATTTACATGGGACATTGTGCATAAATATGCAGCGTCCCACTTCCTTGATGAAAATAGGCTTTCCTATTTTATGGGCCTGCATACATTGTACTGAATTTCTCCACAAGGGACAAAATTTATGTTGAAAGCTGATCCAAGGAAAATTGACTTGAAAGGAATTCTCCAAAAGTAGCAGAAGTGTTCTCTTTGATCATAGTTCCTGGTAGCTGAGCTGAGTAGACAAGATCATGAGACATACATTAATGTCAATAATATGAACACTTTTACAAAAAAATCAACCAATTTAGGAAATTATAGATCACAGAGAACACTATCCACATATCATGACTTTTTATATAGAATTTTCTAGTTGCCTCCAGTCAAGAGATTTGTCATGGTTCAGAACATCTTCCCAAACGTACCTTAGGAGCCTACCTACAAATTTTCCATAGTCTCAGCCTTGCTTTCTAAGCGTGGGTATATTAAACACAGATCTCCTTTAATGGGGTCTTGTGAAGACCATTGATGATTCCATTTTGTCCTGCTGCATGTTTCGTCCAGCTCTTACTATAACTCCTTTGGGTAAGCTATTGTTCAAGCCCTTGGTAGAAATTTTATGTCATACCTCCTTCCATCATCCTTCCTTTCTTCCTTGTTCTCTCCTTCCTCTTCCTCCTCCTCATCCACCTCCTTCTCCTTTAGTGCTGCTATTGAATTGCTTCAAGCACAATAAAATTCTAGGCCAAAAAACTTCCATCATTTTAACTCCCCATGCGGACTTGTGATATAGCAGCAGTGATATGGAGGCTATTAGAATAGATTTATTCATCAAACAAGGGCTGTAGGCAAGTGTCTGAGGTCAGTAGCATTGGGAAACATAAAGCACACCATCCGCATCCAAAGAATTTACAGACCAGTGGGTTGTAGACAGGATAGGTAAATTGTTCAAAACTCTTCATGACTTTCTCCTTTATAAGGAATTACCTCAACCCACCTACAGCCACAAGTGAGAAAAGTTTAAGGGTTTCCAACTTTTTTGAGTTTATTATTTTTTTTGCCATTTGAAATATAATTATAAACAAATTATCTTTCAGCAAGTACGAATTTATATTAACATCATTCTATTCATAATGCATTAGAGATATAAAATATAATTTTCCTAAACCATGTAAAGAGAAATGTTGACAATCAGATATGCAATGATATGAACATTGTATTTGAGTGCAAACATCACCATGAAGAACTAGGTCACAGGACTGTGACAGTTGTCATTTGATCAGAGTTGACTGTAGACCCAGTGTGAGTCTGTGCATTGCAATCAGAGCAACACTTTAAAAACCAGTTGGATACCATGTTTTCATACTAAATTTATTGTTGGAGCAAACTGACCTGTTAAAAGGGTCAGGGTGGCTACATGGTTTGTATAAACCATCTCCAGAAGTATAGTGAGATTCAGGCACATGGCCTTTAACTTGACCCCATATAACTGACTCTACTTCTGAATTCCTTTTGGTTCTTTGAGGTTGTTGGTGTTTTGTCATGGTACTCTGTGATAGTGAAGCAACTCAGAATACACTTGCCATAGAAAAATAGTTTTTCTTAACAAACTCACTTTTCTGACACAGTATTTTTTTTCATCTGTTTAAGGAAACTTTTTTTTTTTTTTGAGGATAAATTCCTTACCCTGGTTTTCAAGGCTTTGTTGTAACTCTACATGGTAAATATGTGGAGAGTTAGGTACTCAGCATTCATTCTTATGCGCTTTTCTGCCTCACCCTGTGTGGCAAAGGCTACAAGCCTGACAAGTACATTTTCTAGACAAGTTTGTCTCTAGTGTTTTGGATAGATTGACCTTCTGCCTAGTAGACACACTCATACAAGATTTGAAAAGAAAGGAGGCAGAAGCTACATTATTCTTACTTTCATTGTAGACTAGGGCTTTACAGAGATGAGTTTGGTAATGATCTCTGTGTTCATTTGCTATTTACCTGCCATAGACGTGCAGAGGAACTTTGAAGTGTTACTGGTTTTCTGTAGGTTCTTAACCTCTGGACTTGAGTTTCTGACTTTGTCCAGGCGTTTCTATGGTTTGTAAGCTGCTAATTTCCTGTATTATATCCTTTTCTGTTTAAAATACATGGAATGGCTCCTCTTTTTTATGAATGAATCCTGACTATGTAATATAAACTCTCCTGTAATAAAGATGCCTAAAAAAGGGAAAACATGGACTGATGCCATGCTTTGATGGATTCCCTTGTCTCCCCCTTCCTTCTCCCTATTCAAATCTATCTAGGTCTGCCTCCATGCACTATTTCCCACTCCCAAGACCCTACTAAATCCATATTTCTTAACTCATTTAGTGCTATTACCCTGTGGTATAAGTTTCTCCGGTTCAGTGTTAATCTTCTTTTGCATTGCTCTTTTTAAAAATCATTTTTGTCTCTTTAGTATCCCCCATTACATTATAAGCTCCATGAGACTCAGTCTATTATTTTATTTTCTTTTGAATTCCGTACAGAGGTAACATAGTATGATATACATAATGGGCTTACTAAAACACATACTGTCTTACACACACACACAACACACACACACACAAAACAGATCTTGTGGTTTTGTTTTGTGATTGTAAAAGTTATATATGCTTGTTATATACATGCTTATTTTATATGTTATGTGTTACATGTAAAGAAAGTGACAGTATTCTTAATTTTCTTATTCAGAAATGATCACTATTAGTTTTCAGTACATTTTATTTATAAGTATTTAATTTTAATTTGAATTCTATTACGAATGTGAACACATTTTTTCATATCTTTTTCTACTAACACTATAAAACAAATGTTTTTCCATCATTAAAAATTTCACATGAGCACTGACATGGCATTACAGCACCTGATTATGCACATGCGCCTTCGTCTAATTATTTCTCCATTGCTAAATATTTAGATTATTTCTACATTTTTAGTATAAAAAATGCTGCAGTAAGAATAACTGTACATCAACCTTAGCATCACAAAAAATTCTCAGCACACCATTTCCTGAAGAATAGAGATTATTTATGAGTTACTTATTAAAAATAAGTAGTATTATATGTGACTTGCAAAGAACTAGGAGAATTCAGAGAAGAAAGTAAAGAATTCAGGGATAGAATTGCTCTCCTCAGATATTAATTTAGTAAATCAATAAATGACTAAGTGATTGAATGAGCAAAATAGTCCTGTTGCTAATCCATTTCACCAGTGGCACATAAGTAAAATAGGTGGAAGCTGTGTTTAGAAATACACTTTGTATCCATATGTGTCATGTCATACACAACTAGTTTTATGCTACCCTGTGTCTGTTAGTGCTTTTGAAGCTTCTCTTACATAAAAAGTTGATCAAAGTCTGGTCCATATTAACATGTTTGTTAACCTGCACTAACATTCAGGTAAAGAATAGTAAAGGACATTGTTTCATCTCTCATTTTAATTTAAGAAATCACTTAAGCTCTGTGAAATCCAGACTAAGGGGGATACTGAGGGCCCTTCAAAAGACAACTTGGTGGCACCTTAGTGTTACGGTCAGCCTGTGCAGGGCAGAGAAGAAGAGTAGGAAGGGGAGCATCATCGAGTGAGTATTGATGTGGGCCAATATAATGTTCTGGGCCAGAATAGAATTATTTTAAGGCTTAATCATTTTAGGGGACTGCTCTCATGGACTATAACCTAGATGAGCAATATGATGAAATAATTTCTCATTTGAGGTTGTTGCAGTGGGCAAACAAAGCTAGCTATTTCCAAGTTAGCCTCTGGGCACTCAATTCCTGGAATTGGCATTTAGCATATCAGACACTGATAGTTTCTTTTTACCATACTGGTGCTTTCAAAAATGGAAAACCACATCAAATACCAATATAATATAACGGGAAAATAAAGGTCAAATTTCATATAATAAAGGAAATCAATTTTCTCTGCTGACAATCCCTAGAACTTCAGCACTCGGGATGTTCAGAGATAGCCGCGTGATGAAAAACATCAGGTGAGGAAGCTTTTTAAAAATTATAACAAATCTGATGAGCAAGATTGCCTTCAAAAACTGTTGCAGAAAGAAATCCTGAAGGAAGGAAAACACAGCATAAAATAATATTGGTCTAGGTAATGGAGTGGGGGTTCACCTTGCAGAAACCGGTAGACAGCCTTCTCTTTTGTTTGGCATGAGTGATTAATAGCTGGTTCTGCCCATAATTTGTCATCTCACACACGGGCCTCTCGGCACTCTGGTGTATTTTCAGCCAACACAGCTCGTACTTTGGCACTGGATCTTGACAGGAACAGGACTCAAGACAGAGCATATATTTTGTTAGTGCACTCCACTGGGTGACCTAGGAGTAAGGAAATCGTAGATCTTAACAGTGGGCCTTAACAGTGGGCCACAAATGAGGTCACTCTTGGAGACAACAATAAAAGGTATATTTTCTAAACTGCTTAATATGCATCTGCATTGTTTTAAGTACTCTGCATGTATTGACTCATTTAGTCCTCACAATAACCATAAGAGAGAGGCACTATTATGGTTCCATATAGGTGAGGAAACTGAGAACATGCATAGAAACAGAAATCAAGAAACTTTCCCAAGCCATAGTGCTTAACTATCTGGGATTCACACACTACTTTTTCCTTAAAGTTTCTGTGATGATTTTCAGTAATTGTGCCAAATAAATCTTGACTTATCTGGCCCCAACCATCTTCTCTGTCTCACCTTCTGTTATTGCACAATATGCTCTCTGTATTCTAGGCACTCAGATTATTTGCCGTTTTCAAAATGTGTTTTGTCTCACCCTATCCACATCTGTTTGATGTGCACTTCACACCTTCATAGGTTGGCACATTTCCGCTTCAAATTTCAATAAATAGCTCCTATTCCTAAAGTCATCAGGGATGTCTCCTTTGCAGGAGAATATAATTATTCCCTTCTCTGTTCTCTAATAATCTTTCTTCCTTGCCCTGATAGCACTTACCATGTTGTATTATTTGTCTTTCTGAATATCTCTATCTTTACAGTGGCTTTCCTTCAGAACAGGAGCAGGAACAATGTGTTACCTTTTTTTTTTTTAAGATTCCCCCATCTGTAGTGGAATGTGTGGCATCAAATATATACTTAATAGGCTTATTTTAAGTTAATAAGCCTGTCAAATAGGCTTATGCGAATAAATAGTTAGCAACAGAAATGATGACCAAACATGTGAGGAGTGGGAACATTATCAGACAAATTGGGAATAAATGGTGTTTATTTATCTGAAATTAAGGTAATATATGTAATTCTGATCTGATTAGCTAGTACCTTTATTTATATGTATATATCTGGGGTTGGAAACTACTGATATACTCAAGATTGACCTTGAAGCCATTCTTCCTAGAAAGACATCCCGTGATTTTTGCTTCACTGCTACCTTCAACTAGAGCTCATGCCTTCAACAATCCATGACTGTCTGGTATAGTCATTTTCCATATTGATCATTGACCATGAGGTCAGAGGAACAGCTGCTGGTGGAAGCTCAGTACTCATTCCTCATGCTTCTCTATCTCACTAGCCTCTGCTTCCCTGTGTAGTTTATTTCATCCTTCCATGATATTGAGGGAGACCTTCTGGTTATGAGACATTGGCACAGAGATGTGCACAATAAAGATACAGTTCCTTTCCTCATGGGGTGGGGGGAGTGGGCATTGGAAATGTAGATAAAGAGCCACTGTTTCAAGGTCTTGGCTTCTCCACCTCTACTCTCCCGATTCTACAATTGGTAAGACCAGTTGCCAAGACCAGAAACTTTGGTTGTAATCAGTATGAGTGAAAGGGTTAAGACGGGAGGCTGGTATGGCTGGTGTAGCAGTGAAATAGTAAGGAAGCAGCATGAAAGGCCTGCCTGGCAAGGAGAAGATGTGGAGAAATTCAACAGAACGTAGCCATACTGTCTTCTAAATGGAAATACTCTTAAACTTTGAGAATAGAGACAAACAAAACACAAGAAATTAATAACAATAATAATAAGTGGCATTTATCTTACAACACTCTTCTAAGTATTTTATATATGTGAACTCATATTATCTTCATAAAACCGTTTCGAGTAGAGAGTAGTATTATCCCCATTTCACAGGTGAGAAGACTGAGATACAAAGAAGTGACATAAGCAAGTGAGTGACAAATGTAGGATTTGGACTCAGGCAGTAGACCTCCAGAGTCCTTGTTCTGAAATATTAAATAATATTGTCTCTTAGCAAAATACTTCTTTAACTAAAAACAGATGTAAATTATCTTACTACACTACAGGAAAATCCAGGACATTTTATATATCTTGAAAGCTGGTTCAGCTAAATTTTAGTTATTATGAATTGATTTTCTGGTATATGGATTATTGAAGCACTTAAGCCTTGCCTTCTCTCCTGTATCTTTGGTTCTGCTGATATGCTGTGTATGAAAGAGAACAAAGGAGAAAATCTAATTGCACCATTTCATAGAAGCCTAACCATTTAGTGCTCCTCCTTGTCCTGTTGTTGAACTAATTTTCAAAATTGATACCATATATGAAAAGCAAATTTCTGTAGAAATTTTATAGAATTTATTAACAGAATGCTGGATGGTTATTAGAGTGGACTCTGGAGAGGGGTAGTTGATAAAGCTGATAACTGTCCGCACATTGGACATACACACTAAGGTTGGGGCATATCAGCTGTGGTAGGGAGCTGGATAGAGTTCCAAACACTCTAAGCACATGGATGTTGACTGTAAAATAAATGTGACTACCAGAGAAAAATCAGGCTTGATAATGGTTTAGGAAAGGGGTCAATAAACTTTCTCTATAAAAGGCCATATGGTAAATATTTTAGGGTTCTGGGACACATGGTCTCAACTCTCTGGGACAAGTACTCAACTCTGCCTCTGTAGCACACATAAAGCTAGAGGGAATGCTTGAATAAATGAGTGTGGCTTTATTCCACTAAAACTCTGTTAAAACAAATGGTGGACCAGATATAACCCATGGGGCCATAGTTTGTAGGATCCTGGCTTAGAACTGTAGGTGAACAAAACACTTGTTACAGAAGAGTATAACTCTCCATGAGTTATGTCGCTTATGTTAAATGTTGCAGAATAAAAATGTATTGGTCAGGGTTTAAAGAAGAATTTCTCTGGTTTGAAGTCCAAGAAGTTCTATGAAGAAAGGTATTTTGACGGACATTGGAAGTAAATATAAAGTTGGAGAAGAATGGCCAAAAGTCCAAGAAAAGATGTAGGGCAACAGTTAAGGAAACAATTTTCTCACTTGAGGGTACAGGGCTGGGACCCTGACCATCAGTTGTAGGGAAAGAAGATTCTTAGCATTGGCCTCACAGTCTAAGGCCTGCAGTCCCAACCCTGTGGTGTTTATAAGGAGAAAAATGGAGGCTACCGAAGAAGCATCTAGTGCTACCCACAATGCCACCCCATGTCTGTCCCAGGATAAAAGCGAAATGGGATAGAGACCAGAACAATTTCTGGGGCTTGGGTATCTGGTACAACGTGAGGCTGGCATAATTTAACTACCTTAGGGTACATTTTATATAGACTCATTGGTTTCTTTTTTTATACTTTGTCTCTTTCTCATTTTTTAAATGTTTTCCTCAGGTTTTAAAAAAGGATTATTTGAGAAAAATTGCAAGTTTTATCTTCCATAGACATATCTTTGCTTAGTCTCTGTCAATTCCTACTGCATTCAGTCCCTTGGGTTTCTAGCCTGGATTATTGAAACAGATTCAGAGATGGCCTCATTGCCTCTAGTTATAGTCTTGAGTGTCCTCCTCCACTCTATTATCTGTATAATATATGAAATGTGATCCTGTCATTTCTTGGTGCAAGACCCTGTAGTGACTCCCCACTATGTACCAATAAAAGCCCAAAGTCCTTAAAGTGGAAGAAAAGCACTTTGCTATTTTGCACTGTCTACTTCTCCAACATTCCTTTGACACTCAGGACTTTGAACTTCATATTTGGGCAACATCAAATGGTGTTTAGTTTCTTGCCACGCTGAGCTATTTCTTGCCTCTGTACCTTCGGTCACCTCAGAATTCTTACTCCTTGATCAGACTGCCTAACTTCATTCATCATTTAAGGCTCAGATTCCATTACCTTCTTATGATCTATGCACATTTGTCCTGTTGTGCTTAAATATTGGCCTTCCTCAACTTTTCCTTCACCAGAGTGTGATCAGGACCTGTATTCTTATGTCTGTACCACAGGGCCTGGTACATACTATGCATGTTTTTAAAATCAGTCACAAATGATTAAATGTCTGTGATAAGTAGGTGAACAGAATGTTCTCAGGGTCAAGGTTCAGAATGGGGAAAGAGGAAAGAAGTCAAAACCTGGGACAGAGAAAATGTATAGAGCTTGCATAATTGCCTAGTTGCTTTCAATCTAGGGTGAGTTATAGATTAAAAACAGATGCGGGGTGAGTAAATAAATTACAAGTCATTCCACATACTTTCTTCCCAATTTTTTTTTTGAAAAAAAAATGACATTTATTGTAAGAATTTGCATACTGCAGTCTGAAGAGATTTTGGCATTTGTATGTGTTCTAAACAACACAGGTACTCGTAGGAATGCACACCTAATTTCCCCCCTGTCATAATTAATGGTATTGACTTTTAATGATGGCCTCTGCCCTTGGGTCTGCAGAAATTCAAAGCAATTTGGTTGGGCATTTTGCACAGGAAAAAAAAATAGATGGACACATTTAAAACAGCTGAATCCTTAAGCCTTTGTGCACTTATCTGTGGCCATTGCCACACCAGCTCATTACCATGATGATAAATAGTTGGTGGTGTTATCCCTAAAGTTTTCTGTACAATTCAATGAAAATATCAATAATAACTATTCATTATTGGTTATGCCTGGCATCATGCTAAGCACTCCCCATGCATTATTCCAATTAATCACAATAGCTCTGTGATACAAATTAGGACTCTGAGGCCCAAGGCCACCCAGCAACCGAGCCAAGATTCTGACTCCAGTGACTATGCTCTTTATCATCACACTATGCATTTGCTCTAATTTATTAATTTGTTTAGGTCTTTCTATTTAAAATGCCTTTAGTCAACACAGCCACTATGGGATCTGCACACATACTAGAAGTAACATGGTCTGCTAATTCCAACCATTTACTCACTGTGTAAGTCAGTTTCTAGTTTCAAGCTCAGGCTCAAAGTATAGACTCTTTTATGAGATTTCTGGCAGCAAGCAGGTGAAAGAAAGAATTCAAAACCATTTCTTTTGTTGGGAGAGACACGTCAAGTAGTTGGGAGGAATTCGGACTGCCTTTCTGACATAGCTCCATTCAGCCCACAATCTAGTCTCTTGGAGAGCCTCACTAAAGTCTTTCTCATAATTGCCTGCCTGGAAGGTGGAAAATGGGATATGTGATGTCACAGCAAATGAGGGCATGTGGAACCCAGTAGAGCACGTCAGTGAAACAGCTCAGGATTAGCTAGGCACCCTCACCCATTTTCTCATTTAGTTTTTCTTCAAAAGAATACTGCATAAAATATACCACAGTAACCCACAGCTTATTCTAAAGTGCTGTCTTCTGGCAGACGCATTAGCGTATGATTAGAGTTGAAAACTGAGAAACTAGACTTTCTTTAGCTGCTGGCCTGCTGCGTGAAATGCAGTCAGGTAACCTACCCCAGGACCAACCAAGCCACAAGCATTTATTAAGTACCTATTAGCAATGCAGCAGGGATTTGCATGGTTTGGATACCAAAAGAGTATCTAGAGCAAAGTTTCAGTTTAACCCTAGCAATACACAAGTCAAAATAAGGCATTTCAGTGCTTAAATGGCTGATAGAAGCTGTGGCAATCGAGAAGATAAATGGATGAATGACAGCTGGACTCAGCGGGCATAATGAGTATTTATTTGCTCTTACTGCCCACAATCTACTCATCTTTCTCCATTAAAATAATGCAGAATTTTTCTGGGGAATCATGCATCACTCACTCTCAGTCCACTTAGTTTGGGTGATAACTAAGACAAGAATGGGCACATGACTGATGGCAGCCAATGAGATTTTAAAAAAAATTCCTAGGTTGCCTGTGGTTGAAGCCAGTTCATTTTTTTATAAGACAGTTTGCATTGGGTTGCTTGCTACTTCCAATGAAAGGATTCCTAAGTTGGGTTTTTCTGCCTCTAGATAGGGCATAATAGATTTCTACTTCTGGGTAGGATACAGGAGTGCTGACAAGGTGATGTTCCCACTGCAAGAGCTTAAAATGGATAGATAGATTACAAAATATTTCTGACTTTATGAGAGAGCTGTAGAAGTAGCAGAGATGAGATAAACCATAACTCGAGAGAGGAGAAGTAAACCACTCACCTCCAGCTGTTTTTCAGCCTCGTTCATCTGCCAGTTTGGAGCATGATCAGAGGACTAGACTTGCTGAAGGGGCAAGACTCTCCTGAAGGGAGGAGTAACCACCTAAGCTTTTTGCAGTTGAATGGGCCTAGTGTGGCAATTTGGTAACTTGTTCTGGAGTAGCAGGGGAGGGAACTATGCTAAAAGTATGCAGAGTAAAGTATCCAGATTTTCTTGGTGCTTGCTTGGGAAGTGAGATCTACCAGTGAGGGAGTTTGCATCAATAACATTACCTGCCAGGAACTCAAGAAGTTAGCTTGGGGGCTGCATATATTGTCTGAAACTTATAAAGAGTAATCGCTTCTCGGCCTTTTGGCTAAGATCAGGTGAAACTTATAAAGAGTAGAAATAGGCATTTACTGTTCTGAGGCTTGGTAGGCAGAGTCCTATCAGGCTGTCAGAGTTCTAATAAAAAATCTAAGAGATGCTTGTCCTTAGAGTAGTGACAATCAGAAATGTACTGAATATTATAAATATTGCAATCTAGTTTTATCCCTAATGAGTTTCTAATTAGATTGAGATGATCATGCCCTCACTGTATTTACTTAAATGTGGAGAAAGCACTCTCTGGTGAAAGATAAAATGATCTGGACCTTCTATGATTCTTTTGTTCATTATACCTGGCATACAATTAAAAATTAAGAGACCTGTGAAAAGGCAAGATAATGTGACCAATAATTATATAGATGTCAGTCCACGAATGATCTAGGTAACAGAATTAGCAGACAAAGTATTATAAATAATATATTAAAGAAATTAGAGGAGAGGACCAAATAGATAAAGGATATGTATACACATGAAAGGATAGTCATTCTAGAACTAAAACAACAGCAACAGTAGCAACAGCAGCAGCAATGACAAAACAGGGCTCCAAAAGAATACTGGGAACAGTCTGGATACAATAGAACACAGATACAACTTCAGTACAGGCAGTTCAAAGCAGGTCATTAGAAAACATCCAAACTGACCCACAGAGGAAAAGAGATGGACAGAACAGAGAGCAAAAAACATGAAATGAACTTAAAAATATATAGTATGTAACATATTTATAAAAGGGGCCCTAAAAGGAGAACCCAGAATGAGAGAGCAGTAATTAATTTGATAATGATTAAAAGTTTTCAAAATTAAAATTCATCAACCCAAAGATTCAAGAATTTAGCAAGTAGAAAGTAGGAAAAACTGCTATAGGCACGTCACAATAATTCTGGAAGAATACAAAAAGAAAAGAATCTTACAAGCATCCAGAGAAAAGCCATATTACTTTCAAAGAAAACAAAATTAGATTGTTAGCTGACTTGTTTAAAAATGCGGTAGAAGCCAGATTGTGGTGGAATAGTATCTTTAAAGTGCTGAATGACAATACTGCCAAATAGAAGTATGCATTCTGCAAGAATATCCTTCAGAGTAGCATGAATGTTTTCAAAGATTGAGAGAACTTTTCTTCAGTAAGCCTGCAGTAAGAGAGAACCTAAATAAAATTCATCAGGCAGAAAGATGATCATAGAAACAAAGAAATGCAGGAGAGAAAGAAAAATGCCAGAGAGGACAAAAGATAAATGCATGATAAATATTTTAATAAATATAGGAATATATGTATATTCAAATATAGGTGAATATTAAATATCTGTGGAGATTCATTTGGATGTAGAACTAAAATCTATGACAATAATAAAAGTCAGGAGTGTCAAAGTCCTGAGGCATATCAAGTGGTAAGTGCAATAAACTGAGTTCACTATGTAATTCAAGGGTGTGTTTTGTGATATCTACGGGTACTGCTAATAGAAGAATATAAGAATATGTGAATACACTCAATAAAAAGAAAATACAGGATAATAAAATACATGATTAACCCAGAAGAAATTGAGAATGAAGAAAAAGTGAACAGTTGGGAAAAATAGAAAAGGAATTTTAACACAGTAGGTATGTATGACCCTATTAGAAATTACTATAACTATAAATGAACTAAATAGTCCAATAAAAAGCTAAGACAGTCTGAGTAACAGTGAAAGTCCCAGACCTACTTTAAGGACATAGAAGGTTTTGAAGTCAAAGGGCGGAAAAATAATTTAAACACCAACCAAGAGAAAATAGCCAAGCTGAGAGTCAAAGTAGACATGAATAGCAAGAAGCAAGAGTATTTTCTGATAAGGAGGTTAACCCAATAGAAGGACATTCCAGGCTGAAATTAATATGCATTCGACATCATAGCTACAAAATAGAGCAGAAAACAAATACAAAGCAGAACTAAAGGACATTAGAAAATTCCTACAATTTAAGTTGATTTAACAAATATACAGAAACTCAGTAATGGTATAGATCTGAACCACAAAATTAATAAACATGACTCAGTTGACATACGTAGAGCACTAGAATTAGCTTTAATAGAATTCAAGTCATTTTCATGTGCATGTGCCAAAACTGACTATATGTTGGTCCAAAAAGAAAGCCTCAAAAATTTTAAATGATTAAAATGATTCAGTCTGTTCTATGACTGCATTGACATTTAGCCAGAAGCCAATAACAAAAGCATGATGAGGAAATTCCCAAGTTCACTGAAATCAAACAATAATCTTTTAAATAATCCCTGGGTAAAAGAAACAATCAAAATGGAAATCAGAAAACATTTTATATGAAATATAAAGAACTTATCAAATCCAAACTTTTGGAATGAATCTAAATCAGTGTTTACAGGAAAATTTTTAGCTTAAATGCATTTATTTTTTTTTTTTAACGTTTTATTTATTTTTGAGACAGGGAGAGACAGAGCATGAACAGGGGAGGGTCAGAGAGAGGGAGACACAGAATCCGAAACAGGCTCCAGGCTCTGAGCTGTCACCACAGAGCCCGACGCGGGGCTCGAACTCACGGACTGCGAGATCATGACCTGAGCCGAAGTCGGCTGCTCAACCGACTGAGCCACCCAGGCGCCCCTTAGCTTAAATGGCATTTAAAGAAAATAGATGAATATAAATATTTTAAGCTTTTATTTTTCAAGAACCTAGAGAATGAAAAGCAAATCAAACTATGGAAAATAGAAAAAAATAAATAATATAATAAGGGCAGAAATAAATGGTAAAGAAAAAATCATACATGGAAGACAGATAACAAAGACAAATATTTTTTTAAGATAACCGAAATTGAAAATTCTTTTTTTAATTTTTTAACATTTATTTATTTATTTATTTATTTATTTGAGAGAGAGAGAGATAGACAGACAGACAGACTGTGAGCCGGGGAGGGGCAGAGAGAGAGGGAGACCAGGCTCCAGGCTCTGAGCTGTCAGCATAGAGCCCGACTTGGGGCTCAAACTCATGAACCACGAGATCATGACTTGAGCCAAAGTCAGACACTTAACCAACTGAGCCACCCAGGCACCCCCTGAAAGTGAAAATTCTTAATGATCAAGCATGATAAAGGAGAGAGAGAAAGAGTGAGAGTGCACACTAGATTTTATCTTCTAGATAAAAAGCAGGTTTGAACTTTAGGCAAATAAATTCAAAAATTTAAATAAAGGGGACAATGTCGATGAAAAATGTCACACACCAATGCTAACACAAGTAGAAATAGACATCTGAATAATCTTTTATCTGTTCATGAATTGGAAATCTGATATTAAAAATTATTTTTCAAAGATGCATATGGCTTCACCAATAAATTATTTTATTCTCTCAAGAAAGAAGAACACTGAGCTTGGACAAACTGTTCTGGAGAAAATTCAATGAGGAATCTTTTTCTAATTATTTCTATGGGACCACCTTATCTTAATTACACCAGTTAACAAGGGTATTAAAGGAAAATTACAGACCAGTTTCTCTTATGAATATGGATGCAAAAATCTTCAACAAAAATTAGGTAGTTGAATCCAATAGTGTAGAAAAAAAGGATAATACCTTACAATCAAATGTTGTAGACATATAAGGTTGATTTATTATTTGAAAGGTGAATCAACGTAATTCACATCAATAAGAAGACAGTGTAGTGACATCATCAAGATGGTGACGTAGGTCATTCCGGACCTCAGGTTTCCCTGATAAGGAGACCAGGTAGCAACTATCTATAGACAAGACACTGTTGTGAAAATTCCAGAACCCAAGGACGAAACTGAAGCATCCCCTTTGGACAACAGAAATCTACAAGGACCATATTGGAAGAATAAGAGGAGCAGCTTAACTTTGACTGCATGGACTTGCCCCTAAGCTAGCAAAGAGCTGCACTCAGAGAGCTTCCCTGTGCCTGTGGCTTATTTCTAGTGGGGGAAAAAGGCACCTCAGGTGGACGTCTAGGTTCTCCAGCATTGTGGGACTCTTCCCAGAAGGCTTAATCGAGTCTCACCTCTCAGGGATCATTAGGGGAATCTGTGGAACTCTGCCGCTGAGGAATCAAGAGATGGGAAAGGCAGGATAGGACTAATAGTAACCAGAGCTCAGATCTTGGTGGACTGTGTTCCTGTTTGCAGAAGTGCCTAAGCAGAGATCCCAGCCAGTAGCTCTGCCTAACTGTAAAGCTGAGCAGCTGGCCCCATCCAGCCAGGGAGCTCCACTGGCAGTTCTGCTTGATTTGGATCATCAACCAACAGGCCATACTAAGCATGGAACCCATTGTATGGTTCTACCTGGGCAGGGGAGAGAATTTGCAGGGAGCCAAGACAGCAGTCCTGCCCAATGGTTGAACATAGCTCCTGAAGTCACAAAACCAGGGGCAGTGAAGAGTGATCCAGAGCAGCCCTAGGGCATTGCTTATGGTATCACACACCCACGGAGCCCAGCCAGCAGCAAAGCCCAGCATATGGCCCTGCCCAGTTGCTGAACAAAGCCTACAGTCTTGTTCAGGCAGAGAAGCAAGTCAGGGACCCCACGCAATTGCAGACCATAGCCTACAGCCCCGTCAGAACAGAGAGCCCAGGCAGAGACTTTGCATGTCTGCACAGCACAATCTTCAGCCCTGCTCACATGCGGGGTACAGCTGGCAGCCCCACCCACACAGAGAGCCCAGCCGGTGACTTTGCCCAGCAGTAGAGGGATGCCAACAGCCTACCTGCCAGTGAAGCCCAAGCTGTCCTTCGGGGCAGCCCAACTCCAGGGCACAGCCTCTGGCCCTGCCTGAATGCAGAGCTTAGCTGGCAGCACCTCCTGGTTAGGCAGCACAGTCTGAGGTGCTCCCAGACCAGGAGCAACTGTAGGCCACGGCAGGCAGCCATGCCCAACTGCAGAATCCTGCCGGTGGTAGTGCTCTGCTAGGGCCCATACACTGCAACCCGACCCGACTAGAGGGCATTATCGAGCCCGGCTGCTGGCCTCATCTGGCCACAGAACATAGTCAGCAGTCCTGCCTCACCAGGGAGCCCACCCAGTGTGGAGCCTAGCCAGCTGGGGATCTACGGCATAGCACAGGGACTATAGTTAACAACATTGTATAGTAGAAAGTTGTTGATATTGGATATTGAGAACTCTCACCACAGAAGATACATTTATCAAATTTACATTTATCACACTGTACACCTAAACTCCGGTAACATTATACTTTTAAAATATATCTCAAAAAAGCTGGAAAGAAAACTAGAGAGAGAAATTACATGATCATCTTCATGTAAACTGTACCCTAATGAGTTAAAATTATTTTTTAAAAAATCATAACTTATCCATTAGGGAGAGCCTATAGAAATTACTTCTTCCTTTAAGTTTATTTATTTATTTTGAGAGAGAGCGAGAGCAAGTATGCTAGCAAGCATGGGGGAGGGGCAGAGAGAGAGGGAGAGAGAGAACCCCAAACAGGCTCCATGCTGTCAGTGCAGAGCCTGACATGGGCTCATTCCCACAACCGTGAGATCATGACCTGAGCCCAAATTAAGAGTCGGACCCCCAACCAACTGAGCCACCCAGACTCAGTAATTAAGAAACTACTTCTTAATTTACATCTTCATGCATTCATAAGAGAAGTGCCTGTTGTCTGAGCTACTAGGATTTTCCACCAGAGATATTGCAGATAGAATTCCTGCATTGGATCTGGGGTCCTACAGAAAATGACTAACATGGCGTCTAACTCCCTGAGCCCATGATTCACATTGTTCATCAACAACAAATCAAATTGTAGTTTATCAACTTCTTTCTATGTCCCCAAATTAAGGATATTTTCAATTCAGAGAAATATATAGCAGTTATCAATTTATTTGATGGTGGTTATGTCAACTGTATGCAGTAGGAGATATTTTTAAAAGTAACCCAGGGGTGCCTGGGTGGCTCAGTGGATTAAGCATCTGACTTTGGCTCAGGTCGTGATCTTGCAGTTCAGGAGTTCCAGTCCCATATCGGGCTCTTTTGCTGACAGCTCAGAGCCTGGAGCCTGCTACAGCTTCTGTGCCTCCTTCTCTCTCTGCCCCTCCCCTGCTCACATTCTGTCTGTCTCTCTCTCAAGAATAAATAAACATTAAAAAAAATAAAAGTAATCCATATACGCTCTTAACATGTGGGCTATAAAGTCCCTCACTTTTGATTTATCCTAACAATGAAACAACAGAAAGGACAATTTAATACAGTCCTTAAGAATATGAGCTTTGGCATCAACTTACCCATGTTTGAGTCTTTATTCTGCTTTGTGTTAGTTGTTACCTAAGCTACTGGCTTCTCAAAATTTTTTGCCTTAGTTATTTTATAAGGGAGACCTGGGCTCTGGTGAACTCTATTACCTGTAACTTCTTACAAATCAATTGAATGACCTCCTCCTCCAAGGAAAAAAAAATTCCCCAATTATTTTCTCATTAGTAAAATGAGAATACTAAAAATAACATACTCATTGAACATTTATGAAAATGAAAAGAGGTAATTTATGTAAACTTTTAATACAGTGCCTGGCACATACATATTGTGTGCTCAAAAAATAGTAACATATATATTGATCATTATTCTCATTTCCTTTCTTGTAAACAACAAAAGAAGCATAATTTTTGACATATTGGAAGTATTTTCCTTTTAATTTTTTAATATTTATTTATTTTTGAGAGAGGGAGGCAGACAGACAGAGCAAGAGTGGGGGAGTGCAGAGAGAGAGAGAGAGAGAGAGGGAGACACAGAATCTGAAGCAGGCTCCAGGCTCCGAGCTGTCAGCACAGAGCCTGATGCGGGGCTCAAACTCTTGGAGTGTGAGATCATGACCTGAGCCAAAGTCAGATGCTTAACAGACTGAGCCACCTAGGTGCCCCTATATTAGAAGTATTAAGGACATTTTTATTTGACTTTCATGACCACTATTGACTTTCTCAACAATACTTTCTTTTTTACACTTAGATAAGGTCATAAATTAAAGGTCATTTCATCTTGCTGGCCTCCATACCTAGTCCAACCACCAAGCCATACTTAAGCACAGTGAGATTGACCATAATAGCAAGGCCCCCTTCCTCTTGGATCTAATTACATTTCTAAGAATGAAGACAAAATGGAAAAGGTGTTAATTAATTTGTATTGCTTTTCTTTGGTGGCTGCAGGGAATAAAGGGTGCTTTTATTTGGAAAAAGGCAAGCTTCACATGTGGCCCAGAGCTGGGTGGATGGCACATCATTGCAGTTAGGTTTTATGGAGGCCACTTTCTCCATGTGCCAGGACAATCCCAGCCCAATAAAGAGGCATATGTACAAGTGATTCATATAGAAGAATCTGATCTTCTTTACTGGATCTCTTGGTGTAGGTTTATCCTCTCTAATCAGTTTCACTTTATGCATGAACATTTACTGTGATTTATGTGCCTAACAATGATTAGGGTGAATAGGTTTGTTTGAATACATATGACTGATGGCATCTTTGTGGTGACCCATGGATGAGCCTTCCCATTTCTAGAGGCAGTGAAGAAACTTTTTACCAGACTCTAGTTAAGCTCTAACACAGCTCAAGAATATGGTGGTGGATAATATCAAAGACCAGGTTGGACTGTCTGAAAAAAGCTCTTTCTGCTCTCCTGGCCACTTGCTTTGACTAATAGAATTTGACTTTGGAGGTGTCATACCCTGAATGTTTGTGTCCCCTCAGCATTAATATCTTGAAACCTTATCCCTAAGGTGATGGTATTTGGAGGCGGGACCTTCGGAGATGAAGGCTTTTCCCTTTTGAATGCAATTAGTGATCTTATAAAATAGACCCCAGAGATCTTTCTTGCTCCTCTGCCACATGAGAATACAATGAGAAGATGACCATCTATGAACCAGGAAGCTGCTCCTGACCAGTTTAATCTATGGTATTCTCATTACAGCAGCCTGAACAGACTAAGACAGAAGATCTAGTGAATGCCACCTTTGGTTGTATGGTCCCAGTAAGTGCCTGGCTTACTAGTTCTAGGCTCTGCGTGATTTCTGAGAATAAGACAAAGTCTTCCTCTCTCAGGTGCTGTAAGAATTTCCTTCACCTGACAGCACAACCTCCCATTCTGAATAAGCAATATGCTTAAAATGTCAAATACTCCTAAAGTAGGTAACATGTTGACTGTCAAATACTCCTAAGATGGGTAACACATTGACTTAAATTTAGTCTAAGATGTAAATGTCTATCATCAGCGACTTTCTCAGACCACTTGTTATCTCTAGATGGTTCATAGGAGCTGGCGGTAAGAATTCTCAAGGGAAGACAACAGTATAGTCTGAGGGAAACCTTTATCATTTATTTTCATCCAGTGTTAGCCTCTGCTTTAGCTAGAACAGTATTTCTCAAGGTTTTGAGGAGCTGGAAAAATGCACTTTTTGGAGCCCCATCCCACAAGTACCAAATCAGATCTCTGGGGGATGGGGGGGTGGGGCTGGGGTGGGCAGGACTCAGAAGATGTGTTTGTGTAATAGTGTATAAGTTCCCACATGATCCTTTGCACACTCACATTTGAGAGTCTGTTTCTGGGTAATCATCTCTGTGAGAGTATGCACACTGTCGTGCACACCCATGGGGAAAGGAGGTGCCATACAGGACTCTGGGTGGGTGTGAGTTCATGCTCTGCCTGCTTGCTTGGGAAGGATGCCATTTAGGGGGATGTACTCGAGCAATCACTCCTGATTCGTTGCCTCTGCTCTCCGTATTTATAGCTCCCAGCGTGGCTCATTGCAGCCACCAGCTCCTTCATCATTTTAATATTTTTCCCAGTTTCTCTGCCCACTGATCATATTTTTCTGTTCCAAACTATTTTATTTATTAATACCGCCCTGAAGAATGTGCGGCAATTGTTGTCTGCTGTGCCCAGGAAGAAACACACAGACACACAGCCCAACACCACAGCTCATACTGGAGAGAGGAGATGATTCATCCCTGCTGCTCCCACCCTATCAGAGAGGCTGGTGTTCATATACGTTAGTAAGAGTAAGATACCACCATCATCTCCACCCTTTCCATTATACTTTCAGGTGCGGCTGACATTTGCCTGTGAATTTTTCAGTAACAGCCACGGGGTGCTGCTCCCAGGTCCAGCTCGACTCTTTGCTTTTGTACCAGCTGGTCTGCACACCTTCAGCCTTCAATTGCCCACAGCACAGCTCTCTGAATCCTCTGTCTTAGTTCTAAAGCTTTCTTTGAAGGCCCTGGGAGAGCGATCCTTAGTGGCATCCCCGCCTTGCTCCCCAGCTCCTTTCCTTTATGTTCCCCCCTTTCTCAGGCCGACCCTCTCTTTGTGTCTCGGTGGTTATCAGTTTGCAGGGGATACTCCATTGCAGACTGAAACAGGCTGTGGGAGAGGTCACTTTAGCTGAGGTGAGTCTGGCCTTGGGAATAAGCACAGACCTCACATACTGGTCCGAGTATGTGCTAAGCCTCCGGCATGGTCACTTCATGTCACCAACTGACAGACAGGTCACTTCCTCCTACAGCCAGAGGAGCTCTTGGCAGACTCACTTGACAGTCTCCTCAGATTTGCTGGAATCTGCAAAGAGCCTGCTCAGTGCCTCGGATGCAGAGAAGAACATTCCACATGGGGAACCTTTATTCTCCTGCCTCATTAGGCTGTACAATAGCTAACAGATTGCACACACCACCTGCCCCTCCCTGCCCCAAGGCCTGCTAGTTTAAGGGCAAACGGTAAGTGGCCAGGCTCATGCAGGCTTTACAAGAGCAATGTTATAAGCCAGAAGGATGCAAGCAGGTTTCACTTTGTGCACAGACGGCATTTTAAAATGGATAAATCTTTCTTCATTGTGTAGCATTTCAAAAGGAGAGTAAAAGGCACATGCACAGTAACAGATCTTTTGAGTATGTGCATTTGTGAAAGACACAAAGAACTCTAAAAATTGCGTTTCTCTTTGACCAGACTAAGGATATCAGCCTTTGCCTGATGCCATGTGGTCAGGGCGGCAGCGTCCTGGGCAGAGCCCCCCCCTCCCCCCACCGCCTCCCCTTGCTGTCCCAGGACAGCCTGGGGCCTCTCATCACTTAGTGACATTGACAGTTTGGGGAGATAATTAACATCCTAAACAATGCTCAAGTATGGTCAATAACATAGCTTAGTCAGTTCTAACCAGTGACATTAAATAGGAATATGAAAAACTTTTAACTTTTAAAATATCCTACGAACGTTTAGTAACGTCATTGCTACTGGTATCATAGGTTCTTTGATCTGTTCCTTGACATGAAATTTCTCCTTTCCTCTACAGGATGACATTTGTAAGAGATAACATGATTCAGATGAAGTTTTATTCAAGATTGGACCAGACAGGCTTTTTACACTTCGTTATTTTCACTTATTTCTGATACTAATTTAAAGCCTGTTGGGTGTGATTGCTGTTACTCTTTCAGTTAAAACATTCTCCGTGTGCACATATGCACATGCAGAACTCATATGCTAGTTGTTTCCATTCCAGCCAAAAGCACAGATAAGATTGAAAACACCTGATCTCTACTTTTAATCGTTCTTCGCCCCTCAACCTATTTGGGGCCCTGGAGGACAGAGCTATCACTGAGAGTGATTGCAAGAAGAGCAGATTTAGGATGGTGACTGGGAAAGATGAATTGAAAACATAAAATAGAACAACAGGAGTTCATTTGCCAGGTGATAGCTATGGAGGCAAGAGAAGGCCGGCTCTCAGGAGAACCACAGAGGAGAAATGGCCCAAAGTTAAGAACAGGAAATGAGCAGAGGAATAGATCCACCAAACTATTGATCAGCCGTGGACCTGGTTTAAAGAAGCGGATAGCTTTAAGGGGTGCCGAAAGGCCAGGCTAGAAACATGTTACCTTCTTCTAAGTGCATTTGCTGGCTGTGGCTGGAAAAAAGATGTATGCACACAGAAAGTTAATAAGACAAAGACACCCTTTGTTTGATCACATCTGTGCCTGATGGCCTCAGAGCAAATAGCTGGGGATTGTCAAGAGCTGGCAAATGATCACTGTTTGAAAACAGGTATCTATCACAGGGGAATATCACACAAAGCCACAGCTTTCTTATTTGATGCTCTGCAAACACCCATCACCTTCAACTGTGACAGCTACCCCCACATCCACAAACTCTTCGAGAACATCAGCATCCTTCCTTGAAGCCCCACAAACTCTGGCTCATGTTGCCAAGTGGTATGGACTGAATGATGGTGCCATCCCCCTGATTCACATATCGAAATCCTAACCCCCAAAGTGATGATAGTAGTAGAGGTATTAGGCCAGGAGGATAGAGTCCTCAGGAATGGGATTAATGCTTTAGGAGAAGAGACTCAAGAGAGCTTGCTTCCTTTCTGCTCTCCTTGCCTTTTTAGAATACAACGAGAGGACAGCCATCTGTAAACTACACCTTGATCTTGGACCTTTGGGCCTCTAGAACTGTGAGAAATGAATTTCTGTCGTTGAAGCTACCCGGTCTGTGGTAATCTGTACTAATTAAGCCTGAACTCATTAAGGCCCAAAGCTAACCAAGCACTCTGTTGTCTCTAGGCCCATTGTTAGAAGCTCCCCTAATAGTAGCAAGCTAAAGGGCCTTGGTGTGGCAAGTAGGCTGAGAAGAGTGCCCTTCTGCGTGAATGAAAAGGCTAATCACCACCGCCATTCTGAATGTACGTATTAGAGATGGGACTGATCAAAGTGTGGTAGAGAAACAGAATATTCTTATAAACGCACATACTTGTTGTGTTTACATTAGCAATCTGTGTAGAAGCCTCTATAAATACATTGGATCCAGAGTAATTGCTTCAGGTTCTCAACATAATTTCCCTTCTTATTGGAAAACAAAAAGGTTTTTGTTTTTCCAACTAGTATCCAAACGTTCTTCTTTTTATTAGTTAATAGTGACCCATACCTCTCCTTTGTATCCATCTACCACTTCCTTTAACCCTGTGCTGTCTGATTTCTGTTCTCACAACTGTATTGAAATTTCTCTCTTGAAAGTTACCAGTATCCTCCTCTGCCTTATGATAGACAGTTTTCCTTAACAGTACCATTTGACTTTTGGGAATTGGTTTCTCTTTTACACTTCCTGTTTGCCTTGATTTCTGTGACCTGATGTTTTCTGAACTCATTTATTTCTCTTGTTGCTCTTTTTCTATACTTTATTCTCCCTTGTTTTCTTGTCCCTCGTTCCCTGATCCTCAATGATGGTGGTTCTTGAAGATTCCTATCTTGACCTCTGCTTCTAGCCCTCGTAGTTCATCTTTAACTGGGATCATTTATTTTCGTATCTCCAATGTCACTGTGGAGATGAGCATTTCCAAAGTGGAAATCAATAGCACCAATTTTATATTTACAATATGCATCTCATATTTCTAAAATTATAAACGTGTCAGTTTACCTTAAAGTCAACATAAATCACCTTTAAGTTAACATTTTTCCCCTTAAATTTTGCTTCCTGTCCAAACTATTGCAATTCCCATCTTTCTAGGACTAACTTCCTATTGTAGGTCCCTACCATTTGTGCCTTCTAATCTCTCTTTCCTGCCACTCTTTTCATGTGTCTCTGAAATCCATCCCATCCATTCTATCCCCCTTCCCACCGACCTCATCCAGGGCTGCATTTCTGTTTGCCCAAATTACTGCCAACCCCATTCTGAGCATGTGGTTGGAGATGGTGTGTATCAGAGCTGAGGTGGGGGGGATGATGGCTGGCCCCTGTCACCCCTACCTATGCTCTGCCCATTCTTTCCCCCTCCCCACTTTCCCAAAACTATCTTTGGGCTGAGCCTTCAAAGGCACTGTCGTCAAGGCAGCCCTTGGGCATAATGCAGCTGAACTGGTTCCCAGCCACACTAAGAAATAATTTGCATTGTGGGCAATCAGGAGTTGTGGGAGGGATGTGAACTTGGGGCTGGCTTGGGTCTTGTGAAGGCTTGTGAATTAGGGCAAGTCTCTGCGCCTCAGTTTTCTAATCTGTAAAATGGACATATTAATGCACGAGTCTGTGGTGTTATGGTAAGGATTGGGCAAGATGGATGTAATGTTTTCCCTTGGCTTGAATAGAGTTTAGATAGGCTTCTTCCTGCTTCTAGGTCCCTGACTTCCCTCTCCCCTAGACCTTTATGGAATCCAGATGACCTATGATTGCCCTACCCCTCGCTCAAAAGCTCTCCTGCCCTTGGATTCAATAGAGATGAGTCCAGATTGAGTCCCGAAAACATTTTGAAAATACCAACATGCCACGCAAGTCCCTCGTGTGACTGCTATAATCCCTTCAGTGATATATAGACAGGATAGAAAATGTATAGAGAATTCTTGATGCTTATCCCAGCAGTAGGAAAAGCTGGGGATGAAGGAGAGGATAGGGTCCTTCTAGCATTCTGAGTTATCCAGAGCCCTTGCAAGGTATTACAAGCCATGAGGCAGGCAGCAAACTGAAAGTACTCAGGTTAGCTCCAGGCCTGAAGCACCTGCTGGACGGCAGAGGCCTCCAAAACCTGCCAAAGGGCCAAGAGCGGGTGAAAGCAGCTGGGTTTTCTTAATTGCTGAGGGTAGATCAATGTTACAGAATTCCTTTAAGGCTTATGGTCCACACCCCTTTGTGCATTGGACATTTCCTGGCTTTTAGCGTAGGGAGGGAGAGATGAGAAGTAAAATTTATGGTCATAGTTAATGACTACTTTCCTGTCTCTCTTGCATTATACCAAAGAAGAATCCAAACCAAACAACAACAACAAAACCCCAAGTTCAACCATTTCCGTTTTCATCTATTCTTAATTTGGGGCCTGGAGCTGGGACCGGCAGGGGTCCGGTAAATGAATTTCCTTATGGGAGCCCTGCTGCTCTCTGCCTCAGGCGGTTTTCCTAGAGCACAGGGGTTTCCAGAACCACCTCAGTCCAGGGCTGTCTTCCCTGCTCTCTTGGACTCTCCTCTCTCCCTGCCAGGAATATAGGAGGACCTTGGTTCCACCTTTTTCTCAGCCATAGCTGCCAAGGAATGAACATTCACCGGGGAAACAGAAGCCTTGTTACTAGGTTCTTGTCCTCCTCCGGAGTACCTGACCAATTACTTTCCTGGAGTCTGTCTGTTGTAAGATAAGGGGCTGGTGTGGGTGGAGGGAGGCGGCTGTGTGATAGTGATGACTGTTCCTCCAGTCATTCAAGAGAAAGTATTTTGAAAAGTATCACTGCAAAAATAACAGCATCACCATATTTAGGGCTACAGAAGGTCTGGGAGAGGACTTATCCAAGGACAGGGGCCCAAAACACTCATGAGAGAGCCCAGATGTAGGCAGGAGAGAGAGGCGGCACTGGGTTTTCCCTGCAGTCTTCACAGTGTTGCGCTGGCGGTAAGGGTCCTTCGCTCTTTACCCCTGTGTCACAGTCAGGCTGTGCACACAGGGACCCCAGGCTGACAGTTGAATCTTCATTTGGCCCTGAGATGTTTCCCTGGATCTCTGCTTCTCTACTGTGATAAACTGGACTGAACAATGCCAGCCTTGATGATTTTAAGATCATCTATTTGCCTTTAAAGCATTCTAGCTCGTTGTGTGCATAAGTATATCATTTTTGTCAGAATAGACCCCAGATGAGCCGGGTGTTACCCTAGCCACTTTGGGCTGTATGTTCCTACGAGCCAACTCTCTCCTCTGCCCACATTCCTCTCCCCACAAAACATAAGCACACACGAAATCCTCTGCAAGCTCCTAAACATTTTTGTGTTAGAGTTCTTATCCTTGTGGTCCTCTTGGCAAACATCTTGTCCCCCACTATTACGAAGCCGACAGCTGGGAAGTAGCCTTCTTTGCATTTAGCTGAGGTCAAAGGTAAGGAAAAGTAAGCAAACATGTTGTAGAGAAATCCTGGGAAGTCTATTTTTTCCATTCTTCTTTGCTTATACTGATGCTTAGAATGTGACTGTGATGGTTGGGGCTTCTGCAGCCTTTTTGGGCTGCAGTACTGAGGGCCACACCTTGGTAATCACAGAAAGAGCCGGAGCCTTTGATGACCATGGAGCTATCATTTCAGCCCAGGTCTGACTACTTCTATCCTTTTCTTTCCTGATATGTGTGAGAAATACACTCTTATTAGTCCTTCCGCCTTCATTTAGAATACTTTTTTTTAATCTTAACTACATCATCATCATGTGCTAACACACTTTTCTCCTGTTGCTATTCTCTGTTATATTTCTATGGTAGTTCCTAGCAACCTTATATATCTTCTACCATTTTAACTTTTCCCTTAAACAAACTTCAGTGGAAACCAGTATTCCAGGAACTATGCCAGGCTATTGGAAAACAAGGATTAGTAATATAATACCCCATGGCTGTGAGACATTGACCAGACTCCCATTCTAAAGAAGTACAGGTGAGGGGCGCCTGGGTGGCGCAGTCGGTTAAGCGTCCGACTTCAGCCAGGTCACGATCTCGCGGTCCGTGAGTTCGAGCCCCGCGTCAGGCTCTGGGCTGATGGCTCAGAGCCTGGAGCCTGTTTCCGATTCTGTGTCTCCCTCTCTCTCTGACCCTCCCCCGTTCATGCTCTGTCTCTCTCTGTCCCAAAAATAAAATAAAAAAATAAAAAAATTAAAAAAAAAAAAAAAAAGAAGTACAGGTGAATGACAGCAGATGAATATCGCTACCACACAAATCAGCTTTGCTTTTGGCATATAAAAAGAACTGCTCTGGTCTCTGGCCTTGAAAAAAAATGTAGCCTAACAGAAAAGGAGAACAGAAGGGCATAAAATAATGAATGTTTACAAGCATTCAGGGAGAGAACTGGATTAGTGCTTCTTCTCCATCAGCAGTGCCCTCACACGGAGCCCAAAACTTTCAAATTGATTCCCTCCTCCCTTCACTGGTTGGGAACAGTCCAAAAGCAGGGCGACTATGAATGGCCAGGCATCTGCAAAACAGCTTTTCTTTTAATTCTTGTGATTGTTGTAATATTTATTTGAAATAAATGTCCTTTCAGTCCTTGAGCCCTGTTAGCGCATTCTGGGAACATGGCTAAAAAGCATGGAAGGGGAAAATTACCCTATTCCCCCCGCTTCCTCTAATCTAGGGTTTTGGAGGTTGTGATAGGTGCCAGAGCATCCTGAAAAGCCAGGTGTTCTTGATGTTTACAAATGGATGCCGAGCGGCAAGCTTGTGGGGATTACCATGGCGCAGCTTTGATCTAGTGGGTGCTGCTTGCAGGTATGGTGCATTCTGGCTGTCCGTGGACTGTCTTTTAATCCTCACAGCCACTGCATGAGGTCACATAGCCACCGTCCTACAGAGGAGGAGACCAAAACTTAGAGACGTGAAGTAACCAGGCAGCCAAGTCACCAGGCAGCCAGCACAGGTGGAGCCTGGATTGGGATCCCGGCATCCTGACTCCAGAACTCTTTGTTTTTAAACATGATGCTTCAGATTGTGAAGTGAAAGCTCACAGATCTAAGAAAGGATCAGAAACTTGTCAGGACTCAGAGCTAAAACCCTAGGAGCAAGCTGCCTCCTTGCCTTCTTCCTTCTGTCATACAGTTTGGGAGTTTATGATGTCGTGGGGATGGGTGGGGGGAACCACTGGGAGAGTAGGTAATTTCAGCCTGGAACACGAGACCCGTCTCTGAGTCAGACTTGACCCAGGCCAAGTTGTGGGCTGATGGTGGGCTGTGCTTTATGAACAGTAAAGGCACATAACACTATGTTGCTAGGCAGGCTTTGCCTCCCACACACACTCGCAGACAATGTTCATTACCCCCAGACCACAGGGACCATTGCCACAAGGAGAGGTGGGGGACGTGGCCTGGCTACTTGTGATTCTTCTCCCATGTTCTTCTTTCTTTGGAAGCTGGGAAATAGTCTTGCTGCTTGGCCTCTGTCCTCAGCTCTTGTGCGGCTGGACCAGCTGAAAGATAACCTGTCAGAGTGGAGGCCACACGGACACATAACTTTTATTGCCATGGGAGACTGTCTGGGTCAGAGATCAGGCTGATTATACTCCTAAGTAAATAAAGAAAAGTAATGGTCTTTGGGTTCACTCTTCCTTTGCCAGGAATGTTCTCCCCCTCCTGTAATTCAGCTCTCAGCATAGATGTTACCTCCTCATCCAGGCTTTCTTTGGGCAACCTGTCAGAAACATCCCTCCAATATCATCCCCTCTTGTTCTATTTCCTTCAGAGGATGCATCTTTACTCTGTGAAATTATTAGTTATGATCACTAATTATAATGATATATCATAGGTTATTTTATTTTTTAAACATTTTATTATTTTTATAAATGTTTGTATATTTTGAGAGAGAGAGAGAGAGAGAGAGAGCGAGCGAGCATGTGCGGGTCGGGGAGGGGGAGAGAGAGAGAGAGAGAGAGAGAGAGAATCCCAAGCTGACCATGGAGCCCAGTGCAGGGCTAGATCCCATGACCCTGGGTTCATGACCTGAGCTGAAATCAAGAGACAGATGCTCAACCAACTGAGCCACCCAGGCTCCCCAATATATCATAATTTATAATGATATACTAGTTATTACTACTTATCACTAGTTATATAGTTATAACTAAAACTATAGTCTCCTTGAGGACAGGGGTCTTTTTTTCTTGTTCAACACTATATTAGCTTCTAGAAATAGTACCTGGGATACAGAGGGTAGTTATTTAAAATCATGGTTAGATGAACAAATGATCGAGTCCCATTATTTTCTTAGGATACAACTAGCAAAAACAGTCTGTAAAATATACCTAGAGTTGACAAAATCTGGAGAAAAAGTTTTAGTTTGCATTTCCCTTTACAATAAAGTCCAGAAAGTGGGAAGTTTCTTTCCTCCACCTGACCAATATGTGTGCTAAATAGGGGGCCAACCAACTTCCTTTAGATAATTCTAACAGAGGGACCATGCATTCCCTCTATCATTACCCCCCATTCTGCCAGAGGAAAAGTGGCAAAGTGTTTCTAAGCTGATTCTGTTTCCTGCAATTTTCTTGTACTACTTTTGCATCGTGGGCATGTGCACGCGCCCACATGCATGGTGCTATCTAACACACTATGTTAGAAGGGACTTCAGTATCTGTCCTACTGCCAGATGAACCCAGTAGGAGAATGTTTGTGATGTGGGCCAAATGCTAGTCGAGGTGAGCTGGGAACGTTGTCAGACAACTCCCTACTGGAACCCTTGCTTACCAGATACCACCCAATCATAAGGGGAGGCCATCCTGCAGATTTCACAACCTTAAAACAGAAGTTAAAGTTCTTTTTGCAACCCAGGATGAAGTTCTTTGTATAAGCTGGTGGCATTTTCCACCTATCTCCATCTCTAGTGCTACCAGGGGGCCTAAACCACGAAGAAACACATGGATTTGTTTCCCAACTGATTAATCCTATAAACCATCCATTATTCATTGTGAACCTGCTGTGCTCAGCTTCAGTGCTAGATGCTGTAGGGGATAGAGACCACAGGGGCTTGCACTCTAGGATTTTATATTCTGAGGGCAGGTCTGGGACTAACTCTGCTTAGCATAGAATATACTTAAGGCTAAACCGGCTGTCAGGACAACATTGTAATTGTTACAGCTTTGTTTCAGGTTTGCAAATCTTGTGTCCAAAAAGAGATTGTAAATTACAGGATAGTGTGATATACTTCCATATTTTTAGTGACAGCAACTTGTGCAGTCCTGAATACATAACAGACTCTTAAGGAGAAAAAAAATGATGGTTTGAATGTTACAGAGCCTGATAGAAGTTCGTCTAGGCTGCTCTTTCGCTAATTGAAAGGAATGGATGGTGGGGCAGAATTTCTATTCTACTCCCAGGGCACATTCCAAGAGAAAGAGTCACATGAGTCATCCCCAGAAGCACCACTGAACTGCTGAAAGAGATTGGCTTTTACATTGACCCAGAAAGTTTCAAGGTGTCCCTAGAAAAGGTGACACCTATGAAAATGTCCCCGTCATGTCCAGGGGACCAAATCGTGCTTTGACCTTGCTATCCTGGCCTCTCTAATTAGTTACACTATTGCCAAACTCTCAGGAGTCCCGGCTCTGTCCCAGGCCTGAGACACTCCGCATGGCCTCTGTGCCATTGTCTGCCTGCTTGTGTTGTCAGAATGCCTGCTCTTTTACTGAGTTTAAGTTTGCCCTTCTTTTGTTCAATTCCTTTTTCTGACCGGCTACCCTGAACCTCATTCAAATGCCATGTGCGTGTTTTTGAAACTTGGCCATTTAATTCACAGAAGAGCCTTGGGAAAATTTTAGGTTTCAGGTTGTGCAGGGGTCACGTTGCTTTGAGTTTCAGCTTCCAATTGATGTTTAAAAAAGACTCAAAGAGGGACTCCAGCTGCACCTTCTGAGTTTTACCAGGTGTGTTAGCAGAAGCCAGCAAGAAAAAGAGGCAGATTGCAGTCCTATCACACTATTTCAAATGGATTTACTGTACTTGTTAGATGGTATTTCATAGATGGTTATTACTGTTCATCACAATAAACTGAAAGTATAGGAAAAGAGGAATTAAAAAGCAGTTGTGAAAATGATTGGTTCTATGTTCCTGGGACCCCAAGCTGGGATCCGGGGAGTTCAAGATTCTAACAGTCTCTGCTTCAGGTTATCTGTTTTTTCAGCCAAGGCATTTTAAGATCCCCTAGTTTCAGCAGGCCTCTATGCCCATATCTGTCTAAGAGAAGGAAAGAATCCTACCTATGTTCCCAGATCCTTAGGACTGTGAGGGGATGACTCAGTGAAGAGGTGCTCTGGAAATTCAAACTCTTTGGAATCACCGTAGCAGAAGTAAGGTAATATCTCAAGAGGGCTCACACCTTTTTTCCTGAGCAGTGTTGCAACCGACCACTAGAAAGACAGCTATTGACTGTTTTATTTTGAAAATGTCCTTTGGAAATTAAATTTTTCGTAGTCACACCTGACTTCCACTACCCCTCGTGCTCTGGGAAGTGTATAAGACCCCATAGGCAACAAGCTGAGAGAAGTGGATGGGGTGAGCCTCCCTGAGTCCTGGGTCCGGCCAGAGCCTCATTGGAGTACAACCCTGGGGGTCCCTTTTCATTATGGGTGGATCCTCAGGGATCTGCTTCTCCAGTATGCCCACCTATGGTTTGGTCCCTGAGTATAGATTTGTCACTGAAGAATTATTCCGTTGTTAAAATAGATGTCAGGTATATGAGGACATGTAAAAAATTTGGTAGGAGAAGGGTTTTCTGTTTAAAATAGAGGAAGGTAGCAAGCGTAGCACTCATGTTGGCAATCAAAACTTTTTCCTTACCATTTTAGGTCTCCGTTGGTTCATGGTAAGAGTCATGCTTTTAGTTACATCACCTACAGTTCATAATGAAACCACTAGACCTTGAAGCCAAGTCATGTCAAGTCGAAAGTGTTTTAAGTTCTTCATGCGTCTAAAACCTCATCTCAACACAGAACTTTTATTTTCCCTGAAGCTTTTCAAATTGACTTCTTTCACAGGGAAAAAAATCTTTGCATGCATTAAGTTCTTTGGACTTCCCTATTTTTATTTCCAAACTGGCACATTATCATTTCCTCTGTCATACACAATCTGGCCTTATTGAATTCTTTGCCATTTGATCTCCTTAAGTAGCTCAGCTCCGTCAGCCTCTTCTCTGACATTGAGAGTTTTTGCCTTATGCTGAATATAAATTACCCCATTCAGTTGTATGAAAAATTAGAGTTTCAGATTTTATCTGATTTTCTCATAGTATTAAACTCCAAGAAAATATTCACAATAGCTGATCAGATGATCTGATCAGATCTAGGTTTGGGTAAGGACCAAATTTGCTGGCTCTTAAATTCTTCAGTTGGCTTTGTACTTTGTAGCTTATGTACATTATCTTGGTTATTGTCTCTTGAGGCTTTGACATTTTGTCCATCAAAAGAATAAATGCCCTCTCTGCTTAAGTGACTTTATTTATAAAATGGAGTAATTAATGGTACCTGCTTCATTGGATTAGTGGATTAAAAGAGATACTGCATGATCAGTATTTAGAACAGTACCTGACATATAAAGACTGCTCTAAAATGTCCAGTTGTTGTTGTTGTTGTTGTTATTATTATTATTATTATTATTATCATTAATCATTAGGTAGGTTGTTGAAATGGGCATGGGTGCACATTCTTTAAATGATATTTGGTTCCAGATATCAGATGTCAGGAATGTTGAGATCATTTAGGATAGACTAGGACTCTCAAAACATAATGAAGTGATACAAAGGCCCTCCATCCCTAACCTGAAGGCATCCTAACCAGTCACAGTCACATGGCATTATTTTGCTCTCCCTAATAAGAGAACACTGCTTCCTACTTTTTTTTTTTAACTTCATGCTCTAACCATGTGTTCTTGCTTAGTGTAATGTCTCTTGTGTTAATTACATTGTGTTATTTTTAAAAATGCCCACTTTTTTCATAGACAACTTTCACAACTAGAACAACTATTTTCTATGTCTTAAATTTATCTATCTATTTATCAATCTGTCTGTCTATCTCACACAGTCAAAAAAAGTCTGAGGTCATTTAGATCCTCCCTCTGCCATCAGATCAGATGCCAATTCAGTCACCTCAAGTAGATGAGACAGTCTTTGAAAGTACCTCCAGAGAAGGGCGTGGCATTCTTTGTAATTTATGTCAAAACCCTAAATAGAATTTTTGTTTGTCTTAAATATTGTCAAGCCTTATTAGCCTTGCTATTCTTTGCTCCAGTATGTTTCTTTAAAAACACTTAAAACAATTTGTTTAAGAAGCATATTGTGGGTTGGTTTTTTTTGTTTGTTTTTTTGGTTTTTTAGCCTTTAAATGATGTCTCCACTAATTTTTCTTTATTAAGATGGAGTTCACAGTATCTGTTAAACTCGGGTGACAGAAAACCCAATTCAAACAGACTTAAGAAAGATTTAATATATAATTTAATTGAGAACAGCAGGGCTAAGGCAGCTTTAGATGCTGTTTAAGCCAAGACTCAGACAACATCATGTATATCATAAAATCATCAGGATTTGGTTAGAGTCAGTTCTCTGCTTTCCCATTGGTTTGATTCTCCTCCAGGTTATCTCTTCACTCCACAAGATACTAGCTACAAAAGTTCTCTACTTTATTCTCAGCTGGTAGTTCAGAGGGAAACAGAGGACCTAAGTAAAACAAAGTTAGGTGTTTACAAACATCATTAAGAATTCTGATAGAGATTTGGTGATAGGGTGAATCCTTTAGACAGGTGGTAGGGTAAGAACATTTTTGAAGGTGGTTTTTAGGTCTAAATGAGGAAACAACCATGAAAATGTTGCTCAAAGATTGCTCAAAGCATAATAAACGTCAGGTGCAAATGTCCTGAGACACAAATGAGCGTGACATATTCTAAGGGTAAACAAAATGCTGGTATGGCTAGAACTGTAAGTGGAATTTGGAAGAAGAAAAAGTCAGAAGTTGGCAGGGTCACACTTTCTGGATTCCTATAGGCCATCACAAAAAGCCACTGGAATGTTTTCAGCCAGGGATGAATTGGTTTGAATTGGCTTTCAAAAGCTAATTTTGGATGTTTTGAGGAAGATGGATCATGGTTGAGTGTGTTAACCTAGTCCTCTCACTCCCCCATGCTGTGGGAAGTAGAGGCTAAGACAGGAATATAGTGCATTCGCATAGGGTATATGAGAGATGATGATCCTAGGGAGCCTGAGTGAGAGACCAAAGGAAAAGAAATAGCTATCTAGAAGGTAGTACAATTTCCAGAAATAGTCACCTTATTTCTCACCATCTCTGATAAGTTACTTGCCCTTCTCTGTACCAGTCACTCAGGGAAATACGCAGATTGAATATGACCTAGGTGTCACTTATTTCACTCCTGAGTCTGCAGTCAAGCCTTTCCCAAGTATGGGAGCTCACAGTGGGAGAGGGATGGTTGCTCAGAGGGGAACTGAGGTACAATTACCAGAAAAGTGATGAATGGATAACAGATGGCATAAACAATAGATGATTTTCATAGTTACTCTTCCTTAGATTCCACAGAAGATACGGTCCAAAAACAGTAGCAGGTGGGTGTTATATATTAGAATTTCTTTATTTTATTCTTCTATGATATTGTATGATGGGCTTTTAATTTTTATTACACCTAAATAATACAGATGAAAAAACACAGATGCACAGCAATGATGATGGAAAAATGTTGAAAATAGGAAACTCAATAGCAGGTTTTGAGAAGACACTCTACTGGACTTGATTAGATAACATTATTGTAATTTTTGCTGAGCAATTTATTTAAGGCAGGGCATTTATTTAGCATTTGATGCATCTATAAAAAGAGCCTTATCTGTTGAAAGAAGCACTTTAAATATTTTATATCTCCCGGTTAATTTGGATCCGAGTATATCATAAAATCATCTTTGAGCTAATTTCAATTTCAGATTACTTTTAAAAACCCTACCTCTTATTCTCTCTCTCTAAAAAAAAAAAAAGGAACACAGGAAAAGTTTTGAGACTGGAGGGTCTGACACCACAGGTGAAGATTAAAGAGTGACACATCTGTGTGTTTGTGTTTGGGGATCGCTAACAAGGTGAGGCTCGGGAGAGATGTGCCTATCATTCTCTGCAGCAGAGGGTCAGCAAACAGAGAAAGAACTCAAGCCAGGAAGCATTTGAAAGGTTCCCACTAAAAGATTTAAAAAAATGGAGAAACCACAGACTGTGAAAGATAATATTGTTAAAGTTATGTGGAAGCATTCCCAAAGAAACGAAAAAAGTGAAAGAAGAAATAAGGACACCCCAAGCAGAGAGGAATAATGTTGCACACATGACTCAAAGGTCAGATGGCTGAGCATATCCACTTGCAGTGCTGAGAGAGGAAGGGGGAGAAGTATTTGAACTTGGTCCTGTGCCCACCGGCTGTCCTGCAGGGATGGCTCTCCCCTGGGAGCCTGGTCGATGTTTTATTGTGGAGGCCCGATTTTCTAAAAATTAATGTCTTTATCCTGTCCTTATTTGCTACTTCATTTCCTATCACTGTTCAAGGATAAAAGCTTGATTTGCTATTATTGGAGGACATACTTTCCTGGTTGGGGCATCTAAGATTTTCCACCTACTTCTCTCTGAAGGTCTTAAGGAATTTCATATCCCCAGGCTTGGAAGCTCTTTCTCCTAAGAAAAAGTTGTCAAAGTGCAGATGGGTTTTGTTTTTCAATATAATTCCCATGGGGAGGTTGGGTGCGGCTAATCCAGAGAGATCCATTTCTCTGGCTCAGATCTTCAGTAGTCTCCAAATTGGAGCCTGGGCCTGAAGATAAGTTAGGGAAGCAATGAAGGTAGACACAGAACATAGCAAAGACTCTCACTGCAAAAGAGAACAAGCAAAGGAAAACCCTGCATTGATTTTTTATTTGCTGAGGTAAACAACAACCACAAAACACTCATTGTTAGGACAGAGACGACCTGAAATCTCAGTAATTTCACAAAGTGAAATGTTCTCTTGCTCGTCGCAGGCCTGTTCTGGTCAGCATGTGAATGGGTGGGCGGGTAGAGGGGTCAAGTGGGAGAGGATTCTGCTCTCCACAACTTTAAGGAGCTGGTGCCTCTGTCTTCTGAGGCTGCTGAGTCTTCTCCATTCAGCTGGCAGATGAGGGAAGAGAGCTAAAGTCTCATCTGGGGGAGAGGTGTTTGGGGGGGGGGGTGTCATCAACGAGGCCTGGAAGAGATACAGTCACTTTTACTCATATTCCATTGGCTGGACTCAGCGCCCGTGGCCGTATCCCAGTGCAGGGACACTGCAATACAACTGTTTCCCATGTAGATACCAGCAAATGTGCTCGTGGCTTCTCCTGCCCCAGCCCATTGACTCGCCCAACTCATCCCCCGCGTCATGGGTGGGAGAGGGCTAATTCCAGTTCACAAGAGACAATTGCCAAATTTGCAGGAATTTTGCCAGCCGGTTGTTAAACACAGCCATTATTTAACAACAAATGATATAAACCCATATAAAAATATTTAAAACCTACTAATTAAAAGCTAAGTAGTTTAGAACAAAAGTACTGAAAACTCATAACTTCTTATTTCGCTACTTTTTTTCCTTTACTCTTGAGGTTATGTCTAATGTGTCTGTGTGGTAGAAACACTGCCCATCTCTCCCCAAATTCACATTTGTTGACTTGAGGCTGCCAGCCTCCCGTCAGCCAACGTGGGAATAGGTCACTTTAGCAACAGGCAAATGCTGCAAATCAGGGATTGACTTACTGTTTTGTTGATTGTCTGGACTTAAGAGAATGCCTGAGAAAATGTTAGTAGTTCAGATTAAATTTAAAAGTATGTTGAGCCCACAGCCTTTACATAGTGGATAGCGTCCAAGTTGAGGAAATATTCTTTCAGTGTTGAACACTGTTCCCCAATTCAGCAGAGAACTTGTCTGCATTGCTGATGAAAGACTGCAATTCTGACATATGGTAGTACTAAAACCAGAAGGGGTTTGATTTAAAGAGTCTAATTTGTATAAGGGTGAGAGATAGTTTGAAAAGTAGGTCACACATCAAATTTAATCTCAATAAATTTATTAGGTAAAGTTACCAGATTGGGATGTGACTCCAATCATCAAATCATGGTTAACTGGTAATTGTAGGCTGGCCAAGGATAGAGGGATTTGGCAAAAATCGGTGAAACAGTTTTTGAGAATCATTTGGCTATAGGAAATCTACAATAAAGAGTATTTTATATTTTGTTATCATTTGCAAATTGTGGACTAACATTGTTCTTTTCAGTAAAATTTACAATAAACTTATGTATGTATATCTATATGTCTATATATACATACGGTATGTGTGTGTGCACATTTCCCCCCCTAGAGACCACAATAAACTTACATGTTTATGTATGTACATATGTCTATATATGCATATGGTGTGTGTATGTATGCGCATTTCCCCCCAATACCATAATAAACTTACACATGTATATATGTATATATGATATGTCTGTACATACATATGGAGTATGTGTATGTGTTTGCATGTTTTCCTCCTAGATACCACAATAAACTTGCATATGTATGTATATATTATAAGTGTATACGTATAGGGTGTGTGTGTGCACATTTCCCGCTAGAGACTACAGTAAACTTACATATGTATGTAGCTGTGTGTACATACGCGTGTGTGTGTGCCTGCGAGTGTTTTCCCCTAGGACCTGCTGTTAAATATTTACCAGCACACCGCTTACCATAGCCTGGTGTCATTCTCCGCACTGTCTCTACCTCTCCCTGATCTCTCTCACCTCCTTGCTGTTTCTTCTACTTCCTTCCTTCCTTCTCCCTCCACCTTTCACTTGTATGTCTGTCTTCTTCAAAACCCACCTCAAGTGTTAACGGTCTTCGGTTTTCACCCTGAACCTCCCAGAGGGAACTAAGATGTCCCTTCTCTACGTTCCCACAAATGCCTTAGGGGCTAACTGCTCTTCTGGCTTTCATGGTTAGTGTTGTCTCACTTTGGGTTATGGTTATAATATATTTAAATTTATATGTAAAGAATATGGTGCTTTAAAATTTTTATAAGTTATATGATATATATGGACTCTTCCAAATCTTCCTTTTTTTTCAACTCCACCTTTTGTGTCTGAGATATCTTCATTTTGAGGCCTGTAGCACACTTGTTGCCCCCAAGTAGCATTACCATTATATCAGTCTACTGCATTTTATCCATCCTCCGCTCACGTGTCACTTTTTCCACTCTTCCCCTATTAGAAACAATTTACCACTAGAGACATGACGCGTGACTTTCCTAATTTTCATGTGCATAAAGACAAAATTACCCTTTAAGACAATACCAAATTATCTTCCTTACTACTACTACTACTATTATTATTGTTATTATTATTATTATTATTATTATTTTAGAGTTTATTTATTTATTTAGAGAGCCTCAGCGAGGTAGGGGCAGAGAAAAGAAGAGAGAGAATCCCAAGCAGGCTCCGCACTGTCAGCACAGAGCCTGACATGAGGCTTGAACCCACAAACCATGAGATCATGACCTGAGCCAAGATCAAGAGTTGGACGCTTAACCAACTGAGCCACCCAGGTGCCCCTGTATTATTTTTATTAATTACTACTTTCTGTATGACCAGCAGTGTATATACATTCCTATTGATCTCAATTCATTCCTATGCTTTGACCACTTATCAGACTTTCTCTTATTTTTACAGTTTTGAAGCTTTTCCTTTCACTTTCTCGTTCGTATATTTTGATAACCATGAGTCCATAATTTTCATGTATTCATTCACTTATTTTATGGCTCATGTGCCTTGTTTAATAATTTTTTCCATCCTTAGTTTGTAAAGTTATTTCTTCTAAAATTTTTTAAAACTTTGCTTTTCCCCTTCAAGTGTAATCTAATTTTAGATGACTACTTCTTTCCCTGGCTCCATTTATCCAATGGCCTATTCTTTCACCCTCATCCATCATAGGTCAAGTTTCAGGGCTTGTATTCTGGGGCATTGCTGTTTATCTGTCTGTGCATTAATGCCATGCTATCATAATCCTAATAATTAAAAAGATAATTTTACCTAGAAAGGAGAGTTGTTTGATCTTGTTCCTATTCAGAAGTATCTTAGGTATTTTAGGCTATTTTTATTCTATGTCCTTTTAAACTAAGCTTGTCAACTTCCATGAAATACCTTGTTGACAACTGATAGGATTTAGTATAATTTTAAGAGAAGTGACATCTTAACATTTTTATATCTTCCTCTATGTGGACCTAACCATTCTCTCTTCTATGTTCCTGTATTCCTCTCACTTTTCTTTGTCTTTCAGTAAACTTTAATAATTTTTCCCATTAAGATCCTGCAAATTTTGTTAGATTTCTGCCTAAAAATGTTTTATCACTGGGAGTGCTGTAAATAGTGTCTTTTAAAAATTACATTTTCAACTATTTGTGTGTGTATGCACAGATGTGTTGTATTAGACCATGTAGAGCTAGCTACCATGACAAAAACACCAAAGCAGTGTAAGGGCTGTTCATAAAACAGTACTTGGAAGGCCGAGAGGATGGAGGAAGGCTCTCCTTCATGCCTGAGTCTCCATTACCTGGGACTCAGGCTGACTGAGGTTCTGTCATCTTCAACACATGGTTTCCAAAGTTGCTTGGAGAATGAAATTCATTGCACCCAGACAGAAGAGGAAGAAGTGTGGAGAAGCACTGCTGGAGGGTTTTGAAAGTCTGGGGTTGTATATAGTGTACATGACTTTTGCTTTTATTCCAATGGACAGAAATAGACACAGTGCCCCCGTAACTGCTGGTAGCAGGAGATATAAGAAGTGAAGTCTGTGCCTGGAAAGCCAGTTTGTAGAAATTCTGCATTCCTCAACTGGAGACATGCAATTCTACTGGAGAGCTACCTGTCTCTGCCAAAGTCTATCTCACTGGTCTCCAACTACACCTTCATACTCTTATTCCCACATGTAGACCACTTTCCTCCTCAGAAGGGTTACCCCATCTGGCTCAAAGTTCAGAATCTCTGGATAGTGCACTGACACTCTGTAAGGTTTTCTTTCATAGCTTTAAGGGTCCAGCAACCCAGGATCTAAAGACAGTTCTTCTCCTCGGGTAAGATTGTCGGGGGAGGGATTCTAGGATCCATTTGGACCTCCATTCCAGATTATAGAACTTATTACCCCTAATTCTGGGAGTGCTGGTGGCCGACAGCCCTCTGCTGCTTTGCCCAAAGTCACAGCACCTTTCCAGATCTATTGACCATTCAACTTGAGAGTAAAAGACCAGTTCTCTCAGCCCATCTCAGAACAGTGCTAAAGGGACAACCCACCTGTAGGAACCCCCATGGGGTGGCTGAAGCTTCCAGTGAGACTCTAGAATGGAGATTTACCTCTTTTCTCAATTCTCCTTGGCTTCTCTCCTCAGGTGTTATTCCCAAGAATGTTTTCTAGTAACCTCCTGGTGCTAATGTCTGTCAGGGTCTGCTTCCTGTAGAAGTCAACCTGTGACATTTCCAAAAAGCAGACTCAGGCTCTAATTAAAGAATTTGTTCTCCTGCCAGGGTGGGGGGACCTCAGAAGTTTCACCCTATAGAGCTACCCCATTGTTATGAATTAATGTCTGTGGTGGTTTTTTATTCTTCCCTGTTCTGAATGGAACCTGTGCGTGGCTATTATCCTTTTCCTGCTGCACCACTGTATAATGTATTGCCTCTGATAGGGGTGGTAGAGTATGGGATAATAAAAGGGTGGCATGTGGAAATTTTGGGAAACAGTCTTGCATCCTGATTATGACCGTAGTTGCATGAATTGATACATTTGATGGTATTTGACTAGCTCTAATATAAAAATAAATAAGGAATATGTAAAAAAAACTTGTGAAATCTGAATAAAGTATCTAGTGAATAGAATTATGTCAGAAACAACTTTATAATTTTGATCATTTTACTGTAGCTATGTAAGATGTCTGTTATTTGAGGAAGCTGGGTGAAGGGTAGACATGAACTCTTTGTACTATTTTCCCAACTTCTATATAAGTCTAAAGGATTTCAGAATCAAAAGTATTTTTATTTATTTTTAAAATTTTTTTTCAATGTTTATTTATTTTTGAGACAGAGAGAGACAGAGCATGAACAGGGGAGGGTCAGAGACAGAGTGAGACACAGAATCTGAAACGGGCTCCAGGCTCTGAGCTGTCAGCACAGAACCTGACGCGGGGCTCAAACTCACAGACTGAGAGATCATGACCTGAGCCGAAGTTGGACGCTTAACCGACTGAGCCACCCAGGCGCCCCTCAAAAGTATTTTTAAAGAAGTTTCTTACCCATTGCTTTTAAACTCTGGCTCATGGTGAATATTGATTTAAAATTATATAAACCTTTTTTTTTTTTTTTAATTACATACATACAGCTTTTAAGAAGGGTGAGAGAACTGTTTCCACACTCACAGTTGCTATAAAAGGAGCTTTAAACTTACGGGTGAGAGGGTGCCATTAATTGTCTCTGTGTCAGTTACTGACCATGATAGAACATTTGGTATGTCGAACATTACACTTAGCCTCCAGTTCTCAGCCACTAGAACTCTACCGTGTTTGATCCGCATGCTTCCTATAGACTAGTTTTCCTGTATCTGTGAGCTTTGCAGAGGCCACAGACTTGGGGACACTGGAAGATAGCATATAGTTATGGGAGAGAATCCAATCCTGTTCTGAAAGAGCTTATAATTTTATTTGGGAAGTAGATGGATCACATGAAATAGCTAAATGAATATATAAGTAAATGTGGAAAAAGACAGCAAAATGGTTGAGGAGGAAATATGAGGAAAGGGCATAATTTTAAACGAACTGGCTTTAACACAAAACAAGTCTAGTTTGGTTTTGTGGTGGGTTTAAGGTGGCTGAAAATTCTTTGGCATCCCTCCCATCAAGAGTTGCGTCTCTTTTTTGTTCCTTCACTGAGGTAGCTTTAACCGGTGAAATGCAGTAGAAGTAACATTATGCTAGCTTCCGGTTAGCCCGTATGAGGTCTCGCAACTTCCTACTCCCTTGGAGCCCTGAGTCTTCTTGTAATAAGTTCAGATATCCTGTGGAAGAGACTACATGGAGATATAGAGGGGGTGAGTATAGTTCAGCTTTCCAGATGCCCCTACCAAAGTGTCATTCCTATGGCTAAAACTGTTTTAGAGCCTCAAGTCTAGTCCAGCTACTAGCTGAATACCATCTGGTGACCCAGTCAACACTTGTGGACAGAAGAATCACCCACTTGAGCTCTGCCCTAGTTCTTGACTCACAAAATTATGAGATGGGTTTGGTTAGGGAATGAAAGACCTGAAATAAGGGATTTATTACAGAGATTAGGCATTATAACACTGTGAGAGAAGCCAAAGAATAAGGCTAGAAGAGATGGTTGGAGGATCAGAGAAGTCACTAACTAGGGAATATGAAGGGAGAAAAGTCTAAGTGTCTTAGTCTGTTTGGACTTCTATAATGAAATACCACAGACTGGGTAGCTTACAAAAACATAAATTTATTTCTCATACTTCTGGAGGCTGGGAAGTCCAAGATCAAGGCCACTACAAGGTTGTGTTCTGGTGAGGGCCCTCTTGGTTCATAGATGTTGCCTTCTCTGTGCCTTTCATGGTGAGGAGTCTCTGTGGACCTCTTCTATAATGGCACTAAATGACCTGATGAGAGCTCTTGTGACCTAATCACCTTCCAAAGACCTCACCTCCTCATTACATCAACTTTGTGGATTAGGATTTCTTTGTGTTTTTTTTTTAATTTTTATTTATTTATTTTGAGGCAGAGAGAGAGAGAGAGAGAGAGAGAGAGAGAGAGAGAGAGAATCCCAAGCAGACTCCATCCTCAGCAGCGAGCCTGATGCATGGCTATATCTCACGACTGTGAGATCATGACCTGAGCAGAAAACAAGAGTCGGACACTTAACTGACTAAGCCACCCCAGTGCCCTGAGGATTAGGATTTCAACATGTGAATTTAGTAAGAGGCACAAATATTTAGACCAGAGCACCAAGGCAAGCTCTTGCTTCTGCAACAGGCATAGGCTGTAATCACTGTAGGTTTCCAGGACAGGCAGTGGGAAAGAACAAGCTGGATATAAATCAGGAACATAGTGGAATCAGCTGGGACAAATGGAATTGACAAGGACAAGCTGGAACTTACATCAGTCTCTCCCTACATCTAATCTTGACGATGAAGGAGATCTGCAGAAGGGTCTGGGGCCCTTTGCTGCAGAGCTGCACATGTGCCTAGAAACAACAAGAAATTTGGTGGGAGGCTACAGATCCAAGTTGCTGCTGCCTAATGCAACAAGGGAGCCATCAAATCATCAGCAGAGTGCATGAGTTTTAGAGGCTTCTTCTGAGCTTAATGCCCACTACTACACCCCACCTCCAAATCTCATGCAAATTCCCCTGTGGTAACAGAACCATACAAGGCAGAGAGACCTATGAAATATAGTTCTTGCTTAGCTAAAACACCAGTCTTATATTTGGGTTTGCTATATACTATGTAGAGGCTTGTGACGGTCAGAATAGAGCTCCACAGGCCTGTTGGAAGGACTGAGCGAGTTAGGAACCACCACCACATCATGCATTTTAGAATTTAATAAGTGTAAAACCAAGACAAGCACAATGAGTTGGTTGCTTTTGGATATTTTATGAGCCAGAAACATGAATGGGAATGAAAACTAGGATCCTTGGCTCTGAGTCCACCTGCCTTCTCTATACTAAGTTAAGGAAATAGTGAATTCATCCATGTTACTCTGTGCCTTATTTCATAAATCCTTTGGAAGCTTGGAATTACTTAAATGTCTTCTTTTTTCTCCATAGAGGAAGGTTTGTTAGATTAGCTCTTTCTTTCCTGGTATGATCGAAAGTCACATCATTAGCAGATATCACCATTTTCATTGCTCCTCAGGGGACCTGATAGGTTGGAACTTAAGCACAGGTGTTCAGTGAAGACCATACCCTGTGATTCGGGTTAAATGTGACATAATTTTATAAGTACTCAGACTTTTCACAGCAAAGCAGCATTATCAAATATAGAAGCTCTTTAGCGGCTTTTTAGGATTTAGTGCGACCTCAGAATCTTGACACTCTGCGTTTCTTTCGAGGACAAACTTGAGCTTTCCTCTCTTGCTGTTTTCATGCCTAATGAATGTGTTTTTCTTGAGAGGCTTTGATGTCACGTTATTTCTCACCCAGAGCTACGCTTTAATGTGTTATCTGGGAGTGCAACTACTAGAACTTTACAGTGTCATTCACTTAGGTAGGTGTGGGGGTTGCTGCAGCAAAAGAAGGCCAAAATCTTTCCATTTACCATGGAAGAGTCCCCATTGAAAAGGGAAAGGGGTTGTTTTTAATTTGTATTTGGGCTATAGTCTTATGAAGAAAAGAAAGAAGGTTTTCCATTTCCATTATGCCATTACGGGATTTCAAATAATATACTGTACAAAGGTGATTACAGTTCATTTTAGACTTTGTGAGAACTCAGCCAAGAAGTCTCGGTCTCTCTTGAGAGCTTGGGTTGCACAGAGAACAAAAGGAATTACTGGTTTCAGAATGGGGAGAAAATAACAATATCAAGAAAGACACTCCCTCTTTTTTTCTTAGTGCCTTGGGAGAGAGCTCCAACAATGTTCTTAAGTTATTCCCAGTGCCAGTGGGATGGCTACAATAGACTTTCGGTTCTAGGGATTTGGGGGCTCCTACTGGGTAATGAGCACCTAGACTAATAGCCCTATTGGGGATTCAATTTAGAGTTTTATGTAAGGTAATATCCACTTCCATGGGAATAAATATTTTTTATCTGCACATAGGGTTTGGCTCTTAGGATTAAAACAAAGTCATCTATTGGGTAATTTTTTCTGAAATTTCTTACCCAAGCTAAAACAGCAGCAAAGTCAAACCCAGCTTTTTATGATGATGTTGATCATCATCATCATCATTAACACCTTCATTTTCTTTTAGTTCAGAATAGCTTATTCTTTAGAGCAAACATAAACTGATTTGACTCTATGCACAAGAGCACAATAAATGCTAAGAGAAATGCTACTCTGCATTAACAAATGCATTGCATTAGAGTCGACTAGTAGTCTCTTGGCAATAGAGATGTTACTGGATGTCATTATATTTGGATTTAGCTATTGTGACCTTTGGAGGCTAGCTAACACAGAGGAAGAAAGGACAACATATCTTATTGTGCAGACAATGCACACTGTAAGACAGGTTGCAAAAAGCTATTGGTTTCGTCACATAAATCTCTTTGCCTCAGAGGGGTTGGAAAGATCTTAGTAATTCATGGGCACAAACTTTAATTTACTGTTTTTCTTGGGTGCTGCTGAGGGATGGTAGGAGGGAAAAAACCTTTCTATAAGGTGCACTGTTCTATTAGGAAAGACAAGATATGAAGAGAGGAGTCAGGGGTTTCTGATCACTATCCATTTGCTGATTATCACGAAGATCAAATAAAATTTCTTTGTGCCTAATTGTTTGAAAAGTCTTGCAGCATCATTAATTTTCTTTTGAACTACACACATATACTGAGGCACTAGATCAGTACTTTGAATGGTTACATTTTCTGTTGTGTCAGGATAAATTGAAGAAAATCGTTTTCATGTATATCTCTTTATGGGAACCCATTTTTTTTGGAGTATCTCTTGAGGTAACATATGTGATAGATGAAATGGGTTCAAGGATCTAGTGATTGAGAAAATGGGCAGAGATGGATCATGTTTCTTCTTTTTTCTTACTGGGATTATTTGTGATTTCAAAATATGAAATATTTTCAAAATAGGAAAACCAGGTAGAAAGAACAACCTGTTTGAATTATGATCTTGACCTTGTTTGCAATGTACTTAAAGAGGCCTGAAGCATTTGGACTGTGGTTTTGCTTCTGATAATGCTATATGGTTCCATTTCCCAGAACTGCGGTGAAGCAGCATTATTATTATTATCATTATCATTATCATTATCATCATCATTCCCAGGTATCCTTGGAGTGCAACAGCATATCGTCTCTAGTAGAGACTAAACCCAAAGCATGAACACTTCATCATCTCATTTAACACTTGAGATGGCTATGTCAGAGATGCAAAGCCACGGGGAGCTCCTTGGAAAGAGATTTCTCAGTATTCAGGGCACCACTAGAAGTCCACACACCTGCTATTCATAGGTGTTTCTGGCACTGTTTTGCAGACATAAGCCTCCTTTCCCAAGACACTTCCTAAAGAGAGGCTCTCAAGGCAATACTGTAACACCAGCACAAACTCTAGAATGTTCCCAGGATCTCAAGAGCACAAATCATGCTGGCAAATAACATTTACTATATAAATCAAATAGCACATTCATTATCTCCAAGGACCTTGAAACTAGCCCTGGAAATTAATTTGAGTTTCAGGCTGCCTCTGTACTGCTTTGCGAAAAACGGTAGGGAATCAGAAATATTGTCATGGGCACCTGTAATATTGTGGTGTGAGAATGTAGCCCCCAGTGAAACTAGTGATTTATACATCCTTGAAAATAGTAATGATGATTAAAACCAAAGAGAAGAGTTTCTCCTTTCTCAGTAATATTCCCAAGTAAGTAGGAAAATCACATCAAAGAGCTAAGACCATGAAGGAAGTTTCTCATAGGCCCTTTTTTTCATGGCACAGCAGGAGGAATATTCCAGATTCAGGGCCTATGCCTCAGGAGCTGATATATAAAGGACAGCTCACAATAGGTACAAAGTGGGACATGCTACAAAACAGGCACACTTGCCATTTCCCACTTCTCTGTTTTTGGATAGTAGTCAATTGTTCTGAAACCTTAGGCATTGTATTTGTGTGATGGGAGTGTGTTAAAATATTAATTTTTATTTGCTTTTCCTAAGTTTTTTCCAAGCAAGTAGACAGCCCCTTAGTATTTTCATTCTTCAAAGAGTTTTCGTAGAGCTAAAAAAGCAGAAGCTGCCTAAAGCCTGTGGTGGTTTCTTCTGTAATGGCCTAAGTTCTTTGAAGGAATGATGTCCCTGTCTCAGAGGGAGGAGGGGGAAACCCAGCCTCTCAGGAGAAACCAGTGCAAATGTCCTGGATGCTGCAGCACAGCAAATGATGTTTGCAAAACCCTAGGGAAAGGAGGAGCCGCCGTAATGACTGTGGTGGTACTCAGGATTGGATTTAAATATGTTTAAGAAGACTATATATGATATTTCCTATGTACTAGAGTTTATGGGATGAGTTTCATACCTTCTCAATTTTTGTAGGTCTTGGCAGTTACAATGTGCTATCTTGTATATCGTTTGCATAAGTCATTCTACAAGATTGTAAGCTGCAAGGGTATGCTAATTAGTAAGCCACTGTCCCTCAGCTTCAAATGCACCCTTTTATACCCTAGTTTGTGATTCTGGCCCTGAGACGCAACAGTCACATGAGGTCTACCACCTCTCTGTTAGGCTTTGCCAGTAGGGTAACTGGCAGGAGGTGGAAGGCTTGAAAGGGAAGAGGAACACGTCCCTTCCTGTTTGCCCTCTGTTCTTGTCAGTGCCCCCTGGAAAACTCCTGCATCTCAGCTGTGGCAGATCATTCTCTAGGAGCACTTGATTTAAATTTGCAGTTTGCCACGTCACAAAACCAATGACATTGTGTCCTCTCACAGAGCCTTATTGTCATGGGCACCCGTAGCCTTCCCTCCTCAGAGATCTGGTCACCAGTACCACACAGACTTTCTGTGAGCTGAGTCACTAGCATCTGCTGGCTGATCTCTCCTCAGAGGTCTGAGTGACAAATCTGTGGGTCTCCAAAGTTCTAAGTGTTAAGAATTCTAAACTTTTCCATCTGACTCTTCATTCTGAGGGGTGAATCCTTAACCTACTCCATTTAATACTTGACCATATCTCTTGTTATGTCTTCTCAGTTCTTCAGTAGCTGGTTAACTATGCATACATTCTGTATATGCTCTTCTCCCTATTAAAGTAACTAGTATGGTTTCTGTCTCCTGACAGGGCCCTGACAGACACAACAGGAATTTCTCCTGTGTGCAGCACTTTTGCCTCTGATGATTAGAATTGCATCTTACACTCAATACATGCTCAGTAAATATACCTTGGTTTGATTTAATTTGTTGCCATAATAATGCAAGAGGATTGTCTTTAAAGCCTAGTGGTAAAAACCAAGAGCTTTGGAATTTGACAGAGATGGGTTCAAATACCAGTTCTGCGACTGTTTTATTTTAAGCAAATTATTTAATCCTTCTAGGCCTTCATTTCTTCATCTATAAAATAGACATAAATAAAGTGTCTACCTCGTAGTGTTGTGAACATCAGTAAGTCATTGTAAGCAAAACTGAGCACCTAATAAGTGTTCAATAAATAGTAGCTATTATTATTTGTACAAAAGAGAGGAAATTCAGAAGGAGAAGGGAAGTGAGTTTGCAAAGCAACTTAGCCTTGAAGGAAGGTTGAAAGAGGGAAGAAAGGAAAAAGATTAGGAAAACAAAAGAAAGCAGAGTGTGTGATGAAGTCATAGGGAAGAATGGATGGTAATATAGAGAGTACATGGGTGAAGGTGACTGAACTGATTTTAGGTGAAACATGCAACCTTAAAATGAAGGCTCCATCATGTATTTCATTTTGTCCTTTGTCCTCTTAAAAAATCATGACAAGTCACAAAGATGTTTAATTTATGCAGTTTAAGGCAACTAAATTACTGAAAATCAAAAATTTCTTCATATTTAACTGCTTATGTTAGAAACCTACCTAAGGGAAGATTACATATTTCATTGCCTTCTTTCATTCTTCCTACTGACTTATACTTTAGTAGAGAAATGTGACTTCCTACCTTGATAACATGTCAAATGTTTCCTCTTATCTTTTCCTGAAACTTCTCCCTTCTTTTTCTGTTGAACTTAAGAGTCTATGCCATTAAGCATGTGTCTTATAACAATTCTGTCACATCCTTAAATTGTACTGTAAAAGCACAAAGTTCTCATTTGCTCAAGCTGAGATTTCCGTCTCAAATGCGTGGAATGACAGGCTGCAATTTGTGTACAGGTTCACAAACCAATAATTGGGCTGAGCTCATGGCATGTGCTCTTACTCCTGGTCCATTTTCTAGTATTTGTACGTTATGCTGGATGCCAGCTATAAATTAGTCAATGCCCACGCAAAGCATGGTGGTGACTTTCAAAATAGTATTTCATGTCTTCAGAGGAGGTCTCATGGACCAAACTACTCAATGCATGTTGTCTTTGACAAATAAGTCAGTAAGGAAGACATTAAGTTGAGCTGATCTGTAACAATTGCTCTGGTTTAAAAAAGAAAAAAGAAAAAAGCTGCCATGCTTGCCACAGCACATATATGCACACCACTAATGCTGCTCACCATGAATGTTGTTCAGATTTGTTTTTCCCGATAACTGAGTCGTTCTGGGTGACTGTGATTAATGAAGACAAGGTCAATGGTAAGAGTAGACATCAAAAAACCTATAGAATAAAACCCAATTCCTATTTATTATTGTAGCATATATACATCTATGTGTACAGGTAAACATGTATATGGTAAGTACACAAATATGTGTGTGTGTGAATCATACATTTCTCTCTGTTATAATCTGTCATCCCCTCCTGGAAATGGAAGGAAAAAGTATTGTGACTGCTGTAGGTCCTGTGAAAGTAACATCAGAGATGGGCTTCCTCTTATCTGTAGTCCTGCTGCCTGTGTTGGTGTGTATATGTGCGTACACATACGTATGCACACATGTGCACATGAGTATATGCATGTGTGTGAGAGATATAGGAAAGGAGAGAGGGAAAGAGAGAGATTTAATGGTTAAGCTAGAAGACAGTTAGAGGCACCAGGGAAAATAGACATGGTTATCAGGATGCAGAGCCGGTAAGATGCCAAAGCAGATTCTGCTGTTCATTTAGTCACTTGTTTTGTTTTTTAGGTTCCACATATGAGTGAAACCATATGGTGTTTGTCTTTCTCAGTCTGACTTATTTCACTTAGCACTGTACCCCCTTGTTCCATCCATGTTGTTTCACATGGCAAGATCTCATCCTTTTTAATGGCGGAGTGATTGCATGGTATGGTAAGAGACAATAGCTAGTCTCGTGGTGAGCACAGCAGAAGATGCTAAATCGCTATGCTGTACACCTTAAACTAACCTAACAGTGTGTGTCAGCTATACTCAAACAAACAAAAAAAAGATACAAAGCCAGTAGATTAGAAATGGTGAACAGAAGGTAGTGTCCTTCAATATAAGTGACTCTCAATGACTGGTCATTTATGTACAAAGGATGAGTTTTCATGGTCAGGAACAATTTAAAGGATATAGGACAAACCACAGTGCAATTGCCAGTCTGCCTTTTTCTGAAAGACCCTCAAATTATCTTTTCTTATAGTTTTCTGCTTATAGTCTGCCAGGGATTAAAGATTCAGATAACAAAATTGTTAGACTGTTGTTCACATTAAAGATAAAGCAGTTTTGAGTGAAATTGTATATGTAGAATGTTCATGGGATTCAACCCACAGGTGGTTTGATATGGGCAATGGGTTCTCAGAGGTCTTCATTTTATGTTTTTGAAGGAGAGTTAGGATTTTAAGGAATGCAATTACCATGTCTGGAATGAATGAATTATTATATTTTATTATTAAACATGTTTGTTGAACAAGCCTGAATTAAGACTATGGAGAATTATACATCTTTTCCAATACAAGTATAATTTCACAATTACCTGGAAATTTTAAATTCAAGAGGCTGTAAAATAATAATAATTAGGCATTTATTAGGAAGAATATTTATAACCACATGAAGAAAAAAGTATATTTAAAATAGTAGCCTTCCTTAAAGAATTTTTTAAATAAATTATGGCAAACAAGTAGCTAAATATTTAATTAGAATGAAATAAAAATACTATGAATGTACTATAAGAGCTCTGCACTGAGCAAGAGGTTAAAATTCAGTGTCATCTTAAAAAGTCAAAGGGTAAAAACTGCACTTATATGAAAATTATTAGGAATGCATTTCCAATTAAGGAAGCTTTGAGTCCTTGCTCTGAATATCACCTTCTCATTCCCTCTGGTCCTACCCAAATCCACATTTAATAAATTTCATTTTATTTATTCGTTTATTAATTTATTCAAAACACATTACTGAGGCGTCCACCATATGCCCAAACTATTCTAACCATAGGTAATAGAGCAGTGAACATGACAGATACAGCCTCTGTCCTCCTGGAGCTTCTGTTTTAGTGGAGACAGAAAATAGCCTAGTAATCTGAGGTATATATTGAATGTTTTCAAAAGAAGATCTCAAGAAAAATAAAGTAGAAAAAGCAAATAGGAAAGGAAAATATGGGGGCCCATATGTTACATATTAGATGTGGTAGTAAGTAAAGCATCCTTGAGGGGTGGCATTTGATTAGTTTTGAATGCAGTGAGGATGTGAACCACAAAAGGACCTGAGCTTACAGGTAGAAGTGACACCCAGTTCCAGGACCTGAGGCAACAATAAGCCTGTCATGTTCAAGGAAGAGCAAGACCTTAGGCAAAGGTGGAGTGAGGGAAGTTAAAATGGTAGGAGATGAGGTTGGAGGGATGTATCAGTTACATATTATTATCTATTACACACACTCAGAATCCCGAAGCACTAACCATTTGCTGGGTCACAATTCTGCTATTTGAGCTGGGCTTCACTGAGTGGCTCTCCTGCTAACCATGTCTAGGCTACAGTCATCTGCTGATTCGACTGCAGCTGATGGTCTGAGATGGTCTCATTCACATGTCTGGTGGTTGGTGCTGACCCTTGGCTGAGTTATGTGTCCCCACCACATGGTAGTGACAGTATTCCAAGAATGTAAGCCTTAATTCCCAAGCACTTAACAAGTGTCTCCATATATCACATTTACTGATTTCTCAAAGACCAAAGCAAACCACGTGTTCAAGCACAGGGTCAAGGTGGAAGGATAATTCACTGGGGCTCTGAGTGTGAAAATATACCACAGAAGGCATGAAGGGGCCAGGAACTTTTATTCCTTCTTATCTTCAGACTGTTTTCTTCCTTTTCTCTTCCCTTAATGCTCTAGACTGCTTTATGGCTTTCACAAGAGTTTAGATGAAGGCCCTGCCATCCTTGAGAAATTAAAAATGTTCCTCAGCCTGTTCACATAATGCTACACACACACACACACACACACACACACACACACACACACACACACTCTAATATTTTAATGGACTAATTAGATCAAGCGCTTGCTGCTGGAAGTAACCAGCCCCAGTTTCTGGGGCAGCAGTGACAGCCTATGGGCTCTGAATGGCACACTAATTTACTCTAGTAGGCTATTTGAGAAGTTCTGACTTAAAGGATTTAACTCCCAGATTCTTCCTCTAATACTTTACTTGAGTCCCACCATTTTCAGATAGTAAGAACAGTTAACATTCATTTGAAAGACACTTCATTCCGACCCAATATTCATTATCCTCTTCTCCTCTGCTTAGTAGAACACAGATTTTGTTTGAGGCAGGAATGTGCCGTTACCAAGCAATGAATCCTGATAGATCTAAGTCAGTCTTAGGGAATGTTTCTTTCACTTTCGCAGGGTTTGTTTGAATTAGGAGTATCTCATGCTATCAATCTAGCTAAGGAAGAAATAAGGGAATACTGCTAGAGGGGGTCAGTCAGTGGAAGTCTTCAACTTTCCTAATTCCAGGTACAAATAGTGTTTGTGACATCCTTTCTCTATCATTTTTTTCTTGGATATGGACATGATGCCTGGAGATGTGACAGCCATTTGATAGAAAGAGAGAAAGACTGAGAGATTGCCAGAGACACTGGCCTTCAAACCTCTATTAGTCTCTTAGGGCTGCTGCAACAAATTACCACAGTCGAGGTGGCGTGCACCATCAGGAAGTGTCTCAAAGTTCTGAAAGGTGTGAGTCTGAAACTAGTGTGTCAGCAAGCCATGTTCCTGCTGATGGCTTTAAGGAGTATCCTTCCTTGCCTCTTCCAGCTTCTGGTGGCTCTAAACAATCTTTGGCATTCCTTGGTTTATAGATACTTCCCTCCAATCTCTGCCTCCATTTTCACATCTCCACTCAGGCTTGACTCTGTAGCCTTCTGTTCTGCTACATATTGCAGAAGCACGTGTTGACCTCAAGGTGCCATAAAATCAAAGGAACTGAAATGCTGAGCTAACATCTGAAGGACAGCTCCTCAGAAACTTACCTACAGAGACCTTGTCTGCAGAGAACTTAGTTCGGTGGGGTTGTGTGAAAGTTGGAGGTGGTTTGCTATCATAGAAAACCTACCCCATCCTGACTTATGCACTATTTTTGCTGGATAAAGAAGAAGGAGAGGCTCCAAATATTTATATGTTAATATTCTTCACACATGCACCTTCTCATTTAATCATCCAAACAAACCCCATAGGTAAGCATTACTATTATGTCTGTCTTATAGGCAAGGATACGATGGCTCACTTCTCTGAGCCAACAAGAGCCCACAGCTACTAAGGTGGGAGAGTTAGGGCTTAAACTCAGTCAGAGGCCATACTCTTAGGGTCCCCATCTACATTGCTCCGCCAGTACTCATTCGCCCACCAGATGAGCCGCTGGACTCTTTATGCTCATCATAATGCTCCCATATCTGGTTAGTACCATTGTGTTCATGGCCTCATTCCAGATGGTTGTCTATCAAATTTAACCCTAAATCATTACTGCACTATATGCTAACTAACTTGGACATAAATTAGAAACTAACTAAATAAATATATTTTAAAAAGTTAACCACAGAAGAGGTGTTTTTCTTGATTTTATGAAACTGTTATTTTCTGCTGGTTATAATGATGTGAGAAAACTGATTAAAAGAGCAATTGGCCTGTAGTTAACAATACTATATTGTACGTTTAAAAATCGGTAAAATAGTAGATTCCATGTTAAATGTTCTTACTACAATAACAATGAAAAATGAGAAATTGGCTCTCTCACAAAATATACACAGATATGCAAATGCACACATGCACGTTATTATGGTAAAAAGGCTGTGCAGTTACTGAATCCACACAGTGTTTATTATACTTATTTATAATGTATAGTATTTTTATTTCTAAACTAGACATTGAGTGGTCACACATTCATGGATTAAATATGTTCCAGTGATGTACACAGAACTAATCTATTGAAGGCATAGGTAAGCCAATCCATGTAAAATGAGTTTAGTTCATGTGGGATGAGATACATTCAAATGGCCCGTTTCATTTCAGTCCCCCTTTCTCAGTTGATTGGTTCAGCAGAAATTTTCATTTGTCCAAACTACTCCATGATCCATTCTGCTGATCTCTCTCTCAGTTGCTTTTAGAAGTTGTAAGTTTCCCTTCAGACTACTCCAACTCTTATAATAACCACACTTCACAAAGCTTTATGAAGCATCAAGTTTTTGTCCCTGAAATAAAAGTCTAGTTACTTTCATTGTGAATGCTTTCCTTCAGCTGGGTGGAATGGAAACTTTTACGTTTCTGTCTCTTCAAATAACTATCAGGTCACATAGAGGCCTCAAAGAAATCAACAGAAAACCTTGCTGCTCAACACATCAGTGGTTCTAGCCATTGTTAGAAAGTGAATAGGGTGCATTTTCCTGACATAAGCTACCTTCTTTTTGGTTTTGCCTATGCCTTCAAATTCAAGAAGCTGTGAATCAAAAAATAAATGCAATCTGCATGTTTATGTTAAAAGTCGACTCCAAATATTGTCATTTAATGTGCATGAGTTCCAGAGATAGATAAGTAGGACTGTAGTCTATGACCTCTGGCCTCGAGACTTGCTATTGCATTTGATAAAAATTAGAGTAGCCAGATGTGTAGCAGTTGGATTTGATTGTAGTTCCTGATAAAGTAAACCTTTTTAAGTTTGAATCCTGCTTTAAAGGACATCAGGACAACCAGCTAGAATTTATAAAAAGTATTAATGTTCTGAGCATTCTTACAAAGCAAGAAGAAACACTTTCCAAATTTCTTTTTGTTTTCACTCTAGCATAGGCTCCTTAAGTTGTACTTCAAATATAAGGCATTAATTTATATTTGAAGACATACAATTACATGCTTACTGCTTAGGGCTGGTCAGCATGAAATAAAAATTCGGCAGTAAGTTGCAATAGTGACTCCTTTCTACAAAGAGAAATTCAACTAGTTTCATACGACAGCCCCATACCAAATTTTTCCTAATTGTGCCTTTCCACAGGATATGGATTCAGTTTCATTCTTTTGTTGGGAGGAGTGAGTCAGGCTGATGGTAGCAATGGCCTCTAAAAAGGTAAAGAATTCCAAATTTACATAGTGCCATGTTCTTGATTTGCCTATGCCACCATAGAGACAACCCAAAGCTGAGTGTGGAACATTTTGGTCCTAGAATCCTGGTAAAAACTACATGTACTTTACAGCAAAAGCCATGTATTTATTACAGATTATGAGATTGGTATTGTTTATATATTTGGCCATTTCAAAGCTCCCAAAGAGTCTATTTTATAAGGAAGATAATGAATCATAGGACATTTGCTATTCATAGAAATAAAATGATTCTTTATATGATATTAACAAGAATAAGAATCTTTTTTTAAATTGAGACTTTGATGTATGTGCTTTGATGTATGAGCTTTGGTGCTCAACTATTGCATAAAACCTACTCCAAAATTTAGTAATTTAAAATGAAACCAAATGTAATATGAAAAAATATTTGTAAACCGTATATCTGATAAGGGGTTAATATCCAAAATGTATAAGGAACTCAAATAACTCAGCAAGAAAGCAATAACCTGATTTTAAAATGGGCAAAGAACCTGAACAGACATTTCTCAAAATGTACACAGAACTAAATGTACACATGGCCAACATTATGAGAGGTGTATGAAAAGGTGCCCAACATTAATAATCACAAGGGAAATGCAAATCAAAACCATAGTTAGATGTCACTTAACACCTGTTAAAGTGGCTGTTACAAAAAAGAAAAAAGATAACAAACAAATGTTGCTAAGAATGTGGAGGAAAGAGGACCCTTGTACACTATGGGTGGGAATATTACCGAAAACTATGAAGGTCCCTCAAAAATTTAAAAATAGAACTACCATATGACCCAGCAGTCCCACTTCTGGGAATTTATGCAAAGGAAATGAAATCGGTATCTGGAAAAGATACGTTTACCCCCATGTTTATTGCTGTATTATTCACAGTAGCCACAATATGGAAGCAACTTAAATGTCCACTGATAAATTAATGGATAAGGAAATGTAATTTATATATACATTATGTTAAGTGAAATAAGCCAGACATACAAAAGAACATACTGTATTAGCTCACTTACATATGGCATCTAAAAAAAGTTGAATTCGTAGGAACAGAGATTAGAATAGTGGTTACCAAGGGGTTGGGGGTTGAGAGAAGTGGGGAAATGTTGGTCAAAGGTACAAAATTTTCGATATGCAGGATGAATAAGTTGTGGAGATCTAATGTACAGTATGGTGCCTATAGTTAAGAATACTGTATTACATAATTAAAATTTTCTAGGAAAGTGGATCTTAATTATTTCACAAAAAGGAAACGTAAAACCAGTTAACTATGTGAGGTGATGGGTATGTTAATTATCTTGATTGTGGTAATCATTTCAAAATGGGTACATATATTAAATGGTCACATTGTACACCTTAACTGTATGCAATTTTGTCAATTATACCACAGTAGAGCTGGAAAAAAATTAAAAACAACAATTACTTTCTCATAAATTGTAATTGGGCAGGATTTGGTGTGGTCAGTTTACCTCTATTCTGAGTGTGGCTGATAGATCCACTTGTAAGCTGGCTCACTCACATGCTGAACAAATTATTGATGACTGTAGGCTGGAAGCTCCCCTGGGCTGTTGGCAAGAAGTCTTGATTCTTCTTCACATAGACCCGGCTATGCAACTGCTTGGGCTTCCTCATAGCACAGAGGCTGAGTTCCAAGAGGGAGAAAGCAGAAACCATTAGTCCTCTTAAAGGCTAGGCCCTAACTTGACAGAGCATCAGTCAAAGCAGTCCCAGGCCAGCCTAGATTCAAGAGGGTTAAGGAATCCATTCACTTGATAGAAGAGTGACATGCATAATACAGGAAAGGAATGAATGGATAGTGGCCATCTTTGCATACCAGCCCCCACACTGTAATTAATAGCATTGGGTTTGAAAGTGGAAATGAACAACCTTAGACATTTGATCTTGGGTCAATATGATCCCCTATAGTCATCACAGGAGGTTTTAGTAACTCCTTTTCAATTGTTGAATAATTAATTTTCCCTTGGTAAATGTCCATTACCAGTGTTTATTTAAAAGGTAAGGAAGACTGGTGTCCAGCCCAAAAGTCTTTTGACACAGAGAACAAAACCAGTTTGAAGATGGGACACTTGAAACCACAGTCTGGCTCTCTTTCAATAACCTTCTGATTTGATAGTGTTCAGAACAACCTGGAAATCTGACTAGTTTTCTGGATTGTCATATTTCTCAGTATGATCATAACTAATATTAGGTACTTCCTGGGCTAGAGATGAAAAAAGAATATTTAAAGATCAAGATAAGAAATAGCAATATATGAAACACAAAATAGCTGAATATGCTGGATTTTTGACTCAGAATAGAGGAATAAATGCCTGCATCCACAAAAGTAATGTTTTTTACCTAACTCCTTTATAGAGAATTTCATCTGAAAGATGGTTTCTCTCCAGGAAAAACTAAAATAAACATTTTTGGGTGAGGTCACCGGTTTCAATATCAACTTGGGCATTTTAAGCTTAATGTAATATGGTCAGTAGAATTGAGAAGGTTAAATCAGGGTTTATCAATCTTGGCACTATTGACATTTTAGACTGGATAATTCTATGTTAAAGGGGGCTGTTTTGTGCATTGTAGGATGATTAGTAGCATCCTTGGCCTCTAGCCACTAGATGCCAATAGTCCCGACCAGTTGTGACAATCAAAAGTATCTCCAGATGTTGCCAAACATTCTCTGAGGTAAAATTTTCCCATTTGAAAACCACTGAGTTTTAATAAATTTATTATTAAAGAAAACACTTTTTTTCCTCTGAGGTGACTTCTTTGTCTCAGTAACATTCCTCTGTCTGCCCTTTCATAGCCAGTGGTATCTTGATGAGCTAGTTTTATCTTCCATTTAAATAATAAAAAAATGCTCCTTCAACTTAAAACTTGAATTGATATTTCAAGAAATATAAATGAGTGTGTTTGCTCATTCTTAATGCATTTTACCCTGGTGCTATTTGTGGATACCCCCAATAAGTGACTTTTTAATTTAAGAATGTTAACAAAGATGATGGGCATTGAGGAGGGCACTTGTTGGGATGAGCACTGGGTGTAAGCGATGAACCATGGGAATCTACCCCAAAAGCCAAGAGCACGCTTTACACACTGTACGTTAGCCATTTGACAATAAATTATATTTAAAAAATGAATAGAATGCATTAAAAAAAGAATGTTAAAGAAATTTATAAAATAGAAACTATAAGCAAGACTTATGGATCATAGTGCTTGAAAGAGCCTCCGCAATCACCTAATACAGATTCACATGACAGTAGAGCTAGAAGGGCTTTAGACACATTTTTACCAAACTGCTTATTTACAAATGAAGAAATTGAGGCTTAGAAAGATCATTTGACTTAGTCACATCTTCAGGCTTAATTATAGGCGAAATCTAAAGTAGAAACCCAAATCTCCCCATTTTCAGCTCAGCTCAGCTCTCTTTATTGTCCCTCGGTGCTTTTCAAGGGAGCCTTCCCATATTATTTTCATGGTGCAGTATTTTTATATAAACATATGCTACAGTATTTTTAGACAGAACCCAATAGCACCGTGGGTGTAAGATTGAAAAGCTACAGGAAGAGAGGGGGTATTAAGGAATGCTTATTTCAAGGAAATTTTATGTGTGTGGAGTCTCTTATGATGCGATTTAACTGTATCAGTAAGCACTTGTATATGTATTTTCTGTTTCCAGTGTTTGGCTATGACTAGATCTACTTCTGAAACTATCTCTTCTGCTCTCCCACTCCCAGTAGCTTGGAGAGATTATTTGGCATTGACACCATGCCCTTGGGTGATTTGCCTTCCTATTTAAAAGCAGGTGAATCTAGTTCCAAAGTCATTCCCTAGGGTGACATTCACATTGTAGCTGGAATCTATTTTGACTGTTTTCCCAGAGAAACTAGGCCAAGGAGCAAGATAAAAGGGGGTGCTAGCAGCAGCCCACCTTGCAGTGGTATGGAAGAAGCATCTGGAGAAAAGGCTGCCTCGGAGAAGTCTCAGGGCCAGTACTTTGTTCAACAAGGTTCTATTGTCTCTACTTTCTAGGCTCCTCCCAAACTTCTCTGTGCCTGTGCTGCCCTGACAATATCCCTGATCCCTGATTCTTTTAATTCAGCCAATCCATTTTACATTTTACATTTAACCTTTAAAATTTAGGATGACGTTTTTAAACATCCATTTGTTGTGAGACAATTTACTGACCCTAGCAAGTGACCCTAGCAAGGATGGGCATGTGCTAAAGGAAGGTAAGGCATATTCATCTTATTCTGCAGATTGGGAAATGCAGCCACAAGAAATTAGGGCACCATTTAAGTAGTAACACTAATGACTCAGTGTTTTCCCCTAGACCCTACCCTTCCAAGACTAATTGATGCACCATCTTTAAGACAAACTAAAAAAGAGTAAAGTATTCATTATTGTTTTCTACTGAAAAAGAGAAAATCTGAGATGTGGAGTCAAAAGTAAATGTTAATAGTGTGGGAGGAAGGAGTAAGTATTCTCCATTATTTTTCATCTTCCTCTCTCCTGATAGTATTTGAAAAAATAATTTACTAAAAAAATAGAAGGATTAAATGAAACTATCATTGTTATTCTAGAACTTGATTAAAAAGTGTTGGTCAGGGTCAGTGTTCTAGTAGAGCAATGGTTGTGAATTCTCAACAAGGCAGTTTCTGAAACATCTGGCAAGTGAACAACTTCCACTTCTCTTGGAGGTAGGCTGGTAATATATGCATGGATGAGTAGATGGTTGGGTAGATAGGTGAGCCACAGACAGAAAACTTAGGCTTCTTACTATATCATTAAGTTTATAAGTCAGCTTTCAATTGGCTGGATTGAAGTCATATGATCAGTTTTTCAATTCTGTCTCATCATTGGTACATATGCTCCCTCCCCCCACAAATGCATTCAGCACCTATTACCCTCTGGAAATGGATAGACAGTTTCTGAACCCTTTCCAGCTCATACCCAAAGAATCATGCTGTCTTCTGAAAAGGAACAAAGAAAGATTATAAAAAAGGGGGAATGTACAGCCTTTTCTATTTCAATCATTGGTAATCTTTAGGGAGTTAAAGCAACTAGGTACTTAAAATTTCTTAATGATTACCAAAATTTTGTATAATAAAGTCTGTATTACTGCAGTGCAACTGTCTTGATCTTATTCTCTCTTTGCATCCATAATTTATGTTCAATTTAACTGATAATCAATTTACTGACTGAATATATGTGTGTAAACCCAGAGCATAGAAACTTCTTTTTCTAGCAGTTTTAAATAATCAATATTTAACATCCTTTCTGTAAAGGCTTATATATAATTGGTTCCAATAAGTTTCCAAAAATTAGTTCTCTATGTGTTGAGACCAGAGTAATTCTGTTTAGATCATTTAGAACAATATGCTCTACTTTTAACAGTTTACATAAGAAAATTTTGTTAGTTGTTAGAATGCAACAAACTTGTTAATCTTTTGAAATGATAGGAAAAAATTTTTAAAGACTAATGTACATGAACATTTTAATAGCCTTATATATAAAGGGAAAAATGAGAACAATTAGTACTCCAGAACAGTAGGTTAAATTAAGGTACATTCAAACAGTGCGCCTATGAAAAAACAAGCCTTCAAAGATTTCATTAATTGAGAAAATGCTCATTAAAAGTGACATGTATTGATCTCTGGGTTTGTGTGTGTGTACAAAGATTATTCTCTGGACCTTCAGAAAGTAGCTTTTATATAGGACAAGCACACTACTAGGCCACTGGCCATTCTGATAGAGGATAGAGTTTAGAGTGTGACCCCAAACAACAAACAAACAGCTCCAGTAATTCTGGCATTTACATAGAACCCTTCCTTGAATTTTCTCACTCAGATCTCAGAACTCTTGTCTTTCTAGATTCTCTCTCTTAAAAGGCCATGGAAAGTGTAGGGGTCTTGGAGAAAGGGAAAAGCAAGGCCTGTTAGTCTAATCCCAAACCAGAGGGACTGACATAGTCCTTTATCAGATATGGTCATATTCCCTGGGAATGGGTTTCCACAAAGAGGTTTAAAACTAAAGCCTATTAGTAATACTAAGAGTAGATGCTCTGAGGTTTTGGAAGTTTATGGTCCTTGCTCTCTCTCAATCTCACGCATGATATATTTTTACATAGAAAAATTCAGTCTACCAAACAGTATACATGATACATATGAAATATATCGAAGATGTGACAGATATAATTCAAAACATCTATAGTGACGATTTCCGAACAGAGAAACCATTGGTAGCTTCTATTATTTTTCTTGAAGTTTTTATGTGTTTTCTATAAGTTTTTTTTTTTATCAGAACTATTACATGTATGCAGACTTTTACGCACAAACATACATGCCTTTAGGAGTAAAAAAGAAGTGAGGGTGGAATTTATTTCAAATTCTGGGGGCAGGTCAAAAAGCATAGACCATATATGCCAACGGCTTCTCCAAGAAAATAACGCTGTGATTCTGCTTGAATGTTAGTTTATATCAGTGTTCATCTGGTCATAATTTTATGCAGGGTCCGTAGCACTATAATTCTGTACAAAGCAAAGCACATTGTTTAGGGTCTGCCCAATAGCATACCCTTATTTAAAAAGGTTGGTTGGTTTCTGCTTAAGGATGAAAAGAGCAGTTCACTGAGCAAAGATAAAGATCTATTTGCTTGGCTCGGTTTTCTCAGGGCCAATGATACAGGAACTGGAAGCCAAAATGTCAGGAGAGCCAGCATTTCTCCCAGTTTCTCACCTTGGTGAAGCCAAATGAGTTCTTTTCAGTCTGATTTGGAGGGGCACAGTCACAGGAGGTTGTAGCCACACACAATGAGAGCAGATTAGGCTGGCCCATTCTGGGTGACAGATAATTGTCCCTGCAACACCTCCTTCCGGGCCTGGAGGCATTTGTAGCCAGATTCTTAGCATGGATGGCTTTCTATCTCCAAACTCCTGCCTGGTAATTGTGTCCTTCCTCTCTTCATAGGGGTCTCAGTTGAGTTACTGATACAATTCTGTATAAAATCCTACCCCTCTTAGCATCCAGATGGAAAGCTGAGCACTGAGGGAAAGAATAGAATGAGGAAAATTGGACTTTTTCATGTCTCACCCCTGAAACCGGTCCTTTCCCAGAAATATACACCTACCAGCGCCAGAGACTATTCTGGGTGTTCATCAGTTGTCCACTTTGGTGTTCAGAAATCCTGGTGATTCCAGGTCATCTCAAGGATGGTGTTGTTTCTGAGCTATCTGGGGGAGTCTGGAGAGCTATGGGCATAGCTCTATACATTCAGAACCCAGTTCTGTCTCCCCAGAGACCTCTAAAGCATCACTGATCTGGAGATGGTCTTGTTGTCTCAGTCAGTACCAAGGCCAATGTCAGACTATAAAATCAATCACAGGAGGCACACTTTGCTAACCCAGAAGACCTTTAATTTCATGAGAATCTGTAGGTGGTCATGGTGATTTGAATTCAGGGCTTTATAGTTGGCAAGTATACTGTGGTAGTCAGAATTCTGAGATGGCCCCCAAGGTCTCTGCCCCTGGTGTATGTGCATTGTATAGTTTTCTCCCCTTGTGTGTGCACAGAAGCTGTGAATATAATGACAAATCATTCCTATGATGAGATTATGAATCGGTTGACTTTAAGTCACTCAAAAGGGAAATCATCTGGATGGTATTGACCTAATCAAATTAGCCTTAAAAGGTTCTAGACCTGTCTGGAAAGAGAGATTTGAAGCATAAGAATGTGAGAGGGTTTAAAGGGAACCGTGGGGTAAAGACTCAAGAGTAGTGTTGAATAGAATGATTCCTGGCCAACAACCAGCAAGAAAAAGAGGATTTCAGTCCAAGGCTTGCAAGGAACTAAATTCTGCTAATAGCCTAAATGAGCTGGAAGAGGCCCCCAAGCATCAGATGAGACCCATAACTAGTTGACTTCTTTATTTCAACCTGGTTAAACCTAGCTAATTCATACCCAGACTTCTGACCTATAAAAAATGTGAGATAATAAATGTCTATTATTTTAAGTTGCTAATTTTGTGGTAACTTGTTACAGAGCAATAGAAAACTAATAAATACCTCAAAGTTCATTTAGTTTTTGGTATAAAAACCATACTGATAGTGTCAATAAAAAACGATCATGCAGCTTCTCTTTAATTACCTTCAGTTCATGGAACATATTCTCTCTCAAAGCAGCTCATTCAATTGTATGAAAACTTTTGGTTATCAGGGACTATGGCCTTTTTCATATTGAGTTGACACCTGGTATGTAATTTTTACTCATTGATCTTAGGTCTATATTCTGGAATGAAATTAAAAATCCCCAATCTTTTGGGGCACCTGGGTGGCTAAGTCAATTGACTTTGTGTCTGACTTTGACTCAGGTCATGATCTCACGGTTCATGGGTTTGAGCCCCACATCAGGCTCTGTGCTGACAGCTCAGAGGCTGGAGCCTGCTTCCGATTCTGTGTCTCCCTCTCTCTCCCCTGCCCCCGTGCTCTCTCTCTCTCTCTCTCAAAAATAAAATGTTAAAAATTTTTAAAAGTAAAAAAATCCCCAATCTTTCTATCATATGCTAGTCTGTCAATTATCTGAAGACAGCGATCATGATCTAATAAGGCCTAGTATACTCTGTGTAAAAATCTAAACTCCTAAATAGCCCTAATTTGATATTTTTCTAGATATCTGTCAACCTATACATTCAAATTTATCCAACATTCTTAAAACAGGACACCTAAAACATTATCCAAACTGTGGTCTTGTGCTTTCATCACCTCTCTCATTTGTGTATGGAGGAACTAGTAGTAATATACTCAAAATTTATTTATTTTTATTTTTATTCAAGTATCATTAATATACAATGTCATATTAGTTTTAGGTGTACAATAGAGCGCTTCCACAATTCTATACATTACACAGTGATCATCATGAAAAGTGTATTCTTAATCTCCTTCGCCTCTTTGACCCATCTTCCCACCCACCTCCTCTCTGGTAACCACCTGTGTGTTCTCTGTAGTTAAGAGTCTGGTTTTGGTTTGCTTCTTTTTTTTCTTTATTTTGTTTCTTAAAATTCACATATGACTGAAATAATATGGTATTTGTCTTTCTCAGACTTAGTTCACGTAGCATTATACCATCTAGATCTATCCATGTTGTTGCAAATGGCAAGATTTCATTCTTTTGTAGAGCTGAGTGATACTCCATTGTGTGTGCATGTATATACATATATACATGTATATACATATGTACACAATTATATGTAAGTGTACATGTATATATACGTATACATACAAATATACATATACATTCACATATACGTATACCGCATCTTTATCCATTCATGTATCGATGGGCACTTAGATTGCTTCCATAATTTGGCTATTATAATAATGCTGCAATAAACATAGGGGCACATGTATCTTTTCAGGTTGGTGTTCTCATATTCTTTGGGTAAATATCTGGTAATAGAATTACTGAATCATATGGTAATTCTATTTTTAATTTTTTGAGGAAACTCCATACTATTTTCCACAGCGGCTGCACCAGTTTGCACTCCTACCAGAAGTGTACAAGTGTTCCTTTTTCTCAGCATCTTCAGCAATAGTAGTTGTTTCTTGAGTTTTTTATTTTAGCCATTCTGATAGGTATGAGGTGATATCTCATTGTGGTTTCGATTTGCACTTCCCTGATGATGAGTGATGTTGAACATCTTTTTATGAGTCTATTGACCATCAGTATGTCTTCTTTAGAGAAATGTCTGTTCATGTCTTCTGCCCATTTGTAATTGGATTATTTGTGGGATTTTTTGTGCTGAGTTGTATAGGTTCTCTATATGTTTTGGATCCTAACTCTATAGAATATGTAATCTGCAAATATCTTCTCTCATTGAGTAGATTGCCTTTTAGTTTAGTTTCTGTGGCTGAACAGAAGCTTTTTATTTTTATGTAGTCTCAATAGTTTATTTCTGATTTTGTTTCTCTTGTGTTAGGAAACATATCTAGAAAAATGTTGATAATGGCCTGTGTCAAAGAAATTATTGCCTGTGCTCTCTTCTCAGATTTTTATGGTTTCACATTTAGATCTTTAGGTCTTTAATTTAGATCTCACATTTAGATCTTTAATACATTTTGAATTTATTTTTGTGTATGGTGTAAGAAAGTGGCCTGGTTTTTCCTTTTGCACATAGCTGTCCGGTTTTCCAAACAAGAGGCTTTTCCCATTGCATATTCTCACGTCTTTTATAAAAAATTATTGACCATATAATTGTGGGCTATTTTCTAGGCTTTCTGTACTATACTGTTGATCTATGTTTCTATTTTTGTGCCAGTATACTGTTTTGATTACTACAGCTTTATTGTATATCTTGAAATCAGAAATTGCAATACCTCCAGTTTTGTTCTTTCTCAAGGTTGCTTTGGCTATTCATGGTCTTTTGTGGTTCCATACAAATTTTAGTATTTTTTGTTCTAGTTCTGTGACGAGTGCTGTTGGTATTTTGATAGGGATTGCGTTAAGTTTGTAGATTTCTTTGGGTAATATAAACATTTTAACAATACTTGTCCTCCCAATCCACGAGCATGGAATATCATTTTGTTTGTGTCACCTTTAGTTTCTTTCATTATTGTTTTTTTATTATTTTTTGATGTTTATTTATTTTTGAGAGAGAGAGCACAAGCAGGGAGGGACAGAGAGAGAGGGAGACACAATAACCAAAGCAGTCTACAGACTTTGAGCTGTCAGCACACAGCGTGACACGGGGCTCAAACCCACTAACTGTGGGATCATGACCTGAGCCGAAGTTGGATGCTTAACTGACTGAGCCACCCAGGCTCCCCTTCATCAGTGTTTTATAGTTTTTAGAGCACAGGTCTTTCACCTCCTTGGTCAAGTTTAGACCTAGGTGTTTTGTTCTTTTTGATGCAATTGTAAATGGAATTGTTCTCTTAATTGCTCTTTCTGCTGCTTCGTTATTAGAAATGCAACAGATATGTGTACATTTTGTATCCTGTGACCTTACTATTTTCATTTATCAGTTGTAGTGTTTTTTTTGATGGAGTTTTTAGGGTTTTCTATGTAGAGGATCATGTCATCTGCAAATAGTGAAAGTTTTACTTCTTCCTTACCAATTGGGATGCCTTCTTTTCCTTGTCTGAGTGCTGTGGCTAGGACTTCCAGTACTATGTTGAATAAAAGTGGTGAGAGTGGACATCATTGTCTTGTTCCTGACCTCATGAGAGAAGTTCTCAGTTTTTCACCACTGAGGATGATGTTACCTGTGGGTTTTCAGACATGGCCTTTATTATGTTGATGTATGTTCCCTCTTGACCTATTTTGTGGAAGATGTTTATGATAAATTGATGATGCACTTGATGTCAAATGTAAATTGATGTCACTGGTCAATTGATGTCAAGTGCTTTTTCTGCCTCTATTGAAAGGATCACATGGTTTTTACCTTTTGTCTCATTGATGTGATGAATCACCATTCATTTGTGAATATTGAACCACCCTTGCATCCAGGAATAAATCACACTTGATCGTGGTGAATGATTTTTTAAATGTATTGTTGGACTCTGCTAATATTTTGTTGAGGATTTTTGCATCTATGTTCATCAAAGATAGTGGCCTGTATTTCTCTTTTTCTGTATCTTTATCTGATTTTTGTATCAGGGAAATGCTGGTCTCATAGAATGAATTTGGAAATTTTCTTTCCTTTTCTATTTTTGGAATAGTTTAAGAAGAATAGATATGAACTCTTCTTTAAATGTTAGGTAGAATTCACCTGTGAAGCCATCTGGTCCTGGAATTTTGTTTGTTGGGAGTTTTTCGTTACTGATTCAATTTCATTGCTGGTAATCAGTCAGTTAAATTTTTCTGTTTCTTCCTGATTCACTTTTGAGTGGTGATATGTTTCTAGGTATGTATCCCTTTCTTCTAGGTTGTCCAGTTTGTTGGCATATAGTTTTTTTTATAATATCCTCTTATAATCCTTTCTATTTTTGTAGCATTGGTTGTTATTTCTTATCTTTAGCTTCTGATTTTGTTTATTTGAGTCCTCTCTCTTTTTTGAATGAGTCTGGCTAAAAGCTTATCAATTTTGTTAATATTTTCAAAGAGCCAGACCCTGGTTTCACTTATTTGTTCTATTTTTTTTTTAATTTTTTAAAAATGTTTAGTTGAGACAGAGAGAGAGTGCGCACGCGCGTGTGCGTGTGCAAACGGGGGAGGGGCAGAGAGAGAGGAAGAAACAGAATTCGAAGCAGGCTCTAGGTTCTGAGCCATCAGCCCCCTGATGCAGGGCTTGAACTACGAACCATGGGATAATGACCTGAGCTGAAGTTAGATGCTTAACTGACTGAGCCACCCAGGCGCCACTGTTCTATTGTTTTATTAGTTTCTATTTTGCTTATTTTTGCTCCAGTATTTATTAAAGTCCTTCCTTCTACTGGCTTTGGTTTTGTTTGTTCTTCTTTTTCTAGCTCCTTTTGGTGTAGAGTTTGTTTATTTGAGATTTTTCTTGCTTCTTAGGGAGGCCTATATTGCTTGTAAACATCCCTCCTAGAACCACTTGCTACATCCCAAAGATTTGGAACCATTGTGTTTTCGTTTTCATTTGTCTCCATGTATTTTTTTGACTTCCTCTTTGATTTCTTGTTTGACCCATTCATTATTTAATAGTATGTTATTTAAAATCCATGTATTTGTGTTCTTTCCAGACTTTTTCTTGTGGTTGATTTCTGGTTTCATAATGTTGTGGTTGAAAAATATGCATAATATGACTTTCATCTTTTTGAATTTGTGGAGACTTGTTCTGTGGCCTAATATGTGATCTATTCTGGAGAATATTCCATGTGCATTTAAGAAGGATGTGCATTCTGCTGTTTTAGGAACGTTCTGAGTATATCTTTTAAATCCATCTAGTCCAATGTGACATTCAAAGCCACTATTTCTTTGTTGATTTTCTGTTTGAATGATCTGTCCATTGATATAAGTGGGGTGTTAAAGTCTCATACTATTATTGTATTACTAGCAATTATTTCCTTTATGTTTGTTATTAGCTGCTTTATGTATTTCAGTGCTTTCGTGTTGGGTGTGTAAGTGTTTACAAACATTATATCTTATGTTGGATTGTTCCCTTCATGATTTATATAGTGTCCTTATTTGTCTCTTGTTATAGTCTTCATTTTAAAGTCTATTTTGTCTGATATAAGAATTGCTACCCTGACTTTCTTTTCACTTCCATTGCATGATGAATGTTTTTCCATCCCTTCTCTTTTAATCTGCATGTGTCTTTATTTCTGAAATGGGTCCATTATAGATAGCACAAAGATAGGTCTTGCTTTTTTATCCATTCTGTCACTCTGTCTTTGATTGGAGCATTTAGTTCCATTTACATTCAAAGTAAATATTGATAGGTATTTACTTATTATCATTTTGTTATTTGTTTTGTGGTTATTTTTATACTTCTCTTGTTCTCTTCTCTCATGGTTTGCTGGCTTTCTTTAGTTATATACTTGGATCCTTTCTCTATTTAATTGTTATGTATATATTTCTGGTTTTTGTGGTATCTATTGTGGTTACCATTAGGTTTGTATGTAACATCTTCTTTATATAGAAGTCTCTATTAAGTTGATGGTAGCTTAAATTTGAACCCATTCTTCTCTCCTCTCCCCAGTGTTAAGTATATGACATCATACTTTACATCCTTTTATTTTGTGAATCTCTTGACTGATTTTTATAGACATACTTGATTTTACTGCTTTTTTACTCCCTAATTTTCTTACTTTTGCTTATGATTTTTTCTTTGTTCTCACTTTTGCTTATGATTTTTTCTTTGTTCTCGGAGAGTCCCTTTTTTTTTTTTTTTTTTTTTTTTTTTGGGGAAAGGGAGAGGAAGAGCATGAAGGGGGGGGGGGCGGGGGGAGGGGGAGACACAGAATCGGAAACAGGCTCCAGGCTCCGAGCCATCAGCCCAGAGCCTGACGCGGGGCTCGAACTCACGGACCGCGAGATCGTGACCTGGCTGAAGTCGGACGCTTAACCGACTGCGCCACCCAGGCGCCCCTCGGAGAGTCCCCTTTAACATTTCTTGTAGGGCTGGTTTAGTGGTAATAAATTCCTTTCCTTTTGTTTGGGAAACCCTTTATCTCTCCTATTCTGAATAATAGTCTTGCTGGATGGAGTATTCTTGACTGTAGGTGTTTTTTCTTTTAGAATTTTGAATATACCAGGCCGCTCTCTTCTGGCCTGCAAAGCTTCCGCTGAAAAATCAGCTGCTGGTGTTAGGTTTCATTTGTATGTAACTGTTTTCTTTCCTCTTGCTGCTTTGAAAAATCTCTCTGTATCACTACTTTTTGCCATTTTAATAACTTTGTGTCTTGATGTGGACCTCCTTGGGTTGATTTTGTTGGAGATGCTCTGTGCCTCCTGATCTAGATTTCTGTTTCCTTCCCCAGATTCAGGACATTTTCAGCTGTTATTTCTTCAAATACATTTTTTGCCTTTGTTTTCTGTTCCTTCTGGAATCCCTACAATGCAAATGTTATGTTTGGTGATGTTGCTGAGTTCCCTAAGAGAATTTTCATTTATTATTATTTTTTCTCTATCTTGTTCAACTTGATTGCTTTCTGTTATTTTGTCCTCCATGTTGGTGATCCATTCTTCTGCCTCTGTAGCCTACTATGTATTCCATCTACTGTATTTTTACTTTCAGTTACTGAGTTCTTCATTTATGATTGGTTCTTTTTTGTGTTTCCTATCTCTTTGCTGGGTGTCACTGAGGCTGTCCATTCTTTTCTCAAGTCCAGTGAGTATCTTTATGACCACTACATTAAATTCTCTGTTAGGCATGTTACTTATCTTCATTTCATTTAGGTCTCTGTGATTTTTGTCCTGTTCTTTCATTTGGAACTTCATTATGTCTAAGTCTCTGTGTCTGTTTCTCTGAGTTAGGAAAGTCACCTACATCTTCTACTCTTGTAAATAGTAGCCTTACGAAGAAGAGGTCCTGTATTGCCCTGCTGTACAATGGTCCCTGTTCACCAGAACCCGGTGCTTCAGGAGTGTCTCCTATGTGGGTTGTGTTTGCCCTGATGTTGTGGCTGAGCCACTTTTGTCTTCATTCCAGTCATCTGCAATGACTCTTTTTGTCTGTTGTGGCCAGGATTTGGTCTGTGTGTTGTAGCTGGCCAGTCTGGGGTTGCCTTGGGCTTGAGTGGAGTCAGGCCAGGGGTTTGCCAGAGTTGCCGGAACAATGAACTGCAGAGTACTTTCCTTGTGTTGTCCCCTGAGAAACTTCCATTGGTGGATGGGGCTTGCAGTCAGACCTGATGTGTGTTCCAGCCCACTGCAGGGATTGCAGTTGGACTAATATGTGTGATTCTCTTCCTCTGTCCCCAGGAGTGAGTTTGGAGTGTGCTGATCCCTGTCAGGGATGCCTGCACACTGCCAGGCCTGTGGCGCTACTTTGGATGGGTTCCAGCCAATAGTGTATTGGAGAGACAGGTCCCCAGGAGAATGTGGGGGTGTGATGCACAGTGCCAACAAGGTCTGTGTTGGTCCAGTGTACTCTCCACAGATGAAGAGTGTTGGTGCTGTGCTGGTTCTTGTAGGTGTCCATGTGTTTAGGTTATCCAACTGAGAGGGAAATGGCACCTGCCAGCTCTTTTGTTATTGGAGAAGTCTCCCAAAGATTCTTGCCCCTCCAGCAAATGCTCTGAGATTAATAAATAAGTCTCCTTCCTGTATACCTCAAGATTTTTTCCAACTGCCACTTCTATGCATATCTCAGTGGGGTTGTTTGTTGTGCTGTCTCTTAGAGGGTGGGACTCCATTTCCTATAGCCCTGTAGGCTTATCCAGATCTCAGCCTTATGATTTAAAGTTCTAGGTGTTAAGCCCCACTGATTGTAAGACCTCTGTTTTTCAAAGCCAAATGTTGTGGGTATTCATCTTCCCCATGTGAGTCCCACATGCCTGGGGTGCCTGCTTTGGGGGTCTGCTCCTTGTTCCTCCCTCCCAGGGACAGTCCCGCCAGTCCATTTGGCTCCCGACCATGTCTTCACCCTTCCTACTTTCTTTTATGTGGCCTCTTCTCTACCTTTAGCTGTGGAGAGTCTGTTCTTTCAGTTTTTTTGGTTCATTTTCTGGGTTATTTACACTGATGTGGGTGTTACCTATTGTATCCATGGGACAAGGTGAGCTTAGAGTCCTCCTACTCTGCCATTTTCCCTGGAAATTCTCAACATTTATTTTAAGTTAGGGGCCCTGGAAAGTAGACCCTAATGCAGAGTTCCACTTGCATTGTGTTCACTGAGGGGCGCTCTCAGGAGCAACATTAGGGAGGTACTGAGGAAAGCAGAATTCGGCAGAGGAGATGTGGAAGTGCCATGCAAGTGCAGTAGAGACTTCCACCTACTCCCCAGAGAGCTCTGGAACCCCAAAGGCCTTGCAGAAGTGGCCTAAATTGAGACAAGAGACCTGAGCCTTTATAGCCTCAGACCAACCAATCACTGGATGTAACCTCTTCCTGGGGAGAAAGTAAAGGCCACCACCTTTAGCTGAGGCTAATTTCCAGGGAAGGACTAATCTATGAGCTCTTGGCTGGCAACACCCCTGGCAGCTGGGGAAGGAGTGTCTCAGGAGATGTGGGTGGCAGCCAACAGCAGTCACTACAGTCCACTTTTTGTGCTACTCAGATCTACATGTTTCATACAAAAATTTCACTCTATCAGGGAAAAGCATTTCCAGGATTCTGGTTTGTTACACTCCTGGGGAACTAAAATGAGGAAATTGAGTAGCATAAACTACAGCTTCTTGCTACTGAAGTTTATTGCAGGATGCACTTAATACTCATTTTTTTCTCCCATATTACTCAGTTTAGATTCTCCTCAGCTAGCATCTCTTGCTAGTCTGGGAGGATTATTTGGTCAGATGACTCAAACTCTAATCAGTGAAAAGTTGGAGCCCCTGGTCACCATGCCTTCCTCAGGCCATGTGTGGCTGCATTTATTCATTGACTGATCAAATCAGGCAGGAAAGCAAAAAAAGAAAACAAATCAATCAAACAAACAAACAAAAAAAAGGTGCTCCAGGGAGTCACCTGGATGTCCAGGTGTTCTGCCCTTCCTCCACTGTGAAACAGCTCACTTACCTCTTCCTTATGACAAGGGTCAATTCACCCTGACATGGTACTAACTATTCCTGGCTTATTTTTCTCTTAACACAGGGGACCTGAAGCAATCAGGTGGCAGACATAGCTTGAAGTTTAACATGATACTTTCTGTGTCTTCTGGTAAAAGTATTTTTTTTCTTGGGAACTAGGACCTGAGACAGAGCTTAGAATTGTGGTGAGAAAATACCAGAATTCTCTGAGTGGGTCACTGGGAATAATGTTAAGCATAACTATTGTTTCTGTCTCTTGATTCTTGGACCTATGAATCTCACATATTGGGAACATAGCACTTTGTAATGTGGTTGATTTAGGGCAAACACTCTGTTCTGGTGGGTGGGAATCACAAGGTATCATAACGAAGATACCACAGCTGTGTATTCAAAAGGCTATGATTTATCATGTTGGGCTGAAATATGTGATAAGATTAGTGGCTTCCATAGTCATGGGCCCCATACCATACTTCTTTTGTTGTAAAAAAGTATGGGCCCCATATCATACTTCTTTTGTTGTAAAACAACATAGGCAGATGCCATGTTATACAAGATCCTGTTTCAGTGAATCATAACTGTGAATCCTCAAATAAGCTAGCTAGCTGAGACCTTGTGGGCAAAAAAGACAAATCTATACCAGAATAAGTGTCAATTTTAGTCAAGAGGACATCCTGCCTCTTTTGACAATTCTACCAAAGTGAAAGAGGTTCAGTGCAATAAACTTGTTCTTTGAGGAATTGTACCCTACCAGGGACTCAGCATTGTTTTTGCTTCTGGCACATTGGACATTTGGGAGTGGCAGAAATTAAATAGACTTTTGTGAGTGGGAGTTCCATACATAGCCAACACCCCTGTTACCAAAGTGACCTCATTAATGTATATATTTTACAGGCAGTGAAGTGGCTGGTAATGAGGCAGGTTAAAATCAGCTGGCTAAGTTGTTCTGTCTAGTTCATCAGACAGTCTCTTACATAGTGAGAAAATCTGGTGGCAATTCTCATGCAATATGAATATCTTCGCCATTTGTGCCTATTTCCTTGGGTATCTGTACATGCCTTTTTTCAAACTTCTTTGTCTCAGTCTTCCAATATTTTTCCATCCAGTCCCCATATTAATAAACCAAGCCATTCATCACTGTCAATGAGTTAGTATATATTATTATATCAGGCTACTTCTCTATCTACATAAAGCTGATAATTACCAGGCTCACTATTTGAAGCCTTGCCCATCAGGCGGCTTTTCTCTCATTACTCTCTTTTAGCAACGTACCACACTAGGCCAATGGTGAAGTGGCTCATTTTTTGGCCTATACCAACATACTCAGGCAAGCTATCCATGAATCATTCTTACATGTTTTTTTTTTTCTCTCTCCTCTATAAACTGGTCATAAGGACCCCATGCCGCCATGGATGTGAGGAGAGGGACAGAGACAGTGCACCAGTGGTAGGTGTCATAGGGGTTTGTAATACCTGTATATGTGGTTAATTTATACCCTCTGGCCTTGTTCATGCCAGTTCCTAAATGTACCTCTTCCATCTTATGAAGAATTGCTGTTGTGCCCACCCAAACTTATGACATGGTGGATATAAGAGAAATCAGTTCATGATGGTTAGTCTGGCTACATGGTCACCTGTGTTTCCTGATATTGCTCTGCCCCTCCAGGACTGAATAACATAACAGGAACTATTTTCCAAATGCTAAAACCTTGGCATATCCTTTCTCTAAGTTGCGAGTCTGCTACCGAGGCTTTCATAAATTACAAAGGGCATCTCCTTTCACAATAGATACTGCTAATGTCTGGATACTGACTGAATCTAGCAGGTTGCATAGGCCAGAAAGCAGGACTGTTTGCACTGCAGCCAGGAAATACATTAGAAGCCTTTCCCGGCTTGTCCCCTTAAGTTGGGAGCCATCTGTGTCACTAAAAAATGGTCAGAAGGGCACCTGAGTGGCTAAGTCAGTTGTTAATCATCTGACTCTTGATTTCGGCCCAGGTCATGATCTCACAAACTGTGAGATAAAGCCTCGCATTGGGTTCTGCACTGAGCATGGAGCCTGCTTGGGAGTCTCTCTCTCTGCCCCTCCCCCATTCATGCTAGCATTCTCTCTCTTTCTCAAAATAAATGAACATAAAAAAGGAAACATTTAAAAAAATTTTAAAAATGGCCTCACATCCAGAATTTGAGCAAGGAATCATTACTTTTCATTGAGGTGACTGCCTTCAACTTCCTAATCTTTCATTTTTCTTTTCTTTTGAATGCATAAATTAAGTAGTAGACTTGTTAGCTAACATCTGTTTTTCTTCTAGCTCTTCCACATTCTATATATCCCTGTGTGCCACTCTGGGCATGCCACTCATTTAGACAATTTTATCTCCCTTGCTTCTGATGGTTAAGTGCCATTGCTTGATTTCTAGTATTCTGAGATTCCTTTCATCCCCATTGCTATGAGAAAGTAATAGCTTTTTGTATCATTAGCCCTGACCTACAAAAGAAGGGCAAACTGAATTTCTCATGATTTCCATTCCTTAATATTTTAGTAAACAGGATGGATTATATATATAAAGGACTTGCTGAAAAATTAAATATGGGGAATGAGAAAAAGAGAGGTATAGTGGGTGACTCCTAATTTTAGGCTCAAGCAAGGAGTTATGACGTAACCATTTACTTCTGCCTGGGAAAAAACTACAAGAGTAGCGGGCCTGCCGGAAAGGGAAATTGGACGAGCTTAGAAACTTGTATGTGTGGGATTTATTTCTTGACTTGAAGATAAAACTTTGCACACGACCCTGCTATGTTTCAGCAGCTTATTTTTGGTTTGCTTGGTTACCCTGGTACATGAGGAAAACAATTATCTGCCCTTAATTAGAAGTTACTTACTGAGGCCTGAGTCAGAATCAAACTAACATCTGGGTTGGGAAAACATGAAGTAAAGGAAGAAGTCAGGTTACGTGGCACACCTCCAGTTCTTCCCATTTCTTTCCCATATTCCATATGGCTCTGTTTCTTGGGTTTCTGGAAGCAGCTGCCTTTCAGGATTTGACATCTGCATGGAAAGTCATTTTGAGAAGGAGATGGAAGAAGGTGCCACCATTGCCATTATAAATCACGGATATTCCAGGGAATTAATTAAGACACAGCCCTGAAGAGCATACTCAAGTGGAAATGGATCTAATATTATTCCAAGGCTAGAAAACCTGACCTTCTCTGCTTTGCTCATTAATGGGGTGGATGGTTCTTCTTACGGCATTGCTACAGCTTCCCTGAAAGAATTAACCATGAGATTCGAATGCTAGTTTGTCAGCAAGCTTTCCTCACACAGTGATTATGGGGGAGACTGAGCCAGCTGCCTCATTAAGAGCTTGGCTTTTAGAGAAAATTATGTCAGAGAGCAGTAAATGGTCACACCACTATACAAATGGGAAAATGAGGGAGTGAGGGGAAGTTTTTGATTTTTCTAAATTCATGTTGAAAATGCCAAAAGTGTAAAAGAGGGGTACTGGCTGATCGTGTGACCAATTACATGGAAATCTGCCCTGCGACACAGAAAAATAGAGCAAAGAGATTGACTCTGGCAGCACCTGTGTTCATTGGCATGCTGATAAAATGATTGCAATCGGATTGAAAATAAGATCCTACAGGCAAAAGTGGTTTTTAATGGTCCAGCTCTCCACCTCTGAAAGGTTCATTTTAGCCCATTTATAAAGGATTATACAGGAAAGACCTTTCACTGGAAGCCCTTGTAGTGTCCCTCAGCCTTTCCTCAGATAAATGTTGAGGCAGCTTTCAACTTCTATTTGGGATACACTGAGTTTTTTTTAAGTTAAAGCTCTCTTTTCTCATTCACTAGAGATTTGGGTCTCAGATATCTTTGATGTTTTGAATTCTCCTACATTAGATGGTTTCTTACATCGTAGGAAGATACTTCCTAATTTAGAAAAATTTAAATTAGAAAAGATATTCTCCAAAGCAAACTCACACCTTTAAGTTACCTGAGATGGTAAAAAATGTGCCCTTCTCAGATGATAAAGGCCTCAATCAATTCATACACCAGGAATGAGAAAAATAGGTGGCAGCTAAACACTGGGAATAGGGCAATTAGGATTAGAAAAATCTTTCCTCATTGTGCTCTATTTATATTTATTTTACAAGTCTTGTATTAAATAATTACAGACCAATTGTAAAGAAGTTAGGTCAAGAAATATGTTATTAGAAATGGTTTCTACCTTTGATGGTATGGCAGAGAGGATAATGGTTGCCCAAACATGTCCCCATCCCAATCTCCAGAATCTGAGAATATGCTACTTTACATGGCAAAAGGAATATTACAGATATGATTAGGGTTGAGGACTTTGAGATGGGGATATTACCCTAGATTATCTGGATGAGTCCAATGTAATCACGTGGGTCTTTAAAGTGGAAACCTTTCTGCCTGGGTCAGAGAGAGTTGTCACAATAGATTGAAAGGTCAGCGAGATGTGATGTTGCTAACTTTGAAGATGAAAGAAGTGGGGGAGGGGCACTAGTCAAGGAATGTAGGGAGCCTCTAGAATCTAGAAAAGGCAGGGAAATGTATTTTCCCCTAGAGCTTATAGAAGGGACTAGAGGCTTGCAGACACTCAGTGAGACCCATGTTGGATTGCTAACTTCCAGAACTGTAAGGTAATAAATGTGTCTTGTTTAAGCTGTGGAACTTGTGGCAATTTGTTAGAGTAGCAATTTTTAAGAAAAGAATGCAGGATTATATCTTTGATACATTTTACTATAACTCTGAAAATCTTTGCATGTATAAATATCCTCTAATCCTCAAGAGATGAAGTACAAAAGTGTGGGCAGATGGCCATGGAGAAGCCATTTTCTTTTTTAAAACAAATTTTTCTATTTTGCTGTATTTGTGATTTTAGAAATAATTCCTATCCAAAATAGAAATACTGAAAAATGAATAAAAATATAAATTAAAAGAGAATATATAGGGCCTTAGAAATTTCAGGTTACCTGTGTGTCTCAGTTGGTTAAGGGTCTGACTTTGGTTCAGGTGATGATCTCATGGTTTATGAGTTCAAGCCCCGTGTTAGGCTTTGTGCTGATAGCTCAGAGCTTGGAGCCTGCTTTGGATTCTGTATCTCCCTCTGTCTGTCCCTCCCTCTCTTGTGCTCGCTCACTCACTCTCTCAAAAATAAATAAATAAACATTTTTAAAAAAAGGAATTTCAACATTCTTTGTCAACTACTATCAGCATATTGTTATAATCCTATTTAAACTCTTAAGTAAATACATATACACATTTGTATATGTACATATATACACAGATAAATATGTGTAAACAGAATATTTGAATTTTATTATATATAAAGAAAAAAAACTATTTAGAATCCTTACTCTGCTCCAAGATTGATACATCTAATCAAGTGTAAAGTCTGTTTTACTGAGCCCCTTAATAGATTTGTGAATATACTTGTATACAGTTTTCATAGTCACCAAGCTAGAAATTTGGCAGTCATCTTAGACATCTACTTCTTCCTCATTCCTCCCCCCAGTCCATCTTCAATCTCTGCCAGTGTTATAGTTTTAAGATGTTAAATCTGTTTTTTCTTTCCTTCTCTATTACTACCACCCATGTCCAAGCCACCATCATAGTCTACTTGGACTATATCATTAGCCTCCTATGTTGTCTCATTCTGGCTCTCAAAAGCAGATCTTCACATGAATCCAGAATGATGTTTCCAAAATATGTATCAAATATCATCCTAAGTAAATATTTCAGTGATTTTCCATTGCCCTTAGGACCAGACCAAAATATCCTGAATTTGACCAAAAATGATCTGCATTGTGTGCCTTCTCCCAGCTTCTCCAATTTTTTCTATGTGGCTGAATGCTTTGCGGATATTTAAAGAAGTTTTGAGATTTGTGTCTGGATCACTGTGTATAGAGAGGAAACAATGCAAGAAAAAGACCCCATGAATTAATTTTAAGAAAATTTTCACCAGAGATGCCCCTGCTGAAAATTGAGTCTCATACTATTTATATTTCTCTTAAAAAAATTAATTCCAGTATTGTTAACGTACAGTGTTACATTAGTTTCACGTGTATAATGCAGTGATTCAACAATTCTGTACATTACTCAGTGCTCATCGTAAGTGTTCTCTTTAATCCCCATCACCTATTTCACTTATCTTCCCACCCACTTCCCTTCTGGTAACCATCAGTTTGTTCTCTATAGTTAAGGATGTTTGTTTGTCTCTTTCTTTCTGTTTTGTTTCTTAAATTCCACATATGAGTGAAATCATATGGTATTGGTCTTTCTCAGACTTAATTTCACTTAGTATCATACCCTCTACGTCCATCCATGTTGTTGGAAATGGCAAGATTTTATTCTTTTTTTTTATGACTCAGTAACATTCCGTTGTATATATATGCCACATCTTACTTATGTGTTCATCTATTGGTGGACACTTGCATTGCTTCCATATCTTGGCTATTGTAAATAATGCTACAATAAACATAGGGGTTCGTATATCTTATTGAACTAGTGTTTTGGTATTCTTTGGGTAAATGCCCAGTAGAGCCATTACTGGATCATAGTGTAGTTCTAGTTACACATTTTTGAGGAATCTCCATAATGTTTTCCACAGTGGCTATACCAGTTTGCATTCCTCCCAGCAGTGCATGAGAGTTTCTTTTTCTCCACATCCTTGTTACACTTCTTGTTTCTTGTGTTTTTTATCTTGGTCATTCTGACAGGTGGGAAATGATATCTCATTGTGGTTTTGATTTACATTTCCCTATTGATGAATGATATTGAGTATCTTTTTATGGCTCTGTTGGCCATCTGGATGTCTTCTTTGGAGAAATGTCTCTCCATGTCTTCTGCCCATTTTTAAATTGGATTATATGGATTATATGTTTTGGGGGTTTTTTTGTTGTTGTTGTTTGTTTGGTCCTGAGTTGTTAAAGTTCTTTATATATTGTGGATACTACTCTTGAATTTGTCATCTGCAAATATCTTCTTCCATTAAGTAGATTGTCTTTTAGTTTTATTGATCGTTTCCCTAGCTATACAGAAGCTTTTTATTTTGATGTAGTCCCAATAGTTAATTTTTTGCTTTTGTTTCCCTTGACTCAGGAGACATACCTAGAAAAATGTTGCTTCAGCTGATGTCATAGACATTACTCCCTGTGCTCTCTTCTAGGATTTTTATGGCTTCAGGTCTCACATTTAGGTATTCAATCCATTTTGAGTTTATTTCTGTGTTTGGTGTCAGAAACTGGTGCAGTCTCATTCCTTTGAAAGTAGCCGTCCAGTTTCCCAACACCATTTGTTGAAGAGACTGTCTTTTCCCCATTGCATAATCTTGCCTCCTTAATCAAAGATTATTAACCGTATAATTGTGAGTTCATTTCTGGGCTCTTTATACTGTTCTATTGATCTATGTGTCTATTTTTGTGCCAGTACTATATCACTTTGATTACTACAGCTTTGTAGTATATCTTGAAATGTGGAAGTATGAGATAAGACCTCCAGTTTTGTTCTTTCTTGAGATTGCTTTGGCTCTTTAGGGTCTTTTGTGGTTACATACAAATTTTAGGATTGTTGGTTCTAGTTATGTAAAGAATGTTGTTGGTAATTTGATAGTAGATTTCTTTGAGTAGTGTGGACATTTTAACAATATTTTTCCTCCCAATCTATGGGCGTGAAATGTCTTTCCATTTGCTTGTGTCATCTTCAGTTTCCTTCATCAGTGTTTTATAGTTTTCAGAGTACAGGTCTTTCACCTCCTTGGTTAAGTTTATTCCTAGGTATTTTAATATTTTTAGTGCAATTGTAATGGGAACTGTTTTGTTCATTTCTCTTTCTTCTGCTTCATTATTATTAGTGTATAGAAATGCAATGAATTTCTGTACATTGATTTTGTATCCTGTGACATTGCTGAATTCATCACCAGTTCTAGTAGTTTTTTGGTGGAGTCTTTAGGGTTTTCTGTATATCGTATCATGTCATCTGCAAACAGTGAAAGTTTTATGTCTTCTTTGCCAATTTGGATACCTTTTGTTTCTTCTTTTTTCTGATTGCTGTGGCTGGGACTTGCAGTACTATGTTGAATAAAAGTGGTAAGAATGGACATCCTTATCTTGTTCCTGACCTGAGGGGAAAAGCTCTCAGTTTTTCACCTTTGAGTATGATGTTTGCTGTGGTTTTTTCATATAAGGCCTTTATTATGTTGAGGTATGTTCCTATTAAACCTACTTTGCTGAGGATTTTTATCATGAATGGATGTTGTACTTTGTCAAATGCTTTTTTTTTTGCATCTAATGAAAGGATCATATGGTTTTTATCCTTTCTCTTGATGCAATGTATCACATTGATTGATTTGCAATATTGACTCACCCTTACATCCCAGGAATAAGTCCCACTTGATTGTGGTGAATGATTTTTTTTAATATATTGTTGGGTTATGTTGCTAATATTTTGTTGAGAATTGTTGCATCTATGTGTTCCTCAGAGTTTGGGCCTGTAGTTCCCTTTTTTTTTTTTTTTTTTTGTAGTATCTTTATCTCATTTGGTTATGAGGATAGCTCTGGTCTCATAAAATGAATTTGGAAGATTTTCTTCATCTTCTGTTTTTTGGAATAGTTTGAGAAGAGTAGATATTAACTCTTGTTTAAATGTTTGGTAGAGTTCACCTTTGAAGCCATGTTCAGTCCAGTCCTAGACTTCTGTATGTCTGTATTTTTCCTTTTTAACTAAAAATTATGTGGTAAATATTTTTCCATGTTATTAGAAGTTTCTCAGATGAAGTAGAACAGAGAAGGAGTGACTTTTGAAGTGGTGTGGTCCAAGGGATCCACCATATAAGAGAGCAAATAATGAGGACTTTGTAGATCTTGTCAAAACAAACCCTAGGATCTGCAGTTGCTGCCGATGGTGGGGTCCATGGTAACTACTTCACCCCCTGGTCCCATGGAAGTGTCTCCTCTTCCTGCCTAAACAAAGTGAAGGAAAATAAGCTACCATGTATTAAGAACTTATACTATGCCAAGCACTTACCTGAAGTATACAAGAAAGGCAATTCTAATCACAGTCATTCTGCAAGAGAGGACGGAAAGTCCATATTTAGCCATTCCTCTGAACAGGAAAATCCATGGAGAAGTCATGGGGCTAGGGAAGATTATTAGGGCAAAGTTCCATGCTCCAGACAGGCAATGTGCCCTTCTTTTTTAGAAACCGATGGAACAAGAAACAAAGGGTGAGAACAAGCACACGTTACTGAGAGTTAGATACTGATGATCTTGTAGCCCATTTTTACATCCCCACTTTTACATCCACTAACATACATCCAGCACATTGACTTGATGTGTTTTTATTATTTCCAAATTTTAATTGGTTTATCCCATCTTGGTCCAGAAATGTTTTAAAATAGACTATAGGCTGTGTTTAAAGACTATAAACTACAAAAGAGACACCATTTATTGGAAGGTGAAAAATTGAAAAGAAAAGTGTCAGGGGTCATAAAGTAAATGGAGAACTAAGCAGAGAAAAGTGAAGCCCTTGGGCAGTTGTGAATTCAAAAGCACCAAACGCTACCAGTGTCCCACTTACAGGCAGTGGTGATTCAAGCCCGATAAGGGTAGGCTAGTAGGGCTTAGCCATAAGTTGAGGCCTTCATGGCTCATAGACCAAATCTCATCTGTTTGCTTCTCAAGCATCTTCTAACACTTCTTTCAAAAAATTCATCATACTTATGGTCACCTGTGCAATGTTTATTTTTAGTGTTTAACTGTAAGCTACATAAAAATTTCATCTGGAACGTTTAGTACTATATTCCATCACCTAACACAGAGACTAGCATTTATTAGTTACTCAATATGCTTCTTTTAAAATTAATGAGTACTTGATCAAGGCAGAAGAAATCAGACAGAAATATGGGGAGAGTTAAAATGGATTGAACCAGAGCTGGGAATAAAATTTCTTTTTCGAAAAATGTGACTTTATGGTTTATACTATGCAATCATATGAATGGTGTAATGATATGGATGCTGAAACAATCTCTTGTTGTTGGATATCATGTTTACCTCCAGTAGCACTGGAGGTAATCTACTGAATATCTTCATTCACAAATCTTGACCCTCATCACAGCTAGACTGGATTTCTAAAGTGAATTCAGTGTATTGAAGGATGTGAACTATTAGACATAAAGTATTGCCTTCTCTCTAAGGAATAATTGCCTTAAAATACTATCTGGAATTTTATATTGTTATTCAGTCTCCTCTTTCAGGGATCATTTTAAACTTGTGACTCCCCAAAAACTACTGCATATTTTAAAAGGTACTATGTTCTGACCCTCCCCACTTTTACATCCACTAACATGACATAACTTTGAAGGCAGAATAACTCCTCCTTATCCCTGAGATATTTAATGCCCATTTTCTAATCTCTGGAATCTATGATAATGTTGTGTTGCATGGCAAGGAGGAATTAATGTTATAGATAGAATAAAGGGTACTAATCAGCTGACTTTAAAATAAAGAGATTATCCTGGATAATTTAGGGGGCCTGATGTAATTACAAAGGTCCTTTAAATGCAGAAGAGAAAGGCAGAAGAGTTAGCATCAGAGTGATGTGATCTGAGAAAGACACAGATGGCCATTAATGACTTTGAAGATTGAGAGGAGCCAAGAGCCAAAGAATGCAGGCAGCCTCTAGGAGCTGGGAAAGGCAAGGAAAGAGATATTGGCTTAGTGTCTCTAAAAGGAACCAGTTCTGTTAACACCTTAATTTTTTTCTCACTGAATCCTAACTTCTAGAACTGTAAGATAAATTTGTGTTGTTTTAAGCCACCAAATTGGTGGTAATTTATTATATCAAACACAGGAAGCAATATAACACTCTTGAGCTTCCAAGGACCCAGCTCTGCCTAGCCTCACCTGTGCCCTCTTTATCTTGGAAAATATCACTTTCCCATTCCGGAAGCAGGTGTTAAGCCAGATTTCCATGCTACTGTACCTTCTGCTTATGGTTGTGCCCCTCATGACACAAAATTAAAAAAAAAAATACAGAGGAATAGAATTGTCAGTCTAAGTTCAAAACTCCAGTTTGGAATTTATATCCATTGATATCCAGCATATCAACTGATACTGACAAATATCAAACCTTGGCCACAGCCCTACTTGTTTGGCTCTTGTCCAGAGCTCTACCTCCTTTGATAGATGCTAATCACATATTCTCAAAAGACAAGAATAATCTATTAATACAGTTTCTTAACCTATTTCCAAAGCATGCTCTTTCTTCCTGACAGACTCCAAACTGAAAAATCCTTACACATTTTTAAATACTTACAGCAGCAGACTTGGGTATGGCAGATGACCTTAAACAAGGTGATTGCTTAGCCAATGTTTATTGCACCCTCTCTGTCAACAAATCCCAAAGAGGAGATCAGTCTCTGTGTGAGTCTCACTGGGAAACAGATTATTGTTTTATGGGACTCTTGTTGCAAATCGCTGTGAACTCCAACATCAGTCATGGGCTGCAGCTTCAGTGTAGGAATTTAATAAATGAACACAGTCCTTGCCTAAGAGCAATGCTTATGGGTCAGACGCTTAGTCAATGGTGCCAGTGTCAGATCCAGATTCAACTCATGTTTGATGAGTGCCCACAGTGTAACAGACACTGTGCCAGAAGTTTTCCAATTATGTCACTAATTCTCACTAAAGCCCTTATTTTGCGAAGAAGTAAACTGTGACTCATAAGGATTAAGCACCTTTCTCCAGCTCACACAAGCTGGTAAGTGACAGAGCCAGTATTTGAACCTCCAGTCTTTTGATATGGATTCAGTGCTCTTTCCACTCTACACAGTCCCTGCCTCACAGCATTTAGACTAGAAGTAGGGGAAGCACAGGCGTAAGCCAGCTCCCTGCTGCAGCCTCGCCTGATGGCCAGTCCTAGGCTTGTACAACCCCTCTCTTTCTGTTGACGTACCCTGCTCACAGGCTCCCATTGTGGCTAACACAGAGCAAGAGACTGTTGGTACAAGCCATGGGGAAGACAACACAGCTTTAGCAGCTAGGGACAGAAAGTGTGATGCCAAGGGAAGGAAGAACATATTTTGCAAAGGGAAAACTGATTATCCAAATGCAGCCCCATAGAGGGAATTATGCATTATTTAAATAAATGGGACTAGAATCATAACACTATGGCACTGGAGAGGACCATAGACATCATACAGGTCTTTTCCTCACTTCAAAGATGAGGAAACTAGGGGTAGGAAAAATTAAGTTTCAGGGCCAAAATTTTACATGATACAATCATGGAGGTTGCTTTAAAGCCTCACAATTTAGGACAATGGTTTTTGTTTATACATGATGTTTTCTCTCCTAAAGGACTACAATTTTAAATAATAATACTATATAATTCGGCTGTGTAATGTTCATGTGTTCTTATGAAAAAATGTCATTTCTTTATATAACAATGTCCTGTTAAAATGACTAAAAAATGCAATAGAGCTCTAGCAAATTTTGCAGCCATTTTTTGCAAGACCCCAGAGTAGAATTGTAACAAGCAAACAGACATGATTTATCTGCATGAGTGGAACCCTTTGACTGTGGCTTTTCTTCAAACAAAACAATTAAGGCAAAATAGTGATCATATACTTAAAGGCAGATATATCTTTCACAAAACTATAAACTACCACTGTTAATGATGATGAAATGGCAACTGAAGAAAGCATAAAGATTTTCTTTCTAAAGCAGCAAAATGGCCAATAACTTTATCCCCAATGCCTACATTTGCTATATGTAAGTGAACAATGAGAAGGATAAGCCAGAATAAAAGCAGAACAGGCAATCCTGGAACAGTTTCTAAAGTGACTCAATGCATCTGTACATCTTAAGTTGACTATGAAAATCCCCCACTATGGATTCCATCATTGATCCTGATTAAGAACTCTGATGGCTTTTGATTGGCGGTAGTAAAAATAAAAACTATGAAGAATGAAGAAAAGAACTTTGCGTGGTACTATATTCTATTAAAGTGAATTTGATGTAATTGGCTACTGAGTGTCCCTTTGATTTTGATTTATATGCACATTAGAAAACTTCACTTTTTAGGTGTACTCTATAGAGTTGGTAAAATAGAGTGTTCATGGTAATTTCCCTGAAGCTGGGAGGCAAAAATTTGTTCAGGAATATTAACTCTTATTATACCACTTTATTTTAATGAGAAAATAAATTTTCAACTCCATGTAATGCTGACGTATAGTACTTTATGCTAAATATATAACTTGCTTTAAGTTTGATGAACATTTGTACTAAAAGAGTACCAGGTTCCAGTTCATTATTAAGTAGTCTTGTTCAGAAAGTTTTGTCTTTGTCATTGCAGGAGCCTAAAGAAATTTTGTCCAGAGTTTGTTTTAATCTAGATAATTTTTAAAATCAGAAGTTCCCAGGATTGCAACATCTTTCACTTTTTATCTGCATGGATAACAGAATTTTCAGTTCCTATCCACTTGAATAATTGTCTGCAATTGGAGTGTACAAAGCCCATTCATTAAAAGATAGCATGCTGAATTCTTTGGTTTCTAAATAAACCACCCGATAACTTGATGCAGTGGAGAATTGTTCCCTTTTAGGTGGTCAGCCTAAAATCTATTTTCTTTTGTCTCAATCCACAGGGGACAACAGGCAGTTACTTTCCTCCCAAATCACTTTAATTCTCTCTAGATGAAATAGGCAACTGTATTTGCATTAATTTAATTAATACAGCTACTTACAGATTCTTATTGCCTAGTAGAAGTAGATCAGTCACAAGGAAAACTAATCCCATTCAAAGCCTAGTATATTTTTGTCCAGAACTCAATAGAATTTCCCCTTTTATTCTTAATGATTCAGTGGTACTCATAATTATATTGCTGACCACAGTGATTGCCGTAGTTGACAGAATGTACATGGATATGCATGTGTGCGTGCACTGGAATGAAGGTATATGTGTAACCGTACATGCTTGCATACCTGGAAAATGTTAATATAAATTGAAATCTGAACTAGAAGGCATGTTAGGTCTTTTCAAAATGAGTTTTGAGAATTTGGATCCTCAGTAACCTAACTCTTAGAATGGGCATCAGGAGTGATACTGAGAGTTCAAATTTGATTTCAGGTCATTTTGTGAGCTAGTAATTTGTTACTTGAAATTTTCCAAAACTTCATCACTTTTTTTTTTTTTTTCACAATTCCTTCAACATCCTGGCGAGGCTGCTGTTGTTTTCCATCTCATATAGGAAACAAACTAAATATGGAAAGCTGTAAGGATGGAATTATGTTTTTAAAAAAGGAGGGGGAGATGGGAAACGAAGACTCAAGATCTCATGCTGGCAAGTCTTGGCAGAGTCAGGCTGAGCTCTAATTCTGGGTGGAACGAGGACCTACTTGGCAAGGGCCTGTGTTCGTGGTGCCAGCGCAGGAAGGCAAAGTGTGGGAGGAGAGCGCGGACACACTTCTCTGGGGACTTCAGTTCACTTCTTTGATTCTTGCTTTTGGCTGGATCTCTTTGCTTGGCTCAAAAGTTTGTTTTTATTTTGGCACCAGTGACTTCTTAGGGATCTTCAGGAGATTATTCTAAATTTAAGAGTGTAGCTTAAGATGTTTCTACTAAGTTTAGTAGTGAGAAAACACTAAAAATGTCCACAAATAAAACATGGACAACAAGTGTTCTTCGGTCGTTGGAAAAAAGAAAACATATTGTGTTGATATATGTGCATTTATAGTCACTACAGACATTTCTTGCCACACTAACCTCAGGGTAATAGGTTACAAATGATACTCACCCAAAAGATTCTACATCTTTATGGGATAGTATTGAAGTAAGAAGATTGGAAAGGAAGTATCAGAAATCACTAATAAAAGTAGTCCAAGAAACTACATGATAATGAAAATAAATAAAATCACAGTATTCTGAATTTGCAACATGGTAGGCTAAATAATGGGAATACATTTCCACTAAAAACATCTAAAATAGCTAAGTTTAATATTGAAACACTAATAAAAATAGTTTAGGTAGTCATATTAATTTCAGACAAAATAGCCTACAATGAAAAATCATTAATAGAGATAAAGAGTGTCACTTTCTAATGATAAAAGGTTTAATTCACCAAGAATATATAACAATTTAAAATTTTTATGTACTTATTAATTCATTTTCATATTTTTAAATCCTAAAGTGCTAGAACTGCAAGAGAAATATACACGTCCACACTTTGAGGATGTTTTTAACATCCCTCACAGAAAGATCAAGCAGACAAAATAAATATGTAAAAATATAGAAAATTTTAACAGCATAACAAAGAAGCTTGAAGTAACAGACACATAAGAACATTTCCACTCAAATGGCAGAGACCTCACTATTTTCAAAAATAGGTGAAAATTGTAAAAATTGGCCACATACTGGGGTCTGTCACTTACTGTCTTTCTGCCCTTTGAGGTATTTTTTTAAACTCTGAGTCTCAATTTCCTCTACTTTAAAATGAAACTAATAGCAGTTACCAATTGTGAGGATTGTATTAAGCAATGGATGTCAAACACCTGGAATGTACAGGGCAGCTCGGGAAATGGTATCTATGCATTGTCCTGATATGTACCTCATCTGAGTGTCAAAGACGAGCATCCTTATAAAACTGTCCTAATGTTTTAAGGATTTGGAAAGTAAGCTTATATTCAATTTGTCCCTAATTTTTATGGTTTTATATCATTCCCATTTTTCTTGCATTTTCCCTATGCTTCATAGTCTAAATGTTCCAAATATTTAACACCAAAAGGTTCTCCTCCTGGTTTTTCAATCACTGTAGCTTACAACAGTTACATTTGAAACTTATTTTATAGGAAGTTTCTGTAATCTCTGTAGTTACATTCTACTTTGTGAACATAATAACACCAGTTGTTGCTGGATGGTGAGTGCACGGACATTTCTAGAATAGCTCCAGTGTTCTGAAGGAGCTATTTTATTCAGAGGTCACAAATTCTTCCCCATGTAGATTCTAATTCACTTTCAACAAATGACTACAGTAGCCAAATATATCCAGGTCGTTTGTTCATAGTATTCAGAGAGTTCTGATATTTGTTTGTTTGCAGAGTATATTATGTAACATAGCCAGAATACAAAACTCCTAGAAAGGTCCAAAGTTAATATTCATCTAGTATTCAACTAAAGCTCTTAGCAAGCATCAAATATAGTCAGTGCTCAATAAATACATGTTGATTGGTAAAGGATTAATCAGACACTGGATTAGATACAGGTTGAGGAAGAACCAGTAGGAAGAATCAGTAGGTAAGAGCTAGAAGGGAAAGGAGAGATGGAAACAAACTTCAAAGGGTGAACATTCTGGAAAACATTGCAAGTGAAAAAATAACTTAGGAAGTGCATGATTATGAGTAATTGTTCGCAGGTCATTGATGATGTAGAGAGAATGTATGTATGATATAAACCAGAGCTGCAAGCCAGCTGATTTAATTTTTTTTGTTAGCAGTGGCACAGACTATAAAATATTTATGTTCATACTCTAAATATGTATTCCTGGAGTAAATAAATAATTTACTGTTCAGGCTATAAATTATTTACTCAGTTATTCCAAATATATATACTATTTGCATTTTACTGAAAGTAAAACAAATAGACTGTTGGTCTTTTAGGGTTCTAAAATAAAAAATAAGGGGAAAAAATTAAGATGTAAGCTACAGTAGGAAGTTTTCTGTAACATAGGAAAAAATACCAGAGAACACCTCTAGATACATTGGAAAACCAAGAAAACTTAGCCTTCCTTGTAGAAAATATCAGCTTTACTTAATAAACCAAATGCCCAACCGTGAATTATCTGGATTTTCATTGAAATTTCTGAGCTTGGCTTCTGGAAAGAAAACTTGGTACAACAAGAACTTCTTTTTTTAATTCCTTTAATGCCTTAAGGCTTACTCTGACTTCAGAGCAGTAAACAAGATAATGTCCTGTTTGGGTTGTGTGTTCAGTAAAGTGTGGCTCTATGGTTGGTTCATTCTTTGGAATCCCTCTGCCGAAGATTTCAAATCTCCAGCAGTGACTCAGAAGAAAGCTTCTTCTTGAATAAACTTGCTTTTTTATTAAGCATATTATCTTTTGGTTGGCCAAACAATTCAGACTCATTCCCTTGGCAAACAGAATTCTGAATTAGAGTCATTTTTGGACACATCTGTTCCCAATATCAAGCATAGAATCATGCCTTCTTGTCTCCCACACATAGGCTGAATGTGTCATACTGTGGCTTGTGGGAGTTGAATATACAGTGACGGAGGATGTGGGTCTGCTGCCCAGAGGCAATAGATTCTACTGCACAGAATTCTTATCTTGATCCTTGAGACAAAACATGATGTTAATTTACAAATAAATGATTCTTCCTTATTAACAATTCCTCTGAGGAATATATTTCATACTGCATACTGACAAAGATAGCTTCTAGAGGTTTCCCTCTTTTATATAGGTGATGTTGGGCAAGTTCTGTGTATCTCAGTTTTCTCATCTTTAAAATGGTGATAATAATGTTATATGCCACGGGCTTGTTAAGAGGATTAAAAAAGTTAAAATACACAAAACACTTCAATAATACCTTGTACATAGTAAGTGTTCAATGGGTGTTAGATGTTGTTATTGTTGTTATGGGTTAATATTAGTTTTATTTATTATATTTTGAGGTTAACAAATGAATTTTCATTTTGTTTCCTTTGCCTCAGGAGACATGACCTAAAAAAAATGTTGCTATGGCCAATGTCAGAGACATTACTGCCTGTGCTCTCTTACAGGATTTTTATGGTTTTAAGTCTCAAAGTCTTTAACCCATTTTGAGTTTATTTCTGTGTATGGTGTAAGAAAGTGGTCTAGTTTCATTCTTTTATATGTAGCTGTCCAGTTTTTCCAACACCATTTGTTGAAGAAACTATCTTTTTCCCATTGCATATTCTTTCCTTCTTTGTCATAGATTCATTGACCTATAATTATGGAGTTATTTCTGGGCTCTCTAGTCTGTTCCATTGATTTGTATGTCTGTTTTTGTGCCAGTACCACACTGTTTTGATTACTACAAATTTGTAGTATATCTTGAAATCTGGGATTGTCAGACCTCCAGTTTTGTTCTTCTTTCTGAACATTGCTTTGGCTATTTAGGGTCACATGTGGTTCCATACAAATATTAGGATTGTTTGTTCTAGTTCTGTGAAGAATGCTGTTGGTATTTTGATAGACATTGCATTAAATCTGTAGATTGCTTTGGGTGGTATGGACATTTTAACTATATTTCTCCTCCCATTCCATGAGCATGGAGTATCTTCCCATTTGTTAGTGTCATCTTGAGTTTCCTTCATTGGTGTTTTATAGTTTTCAAAGGTCTTTTCCTTGGTTAAGTTAATTCCTAGGTATTTTGTTATTTTTGGTACAACTGTGAATGAGACTGTTTTCTTCTCTTTCTGCTGCTTTATTATTAGTGTATAGAAATACAACAGATTTATGTATATTGATTTTGTATCCTGTGATACTAGAACAAAATACATCATTTCTTGTACTTTTTTGGTGGAGTCTCTTTAGGGTTTTCTATGTAGAGTATCAAGTCATCTGCAAATAATGAAAGTTTTATTTCTTCCCTACCAAGTTTGATGCTTTTTTTTTCTTTTTCCTGTCTGATTGCTGTGGCTAGGACTTCTAGCACTATGTTGAGTGAAAATGATGGGAGTGGACATCCTTGTCTTGTCCCTAATCAAAATAAAACCCTTTTGAACAGCAAAGGAAACTATCAACAAAACTAAAAGCTTTATAACCTACTGAATGGGAGAAGACATTTGTAAATGACATATCTGATAAAGAGTTAATTTTCAGACAAGACCATATACAACTTAGCACCAGAAAAACCAATAATTCAATTAAAAATGGGCAGAAGACATGAACAGACATTTCTCCAAACGGTATATACAGATGGCCAACAGACACATGAAAAGATGTGCAACATTACTCATCATCAGGGAAATGCAAATCAAAACCATAATGAAATATCACCTAACACCTGTCAGGATGGTGAAAATCAAGAACACAAGAAACAAGTAAGTGTTGACAAGAATGTGAAGAAAAAGGAACCCTACTGCATTGTTGGTATGAGTGCAACTGGTACAGCCACTGTAGAAAATAGTATGGAATTTCTCCAAAGATTTAAAAATTAGAACTATCATATGGGGGTGCCTGGGTGGCTCAGTCGGTTAAGCACCTGACTTCGGCTCAGGTCATGACCTCACTGTTCATGAGTTTGAGCCCCGCATTGGGATCTGTGCTGACAGCTCAGAGTCTGGAGCCTGCTTTCGATTCTGTGTCTCCCTCTTTCTCTGCCCCTCCCCCACTCACACTCCGGCTCTCTCTCTCTCTCTCTCAAAAATAAATAAACAATAAAGAAACTTAAAAAAAAAAAAGAAAGAAAGAGTTACCATATGGTCCTGTAATTCTTTTACTGGATATTTATCTAAAGAATATGAAAACACTAATTTGAAAGGATATATGCACCCCTATGTTTATTGCAGCATTATATACAATAAATAAAGCTGGAAGCAGCCCAAGTGTACATCCATAGGTGAATGAACAAAGAGGATGTGATATAGATATTCAATGGAATATTAATCAGCCATAAAAAAAGAATGAAATGTTGTCATCTGCAACAATGTGGATGTATTTAGAGGGTATAAGCTAAGTGAAATAAGTCAGTGAAAGACAAATACCATATGATTTCACTCATACGTGGAATTTAAGAAACAAAACAAAGAAAAAGACAAATAAAAGACTCTTTTTAAAATTTTTTTAATGTTTTTATTTATTTTTGAGACAGAGAGAGACAGAGCATGAGCAGGGGAGGGCAGAGAAAGAGGGAGGCACAGAATCCAAAGCAGGCTCCAGGCTCTGAGCTGTCAGCACAGAGCCTGACACTGGGCTCGAACTCACAGAGTGTGAGATCATGACCTGAGCTGAAGTCAGTCGCTTTACTGACTGAGCCACCCAGGCACCCCAACAGACTCTTAAGTATAAATAACAAACTGGAGGCACCTGGGTGGCTCAGTCAGTTAAGCATCTGACTTCGGCTCAGGTCATGATCTCGCCGTTTGTGAGTTTGAGCCCTGCATCAGGCTCTGTGCTGACAGCTCAGAGTCTGGACCCTGCTTTGGATTCTGTGTCTCCCCCTATCTCTGCCCCTCCCCTGCTCATGCTCTTTCTCTCTCTGTCTCTCAATAATAAATAAACGTTAAAAAAAATTTTAAGAGCAAACTGGTAGTTGCCAGAGGGGAAGTGGGTGGGAGGATGGGTGAAATAGGTAAAGGAGATTAAGAGTATACTTATTGTGACATGCACTAAATAATGTATAGAATTAGTGAATTACTATATTGTACACCTGAAACTAATGTAACACTATGTTAATTATAGTGTAATTAAAAAATAAATTGTAGAGGCGCCTGGGTAGCTCAGTTGGTTAAGCATCCGACTTCAGCTCAGGTCATGATCTCACAGTCCGTGAGTTCAAGTGCCGCGACGGGCTCTGTGCTGACAGCTCAGAGCCTGAAGCCTGCTTTGGATTCTGTGTCTCCCTTTCTCTCTGCCCCTCCCCTGCTCATGCTCTCTCTCTCTCTGTCTCAAAAATAAATAAAAACACAAAAAAATTTTTAAATAAATTTTATATTGTAATATAGCTTAAAGTCTGGAACTGTGATGCCTCCAGTTTTGCCTTTCTTTTTCAACATTACTTTGGCTATTTGGGGTCTTTTCTGTTTCCATACAAATTTTAGGATTTTTTGTTCCAGCTCTGTGAAGAATGGTGGTGTTATTTTAATAGGGATTGCATTGAATGTGTAGATTGCTTTGGGTAGTATTGATTTTTTTTTAACAATGTTTGTTCTTCCAATCCATGAGCATGGAATGTTTTTCCATTTCTTTGTGTCTTCTTAAATTTCTTTCATAAACTTTCTGTAGTTTTCAGAGTACAGATCTTTTACCTCTTTGATTAGGTTTATTCCTAGGTATCTTATGGTTTTTGGTGCAGTTGTAAATAGGATCAATTCCTTGATTTCTCTTTCTGCTGCTTTGTTATTGGTGTATAGAAATGCAACCAATTTCTGTATGTTGATTTTATATCCAAAGATGCTCCACATCACTCATTATCAGTGAAATACAAATCAAAACCACAATGAGACACCACCTCACCCCTATGAGAATGTCTAAAAAGAACAGCTCAGGAAACAACAAATGCTGGCAAGGATGCGGAGAAAGGGAAATCCTTTTGCACTCTTGGTGGAAATTCAAATTGGTGCAGCCCCTCTGGAAAACGATACAGAGTTTCCTCAAAAAATTAAAAATAGAACTACCGTACAACCTAGCAACTGTACTACTAGCTATTTATCCAAAGGATACAAAAGTGCTGATTTGAAGGGGCACATGCACCCCCATGTTTATAGCAGCACTATCAGCAATAGCCAAATTATGGAAAGAGCCCAAATGTCCACTGACTGATGAATGGATAAAGAAGACATGGCATGCATATGTATATGTATATATGCATACATATACACACATATATATGTATATACACACATCAATATGTATATATGTATATAATGGAACACTACTCAGTGATCAAAAAGAATGAAATCTTGCCATTTGCAACAACATGGATGGAACTAGAATGTATTATGCTAAGCGAAATAAGTCAGGCAGAGGACAAATAACATGATTTCACTCATATGTGGAATTTAAGAAATGAGCTAAACCATAAGAGACTTAAAAACTGAGAACAATCTGAGGGTTGGTGGGGGATGGGAGGGAGGACAGGGTGGGTGATGGGTATTGAGGAGGGCACCTGTTGGGATGAGCACTGGGTGTTGTATGGAAACCAATTTGACAATAAATTTCATATTAAAAAAAAAAAGAAATGTAACAGATGAACATAGGGGAAGGGAAAGAAAAATAAATAAAAACAGAGAGGGAAGCAAACCATAACAGACTCTTAAATACAGAGGGGAGGTGGGTAGGGGGATGGGCTAAATGGGTGATAAGCATTAAGGAGGGCACTTATTGGGATGAGCACTGGGTATTATATGTAAGTGATGAATCACTGGGTTCTACTCCTGAAACCAGTACTACACTATATGTTAACCTGAATTTAGATACATAAATTTAAAATTAATTTATTAATTTTAGGGGTGCCTGGGTCTCTCAGTCAGTTGAGTGTCAGCTTGGTTGATTTCAGCTGAGGTCAAGATCTCACAGTGTGGGGTTTGAGCCCCATGTTAGGCTCTGTGCTGACAGCACGGAACCTGCTTGGAATTTTCTCTCTCTGTCTCTCTCTGCCCCTCCCTTGCTTATGCTCTCTCTAAATAAATAACAAACAAACAAATAAATAAATAAATCATCTTTTAAAACTAAAGGAATCTTCCTTATAAATTTTGGTAATTAGGGTAGTATGAGCCATGTTATATGATCAGTAAATACATTTTGAATAAATTAATAGGTGGTTATGTATGAATAAATGGATTCATTAACAAATTAACAGATGGAGTTAGATGCATACATCAGCACAGTGAGCTATTAAATTCTTGAGAAATCAGGGTAACTGACTTTCAGCATGTACGCACATGTATAACTATACAATATAATTGTTATATAATTAATAACTTATAACAATGTATGTATCATTTAACCAGAGATCCCTTTGTCAATCCTGAATAGATAAAATTTACCCCCACTTTGACAAAGGATTGAAAAAATGTTGGTCTGATTTTACTATGTGATAGGCTGATGTATTTACCTAGAAATTTGTAAAAATGGTGCTCTCAGAAAGGATAATTTAACATCTTGGTAGCCTTTTGATGTTACATTGTTGGGTTTCCCTTACAAGCTTCCTACCAGTGAACTTATATTACAAAAATAATCTTTGGGTGATGGAATAACGACAACAGGTCTCTGTCCTAGGAACAACCATACTTACCTTTCTGTGGAAATTCTAGTGTCACTGTGTCTTCCTACTCCTTCATTGATAATACTGCTACCAGGAAATCTGAGAACATGCAGTGTGATAGAAGTTTATCTGGTTAGAACTTGTGGCAGCCAAAGGGGGAAAGCAATGGCAATATTTCTCTGAGTTTCCCATGAGCAATCCAGGGCCCAGATCTGGGCTAGGCTTGACTCAGTTGCCAGCCTATTATAATGGGTAGGGTGAGGAGTTACCTGGATCACAGCTAGGTTAAAAAAAAAAAAAAAGTCAGTGTTGTCAGATGAGAACCATTGGTGGCAAGAGAAAGAAGTAGCCTATCTTATCAACAGGCTATCACAACCTCAGCTTGAGTGTAAGAGGGGAGGGTGGAAGCCAACAGCAAAGAATCTGTCCTATGAAGACTCAAAAAGGGAACTTTCCTTGCTCTGCTTATTTCTATATGTACAAGGATTGGGGGTGAGTGCAGAGAAGAATATTCATATAACCTTGATCTGGCCTAAAACTCTTTCTTGGTCCTCACTTCTTCCTTGATATTCACTCTGTCCCTGAGCCTTATCAAGTCAGTGTTATTAACTATAACTAATGGGCTATCCCAAAGGGAAAGAATAAATATTCTTTATTTATTTAATTGGTGGAATAAAGGAAAGAGTGAGACACAGGGATGGGATGTGGTAGGGACCTCCCTTGTGTGTAACACTTTTTCATAAAGCTATGTCAACATTTTGATTTGAACGTCATATCAAAATACTTTCACCTCAATTATTTTTACTTTTAGCAACTTTCCAATGAGAATTGATATGTTTCCGTACATATTCATTAACAGAGATAATGCTTTATGTCACTAAATTTTTTTCCATATAATTTAGAGTTCAAAGTTCCATAAGTGTCTGCCTCCTCTTCTGTTTTTCTTTTAAAAAATTCTTTGATCTGTAGGAGTTAAAATATTAATACTGCTTTTCCTTAAGATAGTGAGTGATTTTTATTTTCTTTTGTGTGCTTTTGTGTACTTTCGAAATATTATACAAAGGACCTCCATCACAGTAGTAATCAGAAAAAAACTATTAAAGTCATAATGGAATTGCAAAAGAAAAGCACACAATACTTCCCATGAGGCCCACCTCTGGCTTTCTTCCATGAAAACATTTTCTCTCTGCATGTGAGTTACAAGAAATTGCTCAATGCTTTGTTATTCTCATTTCCATTAAATCTCTCTTTTACATGACACCCCCCCCCCTCATTTCATCACCTCTGCTTCTATTCTTATAATAAGATAGTTCATGGAGGGAAAAATAAAGATGCTGTTTGTCATTGGTGCTATTAGACACTTCCTCCAACTTTATGGTATTGATTGCTACTCTATACACTCAACTGCACCTCCTTACTCTCTTACTCTCCCCCCATCTGATCACTTCACATTTTGTAGCTGGGCATGAACATAAAAGGAGAAAGCCAGACACCTCCTTCCATCTCCTCCACCTCTGGAGCCACCTCCAGTTTGGCACAGGATCAATGAGAGTGATGCTTAAGTCATGCTCAGTTTCTTCCTCTCCTCAGCATGATACATGGAAAACACTTCGCTTTCTTGGTTTCCATTCATGCCTAGCCATTAGCTCTTGGAAACTGATTTTTGGTCTTTTACCCTTGTTTATTTCTTAACAATTCAAAAGAGAGCAAAGATGCCTTTTCTATACTCCTTACACTTTCTATTTTCACTGCTAAGTCATTGTCTGGGCTGAGTTGCTTAGAGAATGTTGCTGCCTTGGTAGTCTACTTCTGTTTTTCCTACCCTTAAGTCTTTCTTTCAGGAATGGTGTTTAGCTTCACTGGGCCAGGTACCTTACTCCGTGGAGTGTCTGGGTGTGGCTGACAATTGCTGGATCTCAGTTTCTTCCCTATCTCCCATCCTTTGTTCCTCTTTATTAAGCATTTCCAGGTCCTTTCTTATTAAGAGTATTCAGAGTGAGACTGATAGAAAGAAATTTCACAGTCATATCATAGGAAAGAAAGAAAGAGCCACCTTTGGGAAGAGGAAAGCTACACATATTGGAGACCTAAACAATCCATACTGTGATTCCTGGAAAACATTCTGAGGAAATGTCCTGACTCTAAACACTTTCTCCCAACAGGGCGCCTGGGTGGCTCAGTCAATTGAGCATCTGACTTCGGCTCAGGTCATGATCTCATGGTTCGTGGGTTCAAGCCCTGTGCTGGGCTTGCTGCTGTCAGTACAGAGCCCACTTTAAATACACTGTCCCGCTCTCTCTCCGCCCCTCCCCTACGCATTCTCTCTCTCCCTCTCCCTCTCCCTCTCTCTCTCTCTCTCTCTCTCTCTCTCTCTCTCTCTCTCTCTTAAAAATAAACATTAAAAAAAAAAAACTTTCTCCCATCAGGCGTGGAGTGATTAATGAAGAGTCATCTACTGTTCTGTCTGTTGGAACACCTTCCCCTTACACACCTGCCTGACCAATTTCTACTCATCTTTCAAGGTTCAGCTCAAACAACTGTAATCCTTGGAATTAGTTATTTCTTCCCCCCCCTGAACTCCAATAAATACCTTCACCTATAGCCCACTCCTGTTTAGCTAGGTGAACTATCCTTAAACTCAGTTTACCATAGTCTTTATCATCTTACACTGAAATTATTTATTTTTCCACTAGACTGTGAGAACATTCAAGGGAGGTTTCCTTTCCTTTTTATCCTTGATACCCAGCATTGGCTTGGAGCACAGTAGCATTTCCATATGTGTGGAATGGATAGAAGTTTGTGGGTCTGGTTCTTCTGTTGCAGGTTCACGGATGTAGAACCCATGGCAGAGGACAAAGGCCATACTATGTTACAGAAGTTCCTCCGTGTTGATTCAAGTGGCTAGTGACATCTTTTGCTTGTTTGGAAATGTGAGTTGCAGATAGGGTCAGGTTTTCCTGAAGATAAGCCTCCATTTAGCCTCTGGGGCTCCATTGCAAGGTTCTCTTCATGGAAGAGACTGAACTGTACCACTGTGCTCCTCTTTTCCAACTGTCGGCTTTGGCAATCTTATGCAACTTTCATTTTTTAAAATGTTTATTTATTTTTGAGAGAGAGAGAGAGAGAGCGCGTGCGTGTGTGTGTGTGTGTGTGTGTGTGTGCGTGCGCAAGTCAGGGAGAGGCAGAGAGAGATGTAGACACAGAATCTGAAGCAGGCTCCAGGCTCTGAGTTGTCATCACAGAGCCCAGTGAGCCTGATGCAGGGTTCAGACTCACAAACCATGAGATCATGACCTGAGCTGAAGTCGGGTACTTAACCGACTGAGCCACCCAGGTGCCCTGCAACTTTCATTTTGATCTATGTGATTCTTCATCTTCAGTGCTGGCAAGAGAAGGATGAGTAAGAAAAATGTCTCTAATGCTTCACAACAGCTTGGCAGTCCCATGCAGCTTTGGAAATCCAGAGACAATCCCAACATTGGCTGTGCAGTGACATAACTCCAAGTGTTTTAGCTCTGAAAAATGAGTTCAGTTTCTGTCTGTGAGTTAACACTTTGCACACACTCTGTTGTTACTATGTGGAGACAGTGTCACAGGATAAAAATGCCAGAACTGAACAGGATTCTTGACATCATAATCTTATTTTTCAAGAGAGGACTGGTAACCTTTCTTGAGGTAACCAGAGAAGTGAAGTTATTTGCGCAAGCTCACACAGCATTTGGTAATAAAGATTGAAATAAAATTGGAAGGCAGGTTTATTGTGCCCATTCTAGTGTTTATTCTAAACACAGTTGACTGACTGAACACTTTAGCCTGGAGGGGAGGGCTCATAGCTTAGAATGGAGTGGGGAAAAGAGTGACTGCTGGTGGTAGTGGTGGTGGTGAACTGTGCAAAGAATGGTATGTAACCTTAGGCAGCTATGGAACCTCTCTGGGCCTTAGTTTCCTTGTCGTTAAAGTGTGAATGATAATACCTACCCTACCAGCTGTTTTGAAGATTAGATGACATCATGTCAGTACACTGCCTGGCATAAAGCTTGGCCTTAGGGGACACTCACTGAGCAGGGGCCCTTATTATCAAGCAGCATTTGTTCCTCTTTGCCCCATTCCAGCTCCAGACAGCTTCCCAGGGGACAGTCAGTGCAGCAACCCACTGGCTACAAAGCTTTCGTGCAGGACAGATCTGTGAAAGGGTTGAGAGCAAATCCAGTGTGTAAGAAAACAACCAAACTCCCATAAAGCCTGATTATTTACACTGTTTATTAATAGCCCTGCTCCTCCTTCTCTCCCCCAGCAACAAATTAGGATCTGACTTGAGGTATCGCACTGGGAAGGCAGGGCCTCGTGTGCATTTCTGCAGGGGGTATCTCCTGCATAATGCATCCTGGCATCTAAAGGGGGCCTGGATGTCTGCCCGCTCTCAGCTTCCTTTTGTATCTCCCATCATTACCCATAAAAGCCTTCATTATGATTCGGGTCCCCTTTATTGCACATATAAATAAAATCTGACAAAATTGTAAGTAAATCCTTTAGTGGTAAAAGCTGATAGAAGAGGGCAAAAATTAATTTTATGCATGAAGAATCTCATTAAGTAGTTTCATGGAAGTAAAAAGAACTGGCATCAGAGACTGGTGGGGTGCAGGCTTCTAGGGTCTGCAGGTTCTGCAGCCTTGCCAGGGAGGAGGCAGTGCGCCCTGGCTGCTCTTCTTGGTGGCCTCCAGGATGCATGTGGCATCAGAGCCAAACCTTGTGGAAAAGGCTTTGATTCCAAGGCAGGCAAAGGACCCAAGGCCCTTCCACTCAGGCTCTGGAGAAGCCCCACGGATGTGAGTGGGAAGAGATCATTGAGGGAGAGCCCTCAGAAACCCTGTGCCAGGCAGAGCAAGGCCAAGGCATACTCCTAAGAAAATAGCATTTGAGATGCCTACAGCTAGCTCTGACTCCTCCTCTGTAGGACCCTCCAGTGCTAATTTTACCACCACCTCCCTCTCTACCTAGGGGCTACTCTCAGGGGAGGATGAAGGGTAGGGTGGAGGCCAGCAAGGGGAGGGGAGAAGGGAAATGAGGTGCAGTGGAGGTGGGTGGTCCAGAAAAGCAGGATTCATCTGCTGGGGGCAGGAAACGTATATACAGTAGGCTCATATGCTCTGATAGTGAGGCCCAAGCTTCAGTGACTGATTCCATACTCTTTTTTTTTTAATGTTTATTAATTTTGAGAGAGAGAGCACAATTGGGGGAGGGGCAGATGGAGAGGGAGAAAGAGAATTCCAAGAAGGCTCTGTGCTGTCAGTGCAGATCCCCATGCAGGGCTCTATCTCATGAACTGTGAGATCATGACCTGAATCAAAATCAAGAGTTAGATGCTTAACCACCTCAGTCACCAAGGCACCCCTAGTTCTTAATTGATTGATACTTTGCATTTTTTTTCCCCGGTTTTCATTCATATCATGTGAGGGCAATGATGTGATCAATGTGTTTTGTTTACTTCCACCCTGGAAAAGAAATCATTGACATAAAAACAAAAGTAATCTGTTCAGTCCATCACCTTTCATTAGCTTTCTGCTTCCAGCCACCGTATGTTCCAGCCTGGGCCATTCAGCAATACATGATGAGTTTGCCCTAGATGTAAAATAACTCATTATCAGCTCTTTGTGGTTTCAGTGTACAAAGACCATTTCATACATAAGTAGCTTATTGCAGATAGTTTTAATTGGTTGACTGTGTGTGTAAGTATAGTAGGTTTTAATACTGAAAGTCTGTGGACAAGATAGGTTTTAAGAAAGGATTATGTTCTTGGCTTATTTTCCACCATGACTGCATGTCTCATAAGGAATAGACAATGAGATAACACAGGAGCTGTATTGGATATTAGAAAAAAATAAGCAATAAGAAGAGTAATAAAAACAGGAGGGAAAGAGCAATCCTTCAATAACAATTCCTTATTGGTGTTTAACTGTTCCAGGGAAGTTGCATCTGTAAATCCCTGAAACATGCTGAAAAGACAACACACTAATGTTTGTCTGTGTGCTTGGGTTTTGACAGGGCAGAAATAGTATTAGAATAATGGTCAGAAGGGAATTGAATTCGGAAGCAGCAGGAAGTTTGAACTGAGTTCGAATCTCAGCTCTGTCTCTTAGTATGTTCAAGACCTTGCGTAAAATAGTTAATCTTTCTGGGCATCAGTCTGCTTAGAGTTCTTTTGAGGATTGTGGAAAGCTACACAGAGCCTGTTCTACCACAGGCTCTCCATAAATGACAGCTCTTAGGCGTCTTTAGGGAGCTGAGATTGGATGTGTAAGGTGAGCCAGATTGTAATCTCTGGGCCTTTTCCAACCATTTGCATCTGACTACTCCTTCATCTCACTGCATATCTTCTGTTCCATATGTCATGTCTTCGCTTTGATGAAAGTACCAAAGTGATTAGAATAAAGAGCAAATACATTTTTGAAATGTCAGCCCCAGAGCATTGTTTGGATATGGTTTCCAAGTTCCTTTCCAAATTGTTTTCAAAGAATTCAATTTTCTTTCTTAACTGTGCTTGCTGATCAAGGCACCTGCTTCATTGGTTGGGCTTGCCGTTGGCTTTATAAAACTCTGTCTTCATTATAAGCTGCAGCACAATTGCCTTGTTCTCAGTTGCTGGCTTTGCCTTTTGTTTTGGCCATGACCAAAAACATAATATTTTACCTATTAACACCTCATTTAAAATGAAAAAAATAGCTAAGTATCATGCATGCAATTTATTAGGGAATTTGTAATTAAGGGAAGATAGTTTTCTTTGGTAGTAAGATCATCAAATCTATCTAAGTTATTTGTTGCTCTTTTAGAAAACTGTGCTTTAAGGCAGGCTTAACGCTTTGCAAAATGCGAATTGAGCTATTTTTAACTAGGTTCTTCTTCATGCTCATTAACCTCATTGAACCATTGTTTGACAAAGGTGGAACATGAGGTGAAAGAAATATGGTATTCCAAACATCCCACCTTTTGTGGGGTTTAAAATATATAGGATGTTGGAACTCACTCCCACATATCCAGGTGTATAGCTGGTAAGTTCTCTTGAATGACCCATGTATGGATGGCTTCCTTGTATCTGGGGAACATTACCCTAGTCCAAAACCCACATTTCACAATTGAGGCTATTAAGAGAAAAGAAGAATCAAAGCAACTATCAAGCTCACAGAGATAGATAATAGCAAACAGGTTTCTGCCTCCTGGGGCCATTCTGAATCCACTACTTTCATACTGCTCCTTGAAACATTCGTTGATGTTATTATCTGTATGGAGTTTTAAAAATGATTTCTTTAACATATAACTAAAAATGTAACTTATCCTGAATCATAGAAAATAATATTACAATGTCAAAATGGCAGAGCACTATGGTTACAGTCGAAGATGCCTCCCAGGGAATCCAAGTTTGGAGAGAGAATGGACAAGATGTAGGAAATCTCAGTTTTGCTTTCTCAGAAGTTTCTTGAATGCACCTCCCCTTTATCTAACATATTAGATCTCGAGATGGCCAACCAAGGGCATCTTTGCTTATTTAGCAACCACATCCCACTCCTACATTGATGAACCAACTGGTGGTATAATTGGCCAACCTATGACACTGACTGGTTTAGATGAGAGGAAGAGCCAGGCATGCAATCTCACAGCTTTGAGGAATCAGATCATCCCAGGTGATAGAATCTGTCTACCCTTTACACCTCTTTTTTCCATTTCTGCCTGTCTTCTCTTCAGACTGTTTCTGGGAGTAGCAGTTGGGATACATGTAATAAGTTTGTCCGATAACTGCAGACTGGCTGGAGTTAGGACTGATGGTAATCCCTGACCCTTCCTCAGATTCTTTTTATGCTCCCTGGGTCAGCAGCAGTAAACTCCTGTAGTACTTTGTTCCTCTCCTCTTTGTCTCAGGTCTCCTTTTTCGTGATGATGGCAGAAATGAATTCCTTTTGCAAGTTTTAAGTGTTTGAGTTCTTCTGAAGAACCTCATTTTAAAGGCATTTTCTATGTTAAGGACATATTAAATTCTGAGCCTCAATTTCCTCATTGGAAAAATGTAAGAGTTTAGCTGTTAACATAGTGTTTGATCATCAATACAAGTCAATAATAATAAAATAATAACTACCAGTGTCCTTATTACTATTAATTGTATTAAGAATTTTGATACAGAAATGTCTTTCTTGTGAAAGATTCCAAAATCTTTCTACCACATACAAAAGTAAATATGCTCAGCCTGCAGAATTAGCAGCTTTTTAGTCTACATTCCCCAAAACATCTTATATTAGCAGAACCTATTTCTTCAATGCATTTATCCCAATGTATTGTATTGTAAGTACTTGTTTTTAGGTCCTGCTCTTTTATTGGATTTTGAGTTCTTCAAGGACAAATGCCATGACTTAATTCACTTCTGTATCCTCAGGTGCCCAGTGCAGTGCCTGGTACTCAGTAGGTGTTCAGAAAATGCTTGTTGAATGAGAAGTTCTCAGGCTTAAGAAGATAGTGGGTAGTCATGGCACCTAACACAAGTGTCTCCTGTTTAAGAACCACAGACAGTGTGGACTTTGAGTTTGGGTTTTCCTCATTACCAAGGAATGATAATCAGCTTTGTCCTCCTCCTCCTCCTCCCTGCCTTATAACTCATGCTGCTATGGGTTAGAGTCCCTGGCAGGGATAAGGCAAAAAGCTACTCAGGCAAACTTGGCAAAGTGCTATAAATTTGGATAACAGGCCTATTCAGGTTTGGTGTTTGTTTTTGTTTCTTTGTTTAATGAGTCCATCTGGCATTTTTCTTCTCTTTATTGGAGTCCGATAGTTGCATAACTTTCTTTTTTTCTGGTTTCATTTTACTCTCTTCTGTTATAAACACATAGAGAGATCAACTTAGTTGGGAACTTATATTAATTTGGTATTCTACAGCTATGTGGCCATTTGCTACGGAGGGAATTGTTTGCACGAGTTATTTTTAGTATTCAGAGGTTTCTGCATAGATACCAGACACTGGCCTTTTGGTTTAATAGTGATTTTTAAGAAGGCCCAACTGACCTATGCATTCATCCAATAAATATTTGTTATGGTTCCAGTAAATTAGGCCAAGATTTTCCTCTACAGTTACTTTTGAAGATAAAGCACCAGGTAAGCAGAAAAGCTTCCTGGTCTCTAGAGCTTTAGCAGATATTTAATTCTCTTTTGCAGAATGGAATCAGCCAATGTTACAAATCAGACTCCCAGAATCCATCAGTGGTTACAACCTAGGGCCTTGGCAGGTAGGAGTGGGTTACACTGGATGATGTGAGGAGAAAAAAAGCAATTGTTGCCCTCTGTACCATACACACTCTACCCCAAATGCATTTATGCTCATCTTGCTGATTTGGTAGCTGGACTCAAACAGAGCCTGCCCACTTTGATTTGCTCCTTTCTCTTAATGATTTCCAAAGGTAACAGGAGAATTGCAAATGAAGGAACAAATGAGGAAAAGAATATACACCCTAAGTAGTTTTTAAACAATTCATCTGGAAAGCTTATGCACAGCTGCCTACGCTTCTGAAGGCCATTACCAGTTCCTGGAAGGATAATATCCCCACTTCCTGTTCACTGCATTTATCTTCTCTGCTTGGCAGGAGAAAACCATTCTGCTTTGCCTTGCAGGAGATCAGGGACCAATTTTCATCTCACCTGCTTTCATCTGAGCTCATACCACCACCTAGTAGGGCGCTGGGCATGTAGTGTTCAGTAAATATTTGTATGCTTTACTCAGTGGTGCTATTTTCCTCTGTACTAATCAAAACAAGACAAAGTCATTTGAGTCTGAGATATCTGGTCTATTTAGAAACAGTGGCTGGGAGGATTCCAGGCACCTTTAGTAGAACAGCACACTCTACCAGGTCACAGCCATTTTTTCATATTAGGTGTGACTCTAGCCCCCCAAATCAATACACGTGCTCTGATGTTTACCATTCCCTAATGACTACTGGAAGTACTTTGTAAAGAGTAGAGTGACTCATTAGGTTCCAGTCCTGACTCTGTGTGACCTCAGAAAAATTACTCAACTTTGTTGGACATTTATTCTTTATCTGTACAACAAGGAGGTTGTGATAGATCGTTTCTAAGATTAGAATGGCTGAGATTTTCTCTGGGTACCAATACCACTCTTCTGGAATGCCCTGCCTGGAGCACTGCCACATTATGGATCAAAAAAAAAAAAAGGAATATGTGGGTTGAATATGATTTCTGCTGTCCAGGTGGAATGGTGACTTTGTAGATTGAGTGTTACACATATACTAGCTGTGTTCTGACTCTTATTGGCTGTGTGGCCAAGGACAAGTTGCTAAATTGGTTTTCTCATCTCTAAAGGAGCATAACATTAGTACCTAAATTGTGGAGTTGTGATGAGATTTAGATATGGTGAAACATACAAAGCACTTGGAATAGTGACTGAGACATGGTATACACTCAGTAAATGTTGGCTATTATTATTGCTGTTGTTAATGTTACATTTCACTTATATACTTAAGATCTTTTTTAGCTCAGATATTTAATTATAAGCCAGTACTTGCACTTGATGAAAAATACTGGACCAGCCTTAAGGTATGCATTAGAAGATGTGATTTTTGGATAATCTGTTACATGTATTAGTGATTTACCACTAGGGGTCAGGAGCAATCAATCTTCATAGGAGGTTGCATCTAGGTTAATCCTAATCCTACATCCAGTGGACTGTGAGTGATGATACATCCAACTGGGACTTGTTCTTATTTTTGCTTTTCATTTATTTACCAATTCATAAAATATACAATTAGTGAATATCTACTATGTGCCAAACACTGTTGTAGATACTGGAGATAGAGTGATAATTAAAACAGACAGGAATTAAAGTCTTCAAGAACAGGAGTCTTGAAGACCTTAATTCTAGTGGGGCAACAGACAGTACATAAGTAAACAAAGAAAAAGGTCAGTCTCAGATAGTGATAGGTGCTATGATGCAGTAAAACCATCATATGGTAGGGAATACTTTACATTGGATGGTCAGGAAAAGCTACCATGGGAACAAATATTTGAGCTGAGTTCTCATTCATTAGTAGGAATCCGCTACCTGAGGGCACGAGGAAGATTATTCAGTGGGAACAGCATGTGTGAAGGCCCTCTTGCAGGAGCTCTGTGTAATCAAGGAACATAAAGAAACCCAGTGTGGTTGGAATAGAGTTAGTACAGAGATGAAGGGTAAGGGCTGAGTTGGGGAGTTAAATACAGACCAGATGGTTTGGGGCATTAAAGGTCCTGGTTAGAAATTTAGATTTTGTTCCAAATGTATTGAGAAGCCATCTGAATGTTATAAACAGGGAAGCAAGACAATCTGATACACATTTTTAAAACATCATTCTGGTTTCTCTGTGACAAATGGATTTTTGCAGATGAAACTGAAATTGGGTTAACCAGTTGCCACTAATCCAGGTAAAAGCAGAAAGGGCTTGGAAGGTGAAGAGAATAGACAGATTTGGGATATGTTTCAGAGGTGGAGGTCGAAAGATTTGCTTCCAAAGTGTTTTAATATCTTAGGTGACATTTTTCTCACATCTGAAAACTTCTTAAAAATCTGCATGCCCACCATTTCCTTAGGTATCTTCATTAGTCTGTAAGAATTCTACTTGGTGTTCTCAAAGCCTGAATGCATTTATGCCACTTTTCTGAGTATTCATCTTGAGAAAAAAAAATTGTTGCTCCCATGCAACTCACACACTCACAAACTGAATCAATAGGCCCTGTCAAAATAAATGTCATGGCTTGGGCTCTTAGAGATGTCTCTATGGCATTTATTTATTTATTTATCATGAAATAAATTACTGGAAGTTCACAGCAAGTGATTAAATGCCCATTAAACCCTCACTTGTTAGAGAGGGAATATGAATGAACCTGAATTCTTAAGCCAAAGAAATCTTAAAGCGTGCAGCATTGCACCTCTTTGGGTGGCTATGTGTGTGGGGCCTCCTTGCTTCCTGTCTTCCTTTAGAGTACAGGAGATTGAACTAGTCAATTTACAATGACTAACTTCTCCCACAGAGACTTTAATCCTAGTATCCCCCTTGCTGTGCCTGTGTCCCTGCTGCATTTTTGTCTATTAAGTTTTTAATTTTAATTCCAGAATAGTTAACATACAGTGTTATGTTAGTTTCAGGTGTACCTTATTTTCAAGACAGGTTATCTTCGATTCCTCCCATCCCGGAGGACGGACTGGGAGCTCATCAAATGCCTTTGCTTCCATTCAAATGAGTGATGCAAGTCTGTTTTTATTGACCTTTCTTATCTGGTCACTTTCACATTTATGTGCAGACATGTTTTCCAGCAGAGTTTGACTTTCACCGTGGGTAAAAGTTTGGCTGTTCATCAATGAAGTGTAGAATGTAAAATATAATTGATCAGCTAGTCAGTATGTGGATCACTTGGATCTTTACATTTATTTTTAAAATTCCTAACCTTTCTTCTCTATTGAAAGCAGAAAGGACATTTATTGGAAACATAACAGGTAGCTTTTAGAATACAAGGAAAGACTAAGAGATTTAGAAATATCTGAGGTCAGATGGGGGTGAGAACTACCGCCAAGATCATAGTGTGAGAGAGACGCCTGCACTGCTCCTATTGCTGGTCCGACACCACCACCCCGCCTTGCTGCTCCAGCACCCCTGGACACCGGGTGACCCTGCCGATGCCCACGTTTCCATAGGTAGAGCTGCCACTGTTTTCCAGATGCCAGTGCTCCTCTCCCTTGCTGCCTCTGTCACAACCAGACTGAGTTCTGGACCATTCCTAGGCCTCTGTGTCACTGCCTCCAGATTCAAAGTCCTATGAAGCTGTGGCCCATTGGAAGCCATGGGGCTATGTGCCCAGGCTCAGCTGGCAGGTATCAGGAGAGTTAAATTGGTACTTTTGGCTTCTCTGGTCAGAGGCAGCACTCTACATTTTAGTCTTTAATTCTGGGCTGTAAATATATATATATATATATATATATATATATATATATATATATATATTTGAGATTCCTTTGGTGAAAGTCTGTTGGGAGTAATTTGTTTAGTGTATGACAAACTTAAGTGTCTATATGTCTCTCTTTTTCCGACAGTTTGATATCCAACTGACATAATAAACTGCATGCATTTGAAGTATGAAGTTTGATATGTTTTGAAATACATATATACCTGTGAAATCATAACGACAGTCAAGAGGGTGTATGTATTCGTCACTTTCAAAAGTCTTCTACTGCCTTTCCCTGAGTCCTCCAAAGCAACTATAGGTTAGTTGGAACTTTCTAAAACCATGTGAAAATGCAGTCACACAGTATGTATTATTGTTTTATATCTGACTTCTTTCACTCAGTGTAATTATTTCAGGTTCATCCATGTTGTATGTACCAACAGTTCTTTCTACTGCTGCGTAGTATTCCAGTGTGTGTGTGTGTGTGTGTGTGTGTCACAATTTGTCCACTCACCATTTTATGGATGTTTGGTTATGTCTAGTTTTGGGCTATTACAAATAACAGCTATCAATATTTGTGTACAAGTTTTTGTGTACACATGTGCTTTTATTTCTCTTAAAAAATACCTAGGAATGGAATGTCTGGGTCCTATTTTAGGTACATGTTTAACCTTTTAAGAAACTGCAAAATATTTTCCAAAGCATTTGTATCATTTTACTACCAGCAGTGCTGGGAGCAGTTCCAGTTGCTCCAGATCATCCCCAACTTTTGATATGGTCAGAAATTGACATAGTCTCTCACATATTTACAGTTCATGATCCAGTGTAAAGGAGAACATGTACTTTCTAATGCCATATATAAAATACAGTAGCGCCCCCCCACCTGTCTGTGGAGGATATGTTCCAAGACCTCCAGTGGATACCTAAAACTGTAGATCGTATACTGAACCTTATATATACTATGCTTTTTCCTAAACGTACATCCCTGTGGTAAAGTTCAGTTTATAAATTAAGCACAGTAAGAGACTAACAAAAATAACTTATAATAAAATAGAACAATTATAATAATATTCTATAATAAGAGTTAGGTAAGTGTGGTCTTTCCCTCTCAAAATATCATATTGACCTCTACTCACCCTTCTTCTTGTAATGATGTGAGATGATAAAATGAAATGAGGTTGAATGGCATAATTTGTCATAACTGTAGGCTACTGTTGACCTTCTGACAATACAGAAGGAGGTATGAAGGAGGATCATTCGCTTCTGGACCATGGTTAACTATAGGTAACTGCAACCATGGAAAGTGAAATAATGGTTTTGCATTCTGCAGATAAGGTGGGGAGGGGATTTGGGAGGGGTTACTGTATTAAGAAATCATTCTATCAGTGTGCCAAGCATTATCCTGTGATGTTTTGTCCAAGAGAAGAGAGATATCGTAATTTGAAGTTTCAACAAAGAAAACAATAGATGTCTTGAGTTTAAGGAGCACAGAAAATGAGTGAAAACCTAGTAACATTTCCAATAAATCTTATGAATGATACACAAAGTAGACAATGTAAATCTGGCTTTCTGTGTCCACAGGGATCAAGACAGGAAGGGAAATAGTGGTTCAAGTTAAAAGACCTGGAGTGTATAGTGCTACCACTAAGGAACCTCTGTGCTGACCCAGAAGTACTCAGTGTGAGGTAATAAATGAGTCCTAGAATAATTCTCTAAGTCAAGGGGGAAAAAAACCAATACAGTGGCTTTTTAGTATACTATTAAAGCTTAAAAGCGCCTATTGGAAGTCCATACTTTATCACTTAACTGATAACTATTACTTATGGTTAAAAGATTCCATCGGTGAATCATGTATATAACATGGAAAATACTAAGTTCAAGAGGTATTCAATTACTGCAAAATGAAAACACCCCTCGTCTAAGTTTTCAAAAATGTTCTGTGTCATCTCTATATATTCAATATTTGTGTTTAGGCCTGGTGCTCCTTCAAGAAGGTGCTGAACTGGTGGAGATATACTTATATATAGTTTCCTTAGTACAATCAAAGATGGTAGTGATTTGGTTAATATTCAGACAGAAATGTAGATGGTTATTTTGAGGTAGCAACTTATCTTCTGCCTCTTTAAAGTCTAATTTTTCTTTGTATTTTTACCTTCAGTATGGACATGACATTTTAATAGTGGTAAGAATGATATGATATAATTACGGGTTGCCGACGCCTTACAGAAATAAAGTTCATTGCATGATGGAGTATAGATTGGTATGGGATACTGATGCCTCTCCAGTGTTTCAGAACGTAGACCAGTTAATTTGTTTTCATCTCTTATAAGGCTTTGAGTAATTATCTCATGAAACTTATATGAAATTATAGCTATTTTAAATAAGTACTTGATTGAGAGGCAGTGTGGATGTTTGAGTTCTGAAACAAAGGTGAGGAACATCATTTGGCAAACATTTCAAATGTCTGGCTTGACAGTGAAATGTTTATTCATCAGCTCTACCTTACCTACCTGGTTTCCCTCTATCTAATTAAAAAAATTTTTTTAATGTTTATTTACTTACTTTTGAGAGACAGAGAGAGAACAAAAGTTGGGGAGGGACAGAGAGAGAGGGAGATACAGAATTCTTAGCAGACTCCAGGCTCTGAGCTGTCAGCACAGAGCCTGACACAGGGCTCAAACCCAGACCTTGAGATCATGATCCAAGCTGAAGTCGAACACTTAACTGACTGAGCCACCCAGGAGCCCCATCTCTCTATCTCATTAAATTGCTGTGATAGATTCCCTTTCTGGTAAGAAGTCTTACCTGCAAATGTAAGCATTGCTACCACACTCTCTCAGGTGTAAACTCTCCTTAAAACTAGGCATATGGGCCTTGGCTTTCATTGCCCATCCTTTCATTCCAAAATCCCAAGGCCAGTGTTCCATCACATGACTGAAATAGTCTTTAATTCCAAGTGCCAAGTGGCATGGTTCTATGAGGACCACACGTACTGAAAGATGAAGCCATTTTATTTTATATACTCTGAACTTGCCTGATTGATTCTCTCATATTCATTGCATAAAATCAGGATGGCTTCTTTGTTCTAAACTTTAGGCTACACTGAACCAGAAAAGAAAGATCAGAAACAGAAAATATTCTGCAAATGGGTTTCCTAAAGGAAAACTCTATAACTGCAATTATCAGGAAGCTTCTAGGAATCTCAGCAATCCCTTTGGGAACTCATGGGAAAAGTGATACTTCTAAATACATCCATCCCAGGAACATTGGTAAGCAAGGTCTTTAAAGTAGATGCGCCAGGAGTAAATTTTCTCAGTGAACACCATTAGTAGATCATGGAAATTTTCCATATAAAAGTTCAACATTGCAATGGTATATTTCTCTCATTCATTTCATTGAATAATTGGGGGTTCTCGTTTTCTTTATGACACAGTGACAGAGCTAAATATTTGCTAAGGATATATATACTCAAAACTATTTTTACAACTAGGGAAGTAGAAAAAAAGGTAGGAAAAAAATCATACAATGACTAGTACTAGTGAAGACAAGATAAAAACAATCAATAGATAAACAGAGAACAGAGTTATTGCCGTGTGACAAGGAAAGAACCAGACTATGATTCATGACATCTGGGTGGGCCTTCATGCTCTGCTAGTTTTTTCTGGAGTGGATTTAAGCAAATCAAGTAATCTTTCTGGACATTCCTCACATATAAAATTACACTGTTCAACCAATATTATGGGATTAGTTTTTTCATGTAATCATATTTCTGAAGGCAGAGATGATACAAAGTCAGGTTCTTTTACATTTTAGTTCCCATTCCATTTCTTATATGAATTACCAGTAACTTTCTATATCCTGGGAGGTACGCTCACCAGTTTGCTCCTATTATGATGTTGCCCAAAAGACATTACAGATACAGGTGACAGTCACTGTTTTTTGGCTAGGTGGACATATTTTGAATCTTCTCCATTTTCATCTTCATGATATTCTAGGAAACTACATTTTCTTCCTCAGCTTCCTCCACAGAGGTAGTCATGTTCTTCAATTCTGAATAATGAAATGTAACTGAAAGTTTAATGGAGTTACCTGGGGAAGTTTCTCTTTCCTCCTTGTGTTTTCTTCTCCCCTCTTATTGCTCTTTCAAATATTCCATATGATGATTCCATCTGTTTCCTGAGGAGACCATCTTGTTTCATGTTGAGCCACTGAACCTAACAAAAACCACCTCCTTCCAGACTTCCAGTTGTATATAACAGACAAGTAACCTCACCTGATTTTATACTGCTGTAAATTAGATTTTACGTTACTTGTATTTTAATGTAATCCTGATACAGCACACCATGAAGTAATATACATATAAAACTTCGTGATTATCTAAGGATAATTGGTGCTGAAAAGACCACTTAAGGTGAAACCATATAAAGCAGGACCATCAACATCATAGTGAATAGAGATAAAGTATTTAATTGGAATTTTATCTTAGAAAATGAAGCTAAAATTGGTGAAAATGATTTAATGAATACCTAACATTTAAGTTATAATTATAACTACAGGCAATGATACCATTATGAACAGTTTTACCAAGGTATAACTGATATGTCACAAAATTTACCTATTAGTAGGTTCACACGGTTGTACAATTATAACCATAATTCTATTTCAGAGCACTTCTATCACCCTAAAATTTTCCTGCATGCATGTTTTTTAGTCAGTCTCCACTCTTGCCTTCAACTACAATCGTTAATTAGATTTCTATGTTTATAGAATATACACCATATTCAATCATGCGTGAATGATTGAATCATATACAATCTTGTGTGAATGACTTCTTTCATTTAGCATAGTGTTTTGACATATATTCATGTTGTTTCATAGTGTTTTGACATATATTCATGTTGTTTCATGAATAAGTAACTTGATCTTTTGCTGAATAGCAATCCATTATTTGGATATACTACATTTTGTTTATCCATTCATAGATATTTGAATTGTTTCATAGATATTTGAATTGTTTCCTTATTTGAGTTATAATGAAAAATGCTGCTATAAACATTGGTGAACAAATCTTTGGGTAGACATAAATTTTCATTTTTCTTGGGTAAATACTGAGAAGTGAAATCATTGGATAACATGGTAAGTATATGCTCAACAATTTAAAAACCTGCCCATTTTCCCAAGTGACCCTACCAATTTGCATTTCCACCAGCAATGGATGAATGTTCTGGTTTCTCCACATGTTGCCCAACACTTGTGATTGTCTTTTTGTTTATGGCCATTCTAGACATAGAATGTCTAAATGTTGTCTCATTGTAGTCTTAATTTTCATTTTCATAATGTCTGAAAAGTTGAGAAACTTTTCATGTAATTATTGTCCATTTGTATGTAAATTTCCCCCTACTTTAAAATTGATTTTTTCTGTATTATTGCATTGTAAGACTTATTTATATTTTCATACAAGATACACAGCAATTTTTTATATATATCACTTGAAAATATTTTCCTCTCATTCTGTGGCTTGTATGTTCATTTCATTAATGCTGTCTTTTACAGAGCCTATTTTAAAATAATGTCAAATTTATCAATATTTTCTTTTATGATTAAAATTTTAGTGTTATAATTAGAAATATTTATCTAACCTAAATTCACAAGGATTTTCTCCAATACTTTATTCTAAAAGATATATAGTTTTAGTTTTTCACTTAAGTCTAAGATTCATTTTGAGCTTATTTTTGTGTGTTATATGAAACAAGGACTTAAGTTTTTTGTTTAAAAATATGGCTATCCTGTTGCTCCAGCAGTTCTTTGAAGAGTTTTCCCATGAATTTCCTCACCACCTTTGCAAAAATAAATTATTCATAAATCTTAGGATACATCTCTGGACACTTACTTCTGTTTCATTGATGTAGATGTCTGATCTGATGCCACAATTACCTGGTATCAGGTAGCATGTCTTCCAATTTTGTTATTTTTCAAAATTATTTTGGCTAGTCTAGGTCTTTTGCATTTCCACATAAATTTTAGAAACAGTTTGTCAATTTCTTCAAGAAAGCATGATGGCATTTTGACAAGGATTGAATTCAATTATATAGATTTATGTGGGGAGAAGTGTCATCTTAAAAACATTCATTGGGTCTTCCTCTTCTCAAATACGTTATGTTTCTCAATTTATATAAATCTTTAAAAATTTCTCTCAGCAATGTTTTATAGTTTTCAATGTGTAGGTTTCATACTTTTTTTTTTGTTAAATTTTTTTTCCTAAGCATTTTAACATTTTGGTGTTATTTTAAATGTAATTTTCTTGATTGTACTTTTGGATTTTTCTTTCCTAGTATATAGAAATTTAATATGCATTGATCTTGTATCTTGATATTTTCTTAAATTTGGTTATGGACTCTAGCAGATTTTGTGTGAATTTATATTGGATATTCTATATACAATATCACATTGTTTGTGAATGATAACAGTTTTATATTTTCCTTTTCAAAACGTATGCCTAGAACTCCTTTCATATCTGCCCTTTGAAAACCCTGTAGCATCATCTCTGTCCGCTCCATTTTTATTCGTTACTCTCCAGCCACACTGACCTTTCTATCCTGAAGCTCATCTGCTATCATTTCTGTCTTAGGGCACTTGCACAAGTTACTCCTTTCCCTGCAACACTCTTCACCAAAATATTTCAGGCTGCCTCCTTTCATTATTTCTATCATTCATGTTTTAAATCAAACATCATCACATCAAAGAACTTTCCTGGCCACGCTACCAAAGTGTCTAATGCTACAACCATTCTGTATCATTCTGTAATTATTGAGAGCACTTACAATTCGTCCAGCATCTTATTTATCTTTTTACATATTTATTTTCTGTCCCCCAATCCTCAACTTGAACGTATTTTCCTGAAGGACAGTGACCTTGTCCATAATTTCCACTGCTTGATTCCAAGAATACTGCTTGTCTCATAGAAAGTGTATTTTTTTCTTTTTCTTTTTCTTCCATGATTGATGGGATTAAAGAAAAAGAGAAAACTTTAAAGCATGCAAACAAAAACTATTCATAAGAGTAACTTTCATACTTTAGTTATCACTATAAAATGGACTGGAAATTATCACAGGAATTAACTGTTCTAAAGGGAGGAAAAGGCATTAAATAAAGGTAACCTGATACATTTTGGTTATGTGTTAGAGCTTTGAAACACTACAGGATATAATATCTTGGTGCACTCATGCATGGTTAAGGGGATTGTCTGTCATATTTTGGAGTCTGAGGAAGAAATATTCAGTTGCATCTGTACAGATTCTTTCTGTGAGTTAGCTTGGGAATTAGGAATGCAAGCTCTAGATCTGGAAGTTTCTATAAAGCACAGACCAGCTCATGACATATGGGCCTGTGGCTTGACCTTTGTTCTTTTGACCTATGCCCATCATCTGCTGGCTACTCAGCCTGAAGCTAAAACAAAGGATCAGCAACATAAGATGCAGTGCTCTAGGGCTAATGGAGCTGACTCAGGACCATGGGGGCCACTCAGGCACACCATAGCATCCACTGTTGGCCCTGCCAGCTTATTTACTAGTTTCCTTAGTGTCATTGTCTTGATGAGTAACTCTGGGAATTCAGTGCATTTTTCCCCTTCAGCTAGGCACCGCCAGAATATTTGACTCTCTGGATGTGTCAGGCAGGCTCTGTAATTAAATGGCTCAGCATTTCTGTTTGTCAGGGTGATATAAAATAAGGGGAAAAAATGTTTGCTTTGTGAAGCCCTGCCATAAAGCCTTCAGGAAGGATTATACATCATCAGGCCTTTGGCTCCCAAAGGAAAATGCTCTGAAAGACAAAACATCTTTAGTGTCAATTTTCAACCAGAAGAAAATTGAATGAAATGAAGTTTGACATATGGAATGGTTTTCATAAGTTGTTTCAAATGTGAGTCACAAGAAATGTCACTTGGAGGATATGGCAGAAGATCAGCTAAGATACTTCTAATAATTTGAATAGAGCCCGGAGCTGACTTACCTTTGTGTGCTCACGGGCCATGCCATGGCCCACATTCAGTTAAGGAAAAACTGGACCCATTCATCATTTGTGATTGCAGAATTTGTATTTGTGTCTTATGGTTGCTTCTTTAGAAAAGGAGGCTGAACCCAGTTTGGAAAAACACTTCAGAAGACTGTCTTGACTTTAATGTACTTACCTAAACCCATTACTTGAAAATAGCCCTTTTATCAAATACTTCCATCTATGTACATATTTTTGAAAATTCTTTTACACTGGCAACTTTCATATATATATAATAACATAATGAAATATGACCACCGCAATTGCATCTTGAAGTCATATTAGAAATTCAGTTTATTAAATTAACTCTGATATGCTGTGATGAAGCATAGTTAGGACACAAAGCCAAAGACTGTAAGAAGTGTGTATTTCTCAGAAAGTATGGTCATGTATACATATTTGGGTGTTCACTAATATGATTCAGTTGCAATCACATAGGGTATCCATAGTTGGCGAGCCTCAGTTCTAGATTCAGAATACAGCCAGACTCATGTTTTCTTAATAAGGATTTTCCAAGCCTGGTACCATATATTTATTTGTGTGGGTATGGATTAAACTAGTATATCCTCTTCCTCATTGCCTCTTTCCCTATTCTTAATCCCCAGTTTCTCCAGACTCACAGTAATATGTAGGTTTGTTTCTGTTGTCCTGCAGTTCATGGAAAGTTAAATGAAAAAAAGGTGACAAAGCCAGCATCATAGCTCTCAATCCTGCCTCACAACCACAGCAAAAACAAGAAATGAGTGAACTGACCTTCCCTTGGAGAGGTTTGGCTAGAAGCTGGATAGAATTGGGGCCTAATGGGCCCCCAAAGTTTCTTCCAATATGTTAGATGTAAGAAAATAAAAGGGAGATTTTCATTTTATATTTGTGAACATGTGTCACTGGCCCTCCCCTAATGTTTGAGCCGTTATAATATGTAATGGTTTGTACTTCCTTTTTGGATTTCTAACATGTCAACTTAAGATTCATAGAGAAAAATTGGTCCTCCAGGTGAGCAAACCCCATCATTACAAATAAGAAACATGCAATGATACAGGAGTGGATTGGCTTCCTATCTGCGTTCCCTACACTCTGTTTTCCTAGGGTTTTTTTCTGTAGTAACTAGGGCAATTCTGTGTGAGAGCTTCTATGGCTGTGTTTCAGCCTCCCACACAGCCCACATGCTAATCCTTAGTGGATTTAAAGCACCAGGTCCTTTAGTATTAGTCATGCTGATCAATTTTAATTGAAAAAGGCAAAGCACACATTTTACACAGTATGGCACAAGGTACATCCACTGATGGAGTTGCTAGGAGGCAGGCCAGAGCATTTCCTACATGCTCCTCTCCTAAGAATCCTGTCCCCTTTTGATGGAGTCTGTATCCTGGAAGGAATACACCGAGAGTGCAAAAGGAGGAAAAGGGTCACTGGCCTGCTGGCCAGAGCAATCAAGTCCTCTCCCTGGTTGTCTTCATGAAGAAGAATGTCACAGCCATATCACACTCTCTGTTGCATCACTTAAGAGAAATCAAGTTCACGGACAGTGGCTTTATTGTGCCCTATTAATAATGAGTACCATTTGCTAAACAGGGAGGCTGAGCGTTTTCCATATATGATGGCATTTGCTCCTTATAGTGAATCTGGACCCCGGACCTATATAGTCTAGGCCTACCTGATGACTTTCCCACACAATGTACTCTGCCAGGTTGATCTTTCTTAAGATCCATTTTTCCATGACTTTCGTCTTTTCTCTCATAGTCTTGATCTTCAAAGTCCTCTTTGCCTGGCAAGTTTTCTGGACATCTTTGCATAGCCGGATTCTTATTTTTCTGTTCTTTTCTCAAATGTTATATTTTCAGAGAAGCCTTTCTGGACCACCTGTCTAAAATCAATTCCTCATCTCATCATCACTCATTACTACATATCCTGTTACTTTCCCTTAGGGCACTTTTCACAGTGTATAATTGTCTTGTTTCTTTACCTTACTTGACCATCTTCTTCCCCAGCATGTAAGTCCTATAAGGAGAGAGAGTTTATCTGTCTTCTACATCACTGTGGCATGATTACCACAGACATGATTGCACCTAGTATCTCTTCATCCATTATTCATGGCAAAACACATCTATAAGTCTGGAATATTATCATCACAGAATAGATTAATGAATTGCATTTTAGAGAAGCAACTGACTTGCCTATAGCTACTAAATGGCAATATAGGATTTGAACCCAGGTTTGCTTATATTAGTTCTAGTTGTATAAGTTGACTGCAGAGTTACAAACATATTTTCCCTTCAGAATTACCTTGCAATTTCCCCAGAAATTTAATTCATTCATGTAGATTCTCTGCCAAAAAGTATGATCTGCAACTAATCATTTATCTAGATAATTTATTCTGATTTCTCATAGCTCTGTCTAAACATTTTCCCCCCTCCTATGACTGCTTGCCATTTTCATTACTCCAAAAAGAAATCCTATCCCCATTTGCAGTCTCTCAGCATTTGCCTCTCCCCATCCCCGGTCCCTGGCAACCACTAATCTACTTTATGACTCAATATTGGATATTTAATATAGATGGAATCACACAACATGAGCCTTTTGTGTCTGGATTCTTTAATGTTGCATCTTTTCAGGGTTTATCCATGTTGTAACGTGCATCAGTTCTCCATCCCTTTCATATGACCACATAACATTCCCTGTACTACATTCTTTTTATGCACTTATCACTTGGATAATTTTAAGTAATGGTACTGTGAACATTTGTGTACATGTTTCTGTGTGGACATATGTTTACATTTTTCTTAGGTATTTACCTAGAAATGGAATTTCTGGGTCATATGGTAACTCTTTGTTCATCTTTTTAAGAAAATGCCAAACCATTGTCTAAAGTGACTGCACCATTTTATATTCCCACAATGTGTGAGGTTTCCGCTTTCTCTACATCTTTACCAACACATTTATTGTTCATCTTCTTGATACTAACCATCCTAGTAGGTATGCAAACCACAATGAAAATCTCATTGTGGCTTTGATTTGTATTCCCCCAGTGATTAATGATTTTGAGCATCTTTTCTTATTGGCCATTTGTTTATCTTCTTTGGAGAAATATCTATTAAATCCTTAGCTCATTTTTAAATTGGGTTATTAGACTTTTTAATTTTGAATTGTAAGAATTAAACTCAGAATAGAAGTTCTTGTCAGGTATATGATTTGCAAATAATTTCTCCCAGTTTTGTGTTTTTAATTTTGATGAAGTCCAATTTATCTATTTTTTATTTTGGTGTTTGTGATTTTGGTGTCATATTTAAGATACCATTGCTTAATCCAAAATCACAAGGCTTTACACTTAGGCTTTCTTCTAAGAGTTTTATAGTTTTAACTCCTCCATTTTGAATTAATTGTATATGGTATGAAGTAGGAGTACAATTTTTTTTAAATTTTCATTTTGCATGTGGCTATCGTTGGCTCAGCATCATTTTTTGAAAGGACTGTTCTTTCTCCACTGAATTGTCTTGATACCCTCATTAAAAATCATTTGGTCATTTAAGCAACAGCTTATTTCTGTTACAAAACCAGCTCTTATTCCCTTATTTTCTGAAAACTTCTTGATTTTGGGAGATGTAATTTCCACATCCCTATCCTGAGAATCTCAAACCACATTCTCTGGACAAGAAATTCTTTACTTCTGGTTCTTAAATTTTGTTTTAGGTTGGATTCTCCCAGAAGCAGACACTAAAACCAGGATCTATGCAAGTTGATTACTTAGGAAGTATAGAAAATACTGGTTGAGAGTGGAGAAGAGACACATGTAAGGGATGGAAGACAATAAAGAGTGTATTATTAGGTCAGCCCCAGAGTGGGCAACTGAGGAAAACTTGTGGGGAAACAATGAGAAATCACCAGAATGTTCCTTCAGTTTGTGCTACTTAAGACATGAAGGACCTCAGGCGTTTTACACAACTCTTGATCATCATTGGTTGAGGCTTGCTCCTGAAAATCTTAATTCTTTGGAACTTCCAGCCTTATGTACAGGAGAAGAGTGACTCCCTGCAGTGCTTGGGAAGATTTTAGGCACAGAGATGCAGATATTTGTAGTTAGAAGGGACTGGAGCATACCAAACAGTAAGGTCAGACAGATATGGGAAAAGCATTGGCTGTGTATGCTCCACAAACAAGGGAGAAGTTCTCTTTCTCAGTGGGTGCTTAAAACTCAGGCCTCACCTAAACAGGCGCAGCCTTCACCCCTTGCACCAATTCCAAAGATAGCTAAAAGGAACACAAAGCAAGAGAATAGTATCAAGATACACTTACAGCAAGATACCGTTCTGAGCTGATGTGCTGGAGAAAAGAAAGCTTAATTCAAATGCAAAGCAGCAGGAGGGTGAGACACTTTTATATTTGAAGTCGTTGTTTTAGTCAGGAGTCTTTGGTTGCAAGTGACAAAAGCTAAATTTACTTAAACAAAGGAGAACTGTGTTGGCTCATATAATCAAACTATAGAAAGAGCAGGAGGCAGCTGGCCTTTGGGACTTCTGGAACTAGGGCCTCAGATACCATTGTGATTCTGTCCCTGCATTGTAGCTTTTATAAATTTTCAGCTCTTCTAAGCAGAAGAAACATAACTTTCTGCTACTTTGAGCTCTCTCCCTTTCAGCTCTCCAGTTGGAGAGAGATGGGCATTTCTCTGGCACCTACAATTTAAAACATTCCCTAATTTGGTTCACTTTGAAAACACATCCTGGTACTAACCATTCTGTCCAGAAAGATGTTGCTCTGACTTGGTTCATAGTCACGTGCCTGTGGCCTGAGAGTAGGGCCTGTTACCAGAAGAGCCATAAAGCTGGGCAGTTGAAGTTAAAAACCATTGCTCTCTAGGCGGGGGACGGGACTGGAAATCAAAGGTCACACAAAAACAAATAAAAAACATCTTCCTGTCCTCTGAGTCCTCTGCACACTTCTAATATCCCAGGACCTGCAGCCCACCATGGAATACTACTTCAAGGCCTTATAGAGAAAACACTTGCTGCTTTCAATTCCCTTCTCATGGACAATGTATCCTATGATGTTCCAGCTCCACTGAGGTTACATCATGTGGTGAGACAGCTGATTTCCTTGCTAGTATGTTTGCAAAGGGGGTAATGAACAATCTGAAACAATCTCATTGATTTTTCTCTTTAATGGTTCAAATACTGGTTCATTAGGAAAGAAGTTGCAAATTTCATTGCTGCCTAGTTACCAAAAACCATTCAGCTGCGTTAGAAATAAGTGACATCAAATATCAAATAATCAGTCTTGGAGCAAATATTAGAATAAGAAAGAGTTTTAAAATGCTTGGGAAACTCAGCAGTGATTATTTCATTGCTTCCAAGTAATTATCACCATTCATATTCCTCTAGAATCCTTCAGACTGCAACAGGATCCACCACCCTTTCTGGGAAGGAAGAGCTTGGGCTCTCTGCTTGGGAAGGAGCAATCTATTTAAGTAAGAAAAAATAAGAACACTAAAACTACTTTTACTAGTGATGTGACAAACATAGCAAGTAGTTACATGCTAATTCAGGCTATCACCTTTAATTAGGACTGGAGGAGGCTGAGTTCTGCTGTCTTCAGTCTTTGGAAATGAGCACTCATGATCAAAGAGCTATCTTCTTTAAATAATTTAAATAGGTATCCATTTTAATTAAAGTAGATATTGAATATTGGATATGAAAATGGCTGTTTTTTGGTTTTGTTTTTTTTTTAACCTTTAGATTTGGCGGCTGCTGCTTAAATGAATAGGTCCCTGTACAGTAGGAAACAGCATCTGGCGCAGTCCCTCTTCAGGGATGAAGATCAAGCACACACTCCGCTGGAGGCCTTCTGTGATCCCAACACCTCCCTCAGATGGAGCAGGTGGGAGGAAGCCCCTTCCAGAGTCTCCTGGTGGGTCCCTGTACAGGTCTCAACAGCTGCCGGAGGACAACCAATCTGGTTCTGCACTTCTGAAAAGGGGCTATTTTTCTCCCTGACCCCAAACAAGAGTGGTTTGGAATGCTGCAAAGCATTTGATGAATCATTAGACATACCCTCAAAATTTCTTGAAAAGGTCCCTGTTGAAAAGATTCAGCCTACAGAGACCTGAATGTATCCCATGTACATTCATCATAAACAAGAAGCCTGCCCTGTTCTGCCTTTTAAGGGAGAGTAAAAATGCCCATGAGAAGTGTCTGGCCAAGAAGTATTAGACTGCACAATTTCAGCTGTTCCCAAACTTTTGTGTAGTTTCCTCTTACTTTGTGTTTCATTATATAATTTTCTCTCCTCTCAGTTTTCTGGTACTTTCTTCCTTTCTCCTAGATTCCCAGGCCAGTAGAACGCAGCAACAGTCACCAGCACACCAATTCACAGTCACATTCAAAAGAAAATTAAAGAAAAAAAAAATTAAAGAAAGACAGAAAGGGCAGAAAGAAAAGAAGTGTGGAAGAGGGACTTCATAACAAAGAGCACATTTCATTTAGTTATGTTTTCTGATTTCCATTTGCCTATAGGGTTCCCTTTTAGCTGCTAGGGGGCAAGAGGGTGGGGAGCCATGGTCTTTTTCTTCCTTCTCCTCCTTCTTTTAAATATTTACAGATCCTGATTAAACTCATCAGTCCAAGGTGGTTTTATTCATCTAACATTCCATTAAAGTGAGAAGGACAGATTAAATTTCACTGCCACTCATTTTACAGATGGATTCCATTAATCAATGAAAATCCATAAAAATCAACCCAAGATAATACTCTTCTTATATGTTTATAAAAACCCAGTAGCCTACTATGGGTTTTTATCTCTTCTGATGAGATTCCCTAGGCTCCTGTTTAATGGATCAGATTTGTATCTTGTCCCTTTCATACTCTCTGACTACTCAACATCTTCTTGTCCCTACAGGTCAAACTCCCTTGCTCTGATTAACTTTTGGCTATCTATCACCAACTGGACTTTTGGAACTTTCTCTGAGGTGGACTTTAACAATTGTTTTCTGGCCTCATGCCCTGTGCTGCAAATATGGGCAAGAGTTTCTGTGTCTTTCAGTCATGGGTTCCAAATGCAGGCTGCTTTCTTTACTTCCCTACTTGGCCTTACCCCCAAAAAAGGAAGATCTTGTGAAGAGGGGTTGGAGACCATGCAAATAACAGTTTTGATAAAGGAAAATAAAAATAAATAGAAGCTAAGACTTCCAAGTAGAGGTAGTTGAGGCGGTGTGTGCAGTATATGAGTAAGCAGGCAGAGGCAGAGGAGAGATGATATTGTAAAAGTGAGCAAGGTGTTTTAAGGATGGCAATGATTTAGGGTGGTTAGTATTACACTGAATGAATCATATGGTCATGTGAACTTAATCATGATGGGAGAAAGAAGAGTAAAGGAGATGATGGAAGAAGTCTCAAAGCAGGGGAAAGTGTTCCATGTCAGAGACATCAAAAAAAGATTTTCAAGACATCTAGGTAGTTGCGATATAATTAGATCGGGCTTGTGTTTTTCCCAACATCAGCAAAGACTAAATCAATGTGTGTCTGAGCAAAGAACTCATACATCCACGACCACAGGATGATGAGTTTGAAAACATTCTCTTTTGAAACAAACCTCAGATGCTTGATAGCTCTGGGAGCAAAGTTTGTGCTGAAATAAAAGTAAAGTTTGTTTTAACAAGTGCATTGAATTCTGAAATGAAGCTCAGCTGGCATAAAAATTCAACATCAATTGCACACAAACATATTGCATGACCTTGCATTAGAATAAGCCTTTCAAAGGACAAGATGTACTATAAATTGAGCAAGAATCAAGCTCTTTTCTAAATGCCAATATCAGACAGGTTTCAAGATTGTCATGCTCCCACTGGAGCTCAGGAAAACACTGACACTAGAAATAAATGGGCCATTGGCTGTCACCACTCAGGAGCTCAGGTTCATCCTTTCTCTTGCCACAGTGAAATTCATAATAAAATGCCAACAAAAGTAAAGAGCAAGTCAGACCTGTCTGTAGCAGCTACAGAATAGGCATCTGCTATGATAATCCTACACCCCCCCCCCAAAAAAAAACAAACACTGGCACTCTTGTTAGGTATGTATATCTGTCAGAGAAGGAGTCATCCTGTGAGGGAGAAGGAGTGACTTCTGCAGACTCTTATCTCCTGTCTTCGGGAACATTAAGAAATAAAGGATGACTATGCCTTCCCTGGCCAGTCCAATAGCCAATTGAGTTTTTATGTTGAAACCACTTTCTCTTCCTCACTTTCCTTGTTACTTCCCTCTTGCACATTCCGTGACTGTCATATCTCTGTTAAACATCAGAAGTGATGAATAAAAATTGTTGGACTTAAACATTATCTTGCTGCAAAAGATTCCTACCTCATAGAAGAGGAAGACCAGATATTTGGCCAAAAGGATTATCTTTTGACGGATTTTCAAACTGTCAAAGACAGTTTGGAGGACAGTCGTAGTCTGCCATCTTGCACACTTTGCAGAGTGACCCGTTATTACTGCCCCCTGGGATGGGTCAACCTTGGCTCAGTGTTGTAGTCCAGTCCCAAATGACATCTTTTGGATGGGGAAATCTGAACTGAATTTGACATAGCATATGCTATTAATCCCTTTTGTATTCTCCTTATGCCCCAACATGTCTTTTTTTGGCCATTAAGGAAAATTTTGAAGTAGATGGAATCCCATTGTAAGTAGTGAAGAATGGCCCAGGCAGCAATGAAATATTCCCTTGCAAGTGCCTTATTCCTGAGACGCAGGAAAGCCAAAGTAAAGACCTGCTGTGGCTATTGGAACCTGGTTATATATAACATGAACAAACTTCCATTTACCCTGTTGGCCTCAGGACTCTGAATGCATCTTAAAATATACTGTTTTGGTATTTTAATAACAATGTTCTTTGGTGATAATTATATAATAGCACAAAGGCCACATCCCAAACTAAAGAAGAGAATTTGTGTGCTGGAAATGGTCACCTTTGGGAAGATTCATCTGCCATGTGCATGTTGACAGCTTCAAAGAACTGGACACAATTCTCTCCCCAGCTCCATTATAGCACACACACCACAGGCATTCATTGCCTCTGACAGGAGTTAGAGCCAGCGGAGTTTCTTCGAGACACTGCTGTCACAATGATGCCACAGTGGTTTAGACCTTTTGTTTGTTTATTAGCTTGTGTATGTGTAGCACTACATGCTTGCTTTATTTTATTCCCTCTGTTTTGCAATAAACTATCATGGCAGGGATTGCCTTTTTTGCTGCACTGCTTGTAAGTATGCCCGGAGGCTAACAAGCATGGGCATATCTGATGAAAATGATGAGATAACTGTGTCAAACGCTTCTGGAGAAAGGCTATTATATGTCTGTTAGCAAGGTCTGAGGCTCCTGTGTGTGTGTGTGTGTGTGTGTGTGTGTGTGTGTGTGAGAGAGAGAGAGAGAGAGAGAGAGAAATTTCTGTGGGACATACTGTGGGAATGCATTCATTCATTCATTCTTGCAACAAATATTTATTGAGCCAAGGTGCCATTCCAGGTACTGGGGATAAAATGAGCACACAAAAAAGCAATGATCCATGCTTTATAGAACTTTCATCTGATAAGAAAGAAAGATATTACCCAAATAATTTTAAAACATGATGGGTAGTATTAGTTGGAAAAGAAATACAGTATGCTGAAGAATGCTCAGATCTTAGGTTAAATAATAATAATTAAATGAATTTGGTTAGAGGTTTTAGAAAGGTTATAATTCTGTGCTCAAGCATATTAAGGGATATTGAAAATACATTTTCTTGATGAAAATAAAATCTGATTCAGTAGAATTAGAAGAAATTGTTTTTGTCAGAACATGTGTTGATCATCAAGATGTTAAGTCAATTTAGAGATTATGTAGACATTTATTTATTGTATTATTATATATTTAAAGATTAAGTTAAGATAAAAAGGTACAGATGACACTGCACTTACAATCACAAAAGAATAGGAATTACTGAGGTGGAGTTTACAGGAGTTTTGTCAGGGGTAGGGTAATAAATTAAGAGGAGAGGGGCTTGGTGGATGGATGAAAGAAACATACAGTTTTCATGCTTAAGGATATACTGAGCATGTTGTATGTCCCTGTGTCTCCTATGTATGCATCCTATGACATATGCATCATTAGCCCAGCTAGAGAAATGGTAGAGCTCGCATTGCCTTGTCTGTCCTACCAGTTAGCCTTTTGGGCTCTTTTGTGTGAGGAATCCCTGATACTGAAATAATTCTCTAGGTGGTATTACTAAATTCGTTGAGGTTTCTAGCTGTTGTGGCAGCCTCATGTTTCAGCTGCTCTCCCACCTCCTTACCTCCCAAAAGAGCACTGGGTCAGCACTAAGGGGCAGGAGAGGGATGGATATATAGACAAAGGAAACATAATCTTGATAAAATGGTCAATGAGCAGAAGAATAAGAGAGGTTAGAAAGTCTAGCATCTTGGTAAAAGGAAATATTGGTGGGCTGAATAAAACTGGGGTGGTGTCTCCCTCTTTAATTCAGTCAGCTACGGTGAAATACCATGGACTAGGTGGCTTATATAACAGACATTTATTTCTCACACTTCTGGAGGCTAGGAAATCCAAGATCAAGATACCATCTGGGATTCCTGATGAGGACCCATTTCCTGGCTTACAGACAGCTACTTTCTCACTGTGTCCTCACATAATGAGAGAAAGAAAGAGAGAGAGTGACTGGATGTGCTCTGAGATCTCTTCTTTTTATAAAGAACTTAATCCTACCCTGGGGGCCCCACACTCATGACCTCATCTAAACCTAATTACCTCCTGAAGGGCCAACCTCCAAATTAGGTGGCTTCAATATACAAATTTTGAGGGCATAACACTGAGTCCATAATAACCGCATTAAAAACTTTTGCTCTGCTAACTTAACATGGAGTCACTCTGTCAACATAATCAATGTATTTGTACGTCTGCACCTAAAACAGACTGCTTATTGTCCCTTAATATCTCATTTTCCCTCTTTCAATAACAATGGAATATCTAATAATTAGAAGTCAGTTGTTGAATTTCCCTATATCTTGTGATTTTCTAGGTAGCCTTTTCTTACTGATTTCTAGTTAGTTCTCTGATGGTCTGACAATGTCTCTTGAATAATTTTACTACTTTAAATTTGTTGAGGTTTGTTTTATAGTGCAAAATACGGTCTATTTTGAGGAATGTTCCACATGCACTGAGAAGAATGTGTATTCTGCTATAACTGGGTAAAATGTTCTAGAAATGTCAGTCAGGTAATGTTTGTTGGTAGTGTTCTTCAGATATTCTCCATCATCACTGATTTTGTTTCCTTGTTCTATCACCTATTGAAAGAGAAGTGTTGAAGTATTCAAATGTAATTCTGGATTTGTCATTTTTGCCTTTCAGTTTCATCACATTTTGCTTCAGGTATTTTGTAGCTTTGTTATCCAATTCTTGAAGAACGTACTCCTTTCCACTCTTCATCATGTGATATACCTCTTTATCCTTTATCTGCTGATAGTATAGCTACTTTATCTTCCTTTTGATTAGTATTTACATGGAATATCTTTTTTCTTTTTTTAACTTTTAACCTATATTTTTATAACTAAAATTGATTTACCATAGATAGCATATAATTAGAACTTGATTTTTTTTATTAAATGTAACATTTTTTTGTCTTTTACTTGATGTTTTTAGACAGTTTACCTTTAAAGTATTATTGATATGTGTGGATTAAAGACTATCATCTATCTAGCTGTTTTCTCTTTGTTCCATCTTTCAAACTTTGTTCTTTGTTCTTTTTCTCCTTCTGCCTTTTAAAAATGTTTGTTATTCCATTTTATCACAACTATTTGCTTATTGTTTATACTCCTCTTTAATATTTTAGTGGTTCCCCTAGAATTTATAATATACATCAAGGGGCATCTGGGGTGGTTCAGTCAACTGGGCGTCCAACTTCTGCTCAGGTCATGATCTCACGGTTTGTGAGTTCGAGCCCCACGATGGGCTCTGTGCTGACAGCTCAGATCCTGGAACCTGATTTGGATTCTGTGTCTCCCTCTCTCTTTGTCCTTCCCCCACTCACACTGTCTCTCAAAAAAAGAGGAATAAATTTTAAAAAAAATTTATAATATACATCAAATAATTTATTATGACTTCACAATAGTGGAAGGTCCTTACAATAGTATATTCCCAACTCCTTCCTTTCATTTTCTGTGCTATTTTTTGTTATATGTTTTACTTTTATATATGCTATAAATACACAATGCTTTGTTACTTTGTTTGCTTTAGACAGCCATGTCTCTTTTATGACCAATTAAAAATAAGACAAAATGATTTTTAACTACATTTAATATATTTCCAATCCACTTCATTTCTTTGTACAGACTTGAGTTCTGTTGGGTAGCCTACTGCTGCTGCCTGAAGACCTTCCTTTAACATTTCTTCTAGTATTGATCTTCATGTTATTAATTTGCTAATTTTTTGCTTCAGAAAGCCTTTATTTCTTTTTTGCTCTTGAAAATTGTTTTTACTAGATACTGAATTCCTAGTTGACAGGATTTTTTTTTACTTTTCATTAAAAAAAAATGTAACTCCATTTCCTTTCAGTTTGAGTAGTTTCTCATGAGAAGCCTATAATTCTTATATATACAATTCCCCTCAGTATGTAATATGTCCTTCATTTCTTTTTACCTTCAATATTTTCTCTTTGTCTTTGGTTTTCAGCAGTTTGAATATAATCTACCTAAGTGTCTTAGTTTGTTTGCCAGCTTATTTGTTAGTTTGCTTTTGTTTTTATCACGCTTGGTGTTCTCTCACCTTCTTGGAGCTGACATTTTGTTTATGTCATTAATTTTGCAAATTTTTCAACAAGTATTTCTTTAATATTTCCTATGGTCTGTGTTTTCTCCCCCCTTCACTTCTCTTTGTGTTTTAGATTAAGTCATTTATATTGACTCATCTTCAAATTCATTGTTTCTTCTACTCAGCTGTATTAAGTCTCTGATAAGCCCATTGAATGCATTCTTTGTTACTCTGCTTTTCATATCCAGAATTTATTTTTTTTATTCAAATTCATGCTAGTTAACATATAATGTATTATTGGTTTCAGGAGTAGAATTTAGTGATTCATTAGTATTTATGTTTATTTCTTATACTGTCTCTCTCTGCTGAATTACTTATCTGGTCATCATGTTGTTCTCCTTTTCCTCTAGAGCTTTTATCATATTCATGATATTTCTTTTAAATTCTCTAATAGTTATGGACAACACCAGTAGCATATCTGAGTCTGGTTCTATTGATTGCTTTGTCTCTTGACAGAAGTTTGTTTTCATTTGCTTTACATGCCTCATAACTTTTTGTTAAAAGATGAAGTTGGCCATCTTGTGTAGGAGAGAAGAGTCTGAGGTAAAAACTTTTGAAGGCTGGAAATGGACACTTGTCTCCTTTTGGTAGGCTTTGTTTGGTGTGTGTCTGTGTCTCTGTGTGTATGGTGGGAGTGGTTGGGTCATTATTGCTATAAGTTTAGCTGCATTTTAGAGTTGTTGCTAAGATTACTCTTGGTATAACAAGCATCAAAGCCTCCAGGATAACTTTCTATTTAGCATGTGGGCTGGTTTACCAGAGGGTTTTTCTTCAACATCTGCTCCATCCTCAATTTTGGGCCTTCCTTTTGCATTATGACTCAAAAAGGGTCTCTCTGCATGCTTCTGCTTCTCTTCAAGCAGTAGACCGCTTTTGTTCTGTTTAAGTGTCAGTCCTCGGCAGATACTATGTTGCTGAGTCTTGGGGGTAGGTCTTTCTCAGTGATCTTATTCACTCTCAGCTGCAGGTCTGGTCCCAGCATCATTCCTTTTTCAAGTGTATAAGGTTTTGTTTTATTCCCTTCCCCCAGCATCAATGGGTTTTCATCATTGCCTTAGGGCATCAGGTTTTATTTCTCTGCCTCTAACAGCCTAAGCCTTTTATTTCATAGAATATACAGGGGAGAATGACCTGTGTTTTCCCCCCACAGCCCTTATTTCTCCAGACCTATATCATAAGGTCTACATGTTTAGTTCTCTTGTGTGAAAACCTCATCCTTTACAGAAAGTCCTGTGATGAATGGAAGTTCTCTTTGTGCTTATATTATCCAGGGGTTCTTTATACTTGCCAAACCACAGTTGGCCTTTAGCAATTCATTTAAGAATTAAGTTGAATTCTTACCTGTGACAGATAACATCTATCCTAGGTAAGCAAGTGTTCATGTCCTAACTCTTGCTGGATGTATTTTCCTTGGATTTCATGTTAGTAGGTGATCATCACTTCTCTGCTGCATTCAGGAAAAGTTATTCATTTTCATATTATTTGGTGTTTTTGCTTCTCCTGCTGTTGTTATTGTTATAAGAGCAAAAGAAATGCTCTTTACAGCATTCTACATCCTGAGTAGAAACTGAAAGTCCCAGAACACACAATATTTAGCTGGGCATGTGACCAGTTGGAGCTAAGGCTCTGTTTCCTGGCCTCTCTTATGGCTAGATCTGGCCAATTATATGTACATGGAAGATGTGCAACTTCCAGCAAATATTCTTTTTTTTAATTTTTTGATGTTTATTTTTGAAGGACAGAGAGGCAGAGCATGAGTGGAGGAAGTGCAGAGAGAGGGGGAGACAGAGAATCTGAAGCAGTCTACAGACTTTGATCTGTCAGCACAGAGCCTGATGCGGGGCTAGAACCCACGAGCTGTGAGATCATGACCTGAGCTGAAGTCGGACGCTCAACCAACTGAGCCACCCAGGCGCCCCTTCCAGCAAATATTCTTAAAGGGGGAGAGAGGAAGCATGGTCTTTTCCCTCCTTTTCCTTGTTCTGCTGACTCAAATGCTGCTGACATGAGATCTGAAACTGATGCAACCATCTTGTACCATGAAGTTAGTTTAGTAAAAGAGGACATACCTGGTAGTACAGGAAGGTAAAAGGAGCTTCATATAGCACTTTGCCTATGCAGATATTCACCTCAGTAAGACAAAAAAATAAATGAAATAACTTGTATCTCGTTTAATTTGCTGGATATTCTCTTTTATCGCTGCATCTAATTCTAACTTATTTTATAAGCATTCATATCAGTGATTAGCAATTAGCATCGAGATGAGGCAGTGTTTGGATACCAGTGTCCTGGTTATCATTTCTGGTGCAATAAACTTTCTCTCTCTCCATCCCTGCCCCCTTAACCTTTAGCACCCAGCCCCCAGCTGAGAGGTTCACATATCATTGGTGCTCAATAAATATTCATTAATGAAAAATGGAGGCATACCATCTAACTTGACTTCTCCAGATGACAAATTTGCACTGATATTTTTGTTATTTTATATAATCATGATTTGTAAACCCCATCCACCTGCACCATTTAATCCCACCCTCAATCTTTAGAGATCCATAATACGCAGAATGAGTTCTTTTTCTTCCCTTTTGGTTTTTCCCCTCTTAGGGATATAAGTAGGGAAAGAACAGTTTATAGGGGAGAGGAAATGAGAAGCAGGGAACTAAAAAACTCATAACTGAAAAAAAAGGCTCCTGATAACTAAGAGGTAGCTCCAAATCATGTACTGGGATAACTCTTTAACTCTTTGATTCTGGTTGAGTGTTAGGCTGTAAAAGTGTACTTGGAAGAAATACTTCTTTTCCTTTCCCAGAAAGCTACTATCTTCAAGTTATTTATATCCCATGCTGAAGAGGAAAACAGTAAGACAGTTCTGCAATCTGTCACTGGACCATCGAGCAAATGCTTGAAGCTCCTACCAAGTAGCCAAATGTGGCCTGAGAGCACCTGTGCCATCTTAGGCAAACTCTGAATTCCTTAAGACCCGAATCTATGCCATCTGTTTAAATTTCAAATGTCATACCATAAAGAACATAATATGTAAGATATTTCTTACACCTACAGCTGCTGTTACTGCAAAAATACCAGAAACTAACAACTTGAAGGATTTAATTGGAGATGAAGGAAACTGTATTGAGAAATAACATCTCTCCATGTAAGAAGCAAAGAAAAGACATGTTTCTCTTTTCTCTGTATTATTAGAACTTGTCTGCCCTCCTCAGCACATCAGCCCTAATGATGCTGAAGTCCATGAAAGATAATTGCCTTGAGTCATTCTCTAGCCACAGAGAAGGTAAGATTAATAAAGAACATTTGTTATAATTTTGCAACCAATTTATGTAATGGAACTCATAATAAATAACCACATTTAACACAAGCATTCATCAAAGCCAATTTACACATCAATTTGTTCACTATGTGTTAAACCAACCATTTATAAGAAGAAGTTGGTTTCTTCCTGAGTCCCCTTTTCTCTCTGTTAAAGTAAAAATTACTGGTAGATATGGTAATTTGGGGGGCTTTTATACAGGCAGCATTGATAGTGATATATATTACTTCTCAGCTGTTGATACATGATGTATAATTTTGCACAGCATGTTGCTTCTGTCTGGACTAAGAGCAAATTATTGTTTTTAAAATATAAAACCATTATTGATAGTCTTTTCTTCTCTCAATAACTTGTCACCTCAGGTGAGTACAGTTCACCATAAGAGAGGCTGTGTATTTTCATAGACTGTCATGTCTTAATTATTCACAGAAAAAGGGACAAGTGCAGTCTACTAAATGAAATTCACAAATTATCTCCAAGCATTTTATTAATTAAACACCATTTAATTAATAAACCATTTTCAAGTTACCCTATTCCCAAGCTTTCGCTAACATCGTCACCTCTGATGTTTTTATCTTCCCACTGCTGCAAGGATATGATGGCTCTCATCTGTGTATATCCTAGAAAATTCTGCCACTGTATAGTCACAAATCTGTGTAAAAGGAAAAAATGGATCCCAATCTGTATTCACAAAGAAAAATTGAAGTCAGAATTGTTGCTGATGTGTGAAACAAACTTAAATAAGAAAAAGACCAGTCATAAATGGTTAGTGGTGTCCATTGTGGTAGGCCAAATAATGCCCCCCTTAAAATGTCCATATTTTAATTGCAGGAGCCTATGAATATCTTACCTTACGCAGCAAAAAGGAATTGGCAAATGTAATTAAATTAAGGCTCTTGAGATGAGGATGTTATCCTGGATTATCGATGTAATCACAAAGGATTCTTATGAGAAGAAAGCAGAAGGTCAGAATTAGAAAAATGGAGATATGTTAATAGAGGGGGAGGTGGGAGGGATGCAGGGTTATGAGCTGAGGAATATGAGCAACCTCTAGAAGCCATAAAAATAACCATATTCCTATGGCATTCCTCATTTATACCTTTGAACAAGGACCATGTGTATCTTTGTTCAGAGGTACCAAATATTCCTATCATGTCAGTCCATAAGGTAGACTTATGGAAGAGTAATAAGAGATACTTGGGATCAAAGTCTCTGTTTGAAGAACATATTTGATGATGTTTCTGGGAATTGATACTGTTGTTACAAAGATGGCAGTCACACTGAGAGTGATATAACTCACTTCCCTTCTACTTCTTATTTTTCAACCTTAGAAAGTTATTTTTACCATGAAGTCAATGTCTAAATATTCAGTAAGGTATTTCTGAATGACTCTTGCTTTGGGAAGAGCATAAAACGCTAGTCTTTAAGTATTGAATGCAATAAATTATACTCTAATTTACCACTTGAATATGTCTTGTAATGTCAAATTTTGCCTGTTGCTTATCAATCTGGCTCTCATAGTATGAACTACAATTCACTTTTTGTCTTTTTTGCTAGTAGTTTCATGTATGTTAATCTTATTTCCCTCCAGAGGTAAAGTTTCTTAGATAGACCAGGTGTTCTATGTCCTTAAGAAGCCCTCCATAAATTTTTGATTGGTTAAAAATAGACTATTTTATTTAAACCACAGTTTTATCAGTGCTTTTGTCTGAGATAGGTCATTAATTGTTCTTTCAGTCTAACGATACTGAGGTTAAGTGTTTGAAACAAATGACATCTTCAGGATTGTTTCACACAGTTGCTTTTTCTTCTGAATTTGTATTAATTCTTTTGAATTTTATCTCTCAAAATGATTTTACTATATTAAACAATAATTAATTCTAAAAATAAGTATTATTCTCTCCCTTGAAAAGGAAGGGGTCTTAATCCTTTTCTAAGGATCTACTTAATCCTTATTTCAATATTTTTATGTCTTAGAACTGACATGTTGATTTCTAATGTCTTTCTAAGACAATGGCTTCTTTTTCTTTTTAAAGTTTATTTACTTGTTTTGAGATAGAGTGAGCGTGTGTGTGCAGTGGGGGGCGAGAGAGAAAAGGAGGGAGAGAATCCCAAGCAGGCTTCATGCTGTTGGCACAGAGCCTGATGCAGGGCTCAGTCTCACAAACCATGAGATCATGACCTGAGCTGAAATCAAGAATAAGACGCTTAATGGACTATGCCACCCAGGTGCCCCTAAGACAATGGTTTCTGACCTTGAGTCACAAACTCCAGAAGGTCTGTGAAGGTGTTGCATATAGGTTCTGAGATGCCCAAGGCAGCTGCATGTTTGAGGGTATGAGTGGGGTTCATGGCTGATGCCAAAAATCCCACAGCCTCCCTTGCTTTTTGCTCCAGATAGATCATATAGGCCACTTCATAACCCCTTAACCCTAATGTCACATACCAGTTACTCTGATTTAGTTTGGTGCTAAGTGAATTTGTAAAGCATGTAAGAAGATGTAATATCACCAAACAAGTCCACATGCTGAAAATGCCAGACCTATGTATCCACGTGGCTACATTAAGCCAGAAAATTCAAAACGATTCCTTAATCTCTCATCAGACCTATAAATATGAGATTTCTTCCCATTTCATGGAAATTCTCCAATGAACAGTAACTATAGTCACTGGGGTTATTGTTTGAAAAGACAATAAGCTTCCACCTGTCTTAGCAAAAATAAATTAATAAGTAATTTTAAAAACAGGAGCAAAAGCCACATGGTTCTAGTGTTGGCAGCTATAGTGGTGGTTTCTAGTGAGCAGAAGTAGCAGAACTTCTGTGGTCCCTTACACAGTGTAGGCAGAGGCCTAGAGTCTTTTTCTTAATCTTCCAAAGATTCTGTGAACTATAGAATCTTCAGCCCATTCTGCTTAATCTGTCAGGTTCTGTGGTCTGCCATGAGCACACCATTTAATCCAGAAAAGTGGAAAAAAAAAACTTACAAGGCATAAAGAAAGAGAAGACAACTGTAAGAACTAAAGTTTTTGTGACAGTTGACTTTCTTCTGAGCACAGCCATTAATCCTGCTGTCAGCAGGAATAAAGATTCTTCCTGAAAAAGGTGAAAAGCTGCATTCTTGTAACAGTGAGTGGTGGTGGCATGCAGATGAGAAGGAGCCTTCAGAGCCCAGACCTCCTATTTGTTAACTCTACTTCAAAACTTCCATAAAATAAGCATTTTGGTTTTTATTTATTTAAAAAAATTTAATGTTTATTTAGTTTGGAAGGAGAAAGAGACAGGTCATAAGCTGGGGAGGGGCAGAGAGAGAGGGAGACACAGAATCCAAAGCAGGCTCCAACCTCTGAGTTGTCAGCACAGAGCTCCAAGTGGGGCTCCAACTCACGAACTGTGAGATCATGGCCAGAGCTGAAGTTGGACACTTAATTTACTGAGCCACCCAGGCGCCCCCATTTTTTAAATGTTTTTTTCTTTTAAAACTTTGGAGAATATGCTTAATCTCTGGGAGACACTGAGGCCACAGAAAATTCAAGGTATTTTTATTGATTAATTTTTTTTAATGTTTATGGTGGAAGAGGATAGATTTTATAAAGAAAATGAGGCATGAAAAAGAGAAAAAAAAATGAACTCCAGTCCCTTCTGCCTCAACCCCATTTAGAACATTAAAATAACATATTTCCCACAGGAATTGCTTTATCCCCTCATGACTGACTTACACTTTTCCAAAATTCCCTCTGGTTGCCTCTTTGCCCAGCACTACTCAGATTTCTCTGCACTGCACAGACGGCCATATTTCTCCGATAGGCCTGGTCAGTCTCATTATTTCGGACCACCCTCAGGAGATTTGTTTCTCACTGCCTAACCAACCATGGCTCCATTGCTGCTTCCTCCTTTACTCCATCCCTAGAAATAATGTAATTGTATATCAGGGCCTTCTCAGGCCTTGTTCATTATACCCACTTCATCCTTCTTGCAAAATCAGTGTGAACGCATTCCTGCTAATCTGAAAGCCATCTCCAATTTATCCTGCAGCTGTCCTTCCCACCCCTTGTGTCCTATGATTCTCCCCACTGCTCTGCCTTTTAAATCACTGGAGTGGGATGTGGGCTCTGTAGCATTTTAGCTCTTTGCGATTTCTATCAGCCCCTAACGTGACTCCAAAACAACCCACATTAAAACATAAAGAGCGTTCTTTTCATACAAGCACAGATTTAAGACAAATTACCCGGTTTGCTCTTTTTTTATTTTTCACATGGCTACCCCTAGGATCTTTCTTTCTAGGTATTCTAAAGCCACTACTGAATTTTGCACATACTCCCAATCCAAGGATTAGTCTATTTTCCCCAGACTCCCCACATTTATTGACACTGATGTTTGATCAGTGCACCTTCATCACACTGCATTTGATAAAAGACCACTAAGTTGTGTACTTTGTGGTGGTGGAGGTGGGAACACACACAAAATAATTATTGCCCTTAAGTGTTGGAATCCACTCTACAAAGGGAATTCTTTTTATGCAGCCTGGGGCCCACCTTCCTTAGCCCTATGCTATCATAAATAGTTGAATGTTGAGCAGCACATTTACAATAGTTCTCCTCTTATCTGTCAGCTCTCATTCACTCTTCCTTAGGCCAATATAGATGAGTGGAAAATGCACAATTTAGGCAGGCTGAAGATCTTATTCTGGATGTTACCCCTATAAAATGTGTGATTTTGAACCAATTATTTAACTTCTTTGCATCTTGATTTTCTCAAATGTAAAAATAGAAATGATATGTCATGATTTAGCTGACATTTTGATGTGAAAATTAAAAACTAAATGGGATAATGAACATATTACCTGCCACATTACCATTATATGCTCAAATAAATAACATATTATTTTTCTGTATTAATAAAAAATCAGATTTACACTCAGAGAGCTGGCATATTTCATTGCAATGATGGAAGCCTGGATTAATCCAGGTCAAAAACAGATAAAACACATCTTTCTGAGTGCATCAGTGACCAAGAAAAGTCAAATTACCAATTATTCCATTTTCAGATAGTATATTTCCAGAATCCAAATTAATTATGCGATGGTATGCAGGATGACTGGGCTAGAAGGAATGAACTCCTTAAGACCAATAAATAGTGTAGTGACATTTATTAGAACAAAAATTGCCAAGAATGAGCAGAATCTTCTACTTCCTTGGACATATTTAGACCAAAGTGGCGTATCTTTTGGGATCACTGTTAATCATCCTAGTTGATGTCCTGCTGTATTCTTTTGTTTCCTCAATGACTTTAATCTAGCCCCTAAGTAAGGTTGAATTGTTTCTTTCCTCTCTGTAATCATTAACATATAGACATATACTCTTTTATTTTACCTCCCACTTCCAATCTTTTTCCTAAAAGCAGTATGTGTCAAAAACCACTTTATGTCTTAGTATTTGGGAGCCTCATTCCACAGTAGAAAAATGCTCACTATCTGTTGTTGCTGTTGGGTATAAATGAGGCTGATGTATTTTGGAAACTACCTGTCCAAAGCCACTGTAGTTTGACTAATGGATCTGAACAGTGATGTCAATCTTATTCTCTTCTTTGTTTGAAGATGCTCAGTGGCAAAACAGTGATTCATTTTTCTAGGTAACCCATGAAGTAAAATGCGGTAGTCTAAAAGCAACTTGATATGAATGCAACATTCTTTTTTCAGCTTTGAGCACTTTCAGGATCTAAGATGAATAGGCTTTATAAATTTGGAGTTATTAGTACTTAGGTTTCTTTAAACCTAAACCATTTACTAACCAAGCCATGATTTAACTGTCTGGCCTAGCAAAGTGCAACAATATGTCCTCCCAAGCTCTTTGCAACAGACTTTTTCCCCCTCTCTGTTTATCCTCCATCATTTGCTGGGTCCTGCAAAATCCCATCAGGTAATCCTTCGGGATTTATTCCATGCCCATACTGGCTTGTTCTAGCTTATGAGTGTGATTTGAAAAATTATTTTGTTTGCTTAAATGTGTCCTTAATAAGTGTTTTTTAATTATATCTTACCATTTTTTATTTTTTAAATTCCAGTATAGTTGACATACAGCGTTATCTTAACTTTAGGTGTAACAATATGGTAATTCAACAATTCTATACATTACTCAGTGCTCATCATGATGCTTGTACTGTTAATGCCTTTACATATTTTATCCATCTCCCCCCTCCCCCCCCCCCCGGTAACCATTAGTTCTCTATAGTTAGGAATCTACATTTTGCTTTGTCTCTTTTTTCCTTTATTTCTTATATTCCATATATGAGTGAAATCATATGCTATTTGTTTTTCTCTGACTGACTTATCCTTATCTCATTTAGTATTATGTTCTCTAGATTCATCCATGTTGTTGCAAATGGCAAGATTTCATTCTTTTTTGTGTCTGAGTAATATTCCATTGTGTGTGTGTGTGTGTGTGTGTGTGTGTGTGTATCTTTTGAAATCACTGTTGACCATCCTAGTTGATGTCCTGCTGTATTCTTTTGTTTCTTCAAAGATTTTAATCTAGCCCCTAAGTAAAGTTGAATTGTTTCTTTCCTCTCTGTAATCATTAATATATAGACATATACTCTTTTATTTTACCTCCCACCTCCAATGTTTTTCCTAAAAGTACAAGCATCATGATGAGCATTGAGTAATGTATAGAACTGTTGAATTACTGTATTGTTACACTTAAAATTAAGATAATACTGTAAGTCAACTATACTGGAATATATATGTGTGTGTGTGTGTGTGTGTGTGTGTGTATACATGCATACACACACACACACATGCACACACCACAGATAATGCTGCACTAAACATAGGGGTGCATATATCCTTTCAAATTGTTGTTTTCACATTCTTTGTGTAAATACCCAGCAGTAGGATTACTGGATCATAATTTTTTGAGGAAACTCCATACTGTTTCCACATGGCTACACCAGTTTTCATTCCCACCAAAAGTACACTAGGGTTCCTTTTTCTCTATATCCTCACCAACACTTGTTTCTTGTGTTTTTGATTTTAGCCATTCCGACAGATGTGAGGTGATATCTCATTGTGTTTAGGGGAAAAGACCTCAGTTTTTCACCTTTGAGTATGATGTTAACTATGGGTTTTTCATATATAGCCTTTATTATGTTGAACTATGTATCCTGTGTTGAGGGTTTTTAATCATAAATGGATGTTGTACTTTGGCAAATGCTTTTTCTGCATCTATTGAAACAATTATATAGTTTTATCCTTTGTTTTGTTGATATGATGTGCCATATTGATTGATTTGTGAATATTGAACCACCTTGCATCCCAAAAATAAATCCCATGTCATGGTGAGTGATTTTTTTAATGTATTGGTGGATTTGGTTTGCTAATATTTTGTTGTTGAAGATTTTTGTATCTGTTTATCAGAGATATTGGCCTGTACATCTGTTTTATTATAATGTCTTTGGTTTTGGTATCAGAATAATGCTAGCCTTATAGAATTAATTTAGAAGCTTTCCTTTTTTCCCTATTGTTATGAGACAGTTTGAGAAGAATGGGTATTAGCCCTTCTTTAAATGTTTACAGAATTCACCTGTGAAGCCATCTGATCTCAGTTTTGTTTGTTCAGAGTTTTTTAAATTATTGATTCATTTTCATTGCTGGTAATCAGTCTGTTCAAATTTCCTATTTTTTCCTCATTCAGTTTTGCAAGGTGATACGTTTCTAGGAACTTAACTATTTCTTTCAGGTTGTCCAGTTTGTTGGCATATAATTTTTCATAATATTCTCCTATAATCCTTTATATTTCTATGGTGTAAATTGTTATTTATCCTCTTTCATTTCTGACTTTGTTTGTTTGAGTCCTCTCTCCCTTCTTCTCCTTCTCCATCTCTTTCTTCTTTTTTGTAAATCTGGCTAAAGGGTTATCATTTTGTTGATTTTTTCAAATCAGCTCCTGATTTCATTGATCTGTTGTATTAATATTTTTTAGTTTCTATATTGCTTATTTCTGCTCTACTCTTTATCATTTGCTTCCTTCTTCTGCTTTTGGGTTTTGTTTGTTCTTCTTTCTCTTGCTCCTGTAGGTATAAGGTGAGGTTGTTTATTTGATATTTTTCTTGCTTCTTGAGGTAGGCCTATATTGCTGTAAGCTTACTTCTTAGAACTGCTTTTGCTGCATCCCAAAGATTTTGAAGCAGTGTGTTTTCATTTTAATTTGTCACCATGTATTTTTTTAAGTTTTTATTTAAATTCCAATTGTTAACATACAGTGTAATACTAGTTTCAGGTGTACAATATAGTAATTCAATATTTCCATGCAATACCTGGGGCTCATCACAAGTACACTCCTTAATCCCCCTCACCTATTTAACTCATCCCCCACCCACCTCTCCTCAGTTTGTTCTCTATAATTAAGTCTGTTTCTTGGTTTACCACCCCCCTCTTTTTTTCCCTTTGCTTATTTTGTATCTTTAATTCTACATATGAGTGAAATCAAGGTATTTGTCTTTCTCTGACCCACTTTTTTCATTTAGTATAATACTCTCTAGCCTCTCCATGTTGCCGCAAATGGCAAGATTTCATTCATTTTTTATGACTAGAGATATATGACTTTTTTTATGACTTAGAGATATATAACATTTTATATATATATATATATATATATATATATATATATATATATATAT